>NC_091848.1:18753893-19061550 GCF_037783145.1 Equus przewalskii
GTTATCGTGGGTCTGAAGCCAGACCTCTTTCTCTTTAACCAAGACATACAATTGGGAACAGAAAATTTTTGATAGCCACATGTCAAGTCAGTTAGAATTAACTAGTTTGCTGAACAGATGAACCAAATTTTACAAACTTGAGCTCATTTGGGGTCCTCGATTCCTCCTCGGCATGCTGATTTTCAAGCTGGTGCCCATTATGTTGCTCATATTAAAATGCTATGAAAGCAAAGCATTTTGTGTTGAGTAGTCGAGCAAACTCTATTATACAGTAATTATACTATCAATATAGAATCTAATTTTATATGGAGGGAGGTGGTTTTCACCAAATGGAAAAGAAAAACGCACGAACAGTATTTTCTCATTATCACTATGGGATGGTAAAATTGCAGAACTATGCTAACACGGGAGGCTATTTTTAAGTCTATTTCTACGAAGTGAAATTAACTCCAGTTTTGCTGGATTTTAGCAAACTTAGTCACCATAACGATGAATATAGATTCCAGGGGGTTGCCTCTATTCGCTGCTTATTGAGCATGCAAAAATGTCTCTGTCGATGACCACTCCTGGGCACGCTTGCTCCGTTATCCCTTCTATTTTAAGCATCGTTGAGACGTGAGGCCTGAGGGTTACAAATGAGTGAGACCATCTCAGAGATAATTCTTGCTGACAGAGGGGATGTTGGCAGATGAGGGAGTGGGAGGGGAAGAGCTAGCTAGTACCTGGGATACTCAAGTTACTTATGAAGTAATAAGACTGATTATATTGTTTGTGAAATTTAATTAAATACTTATTATTAAATGCCTGCCACGTGTAGGGCATTCTGTCCAGAACTATGGATGAGTAAGAGCAAGGTCGGCACTTGGGAAACATATAATCAACTGTGTATCGGTTGTGTTTGTTTATTGATTGCTATATAAATATTGGGAATGAAATTAATTACAAAGAAAGGGATTATACAGGGTGTGGATTATCCAGCCTCTTTTTTGCTCCTTTTCCTTTGACAGCTTGACAGCTCACTTCTACCTCCTCAGGGAGAAAGATAAGAAAATAAGTGGAGACAAAACACAAAAGCTAATTTTGCTGCTTGTTAGCAAACCTAAAAAACTGGATAGTTTGGAGCAAGAAAATGTGCCAGTTAGGAGTTATAGACTAGACAACTTTTGTTTGTTGTCTGATGCTTATTGACAGATAAATAATATATGTATTCATTTGCTATACACACAGTATATGTGCGAAGACATTCATATATACAAATATATGGCTATCATGAATATTTATGGAGTACACATTCTGCACACACTTGGGGGGGTGTGTGTGCATAATGTCCATGTCTGCTACAGCTAAAGCAAGAGAAAACGCAAATCCAGGAATTAGTTTTCGGTCTGCATTTCTGTGATAAAGGGTTATCATTTGTTTGAGCCTCTGCACTTGGAGGCAGGGTCAGCACCACGAGTCTGTGCTCCTTCTGCGAAATGTGTGGTTTGCCCAATAAAACATACTTGTAGAAAGCAGATTTTCATTTATTTAAGGAGTATTAATACATTAATTTACACAGGAAAACTTCACAAAAAGAAAAAAGAAGTTTTCATAATAAAATAAAATCAGAAACTGGGTGAACTCATTTGCTGCATTGTCCTTTTCTGACACACATTGGTGGCGATGAGTCTTGCCATGAAATACACCGAGTTCCAGCTTCCCAGTTGGCCAGAATCTCAGGGAAGAAGATGCGACTCCTGGAGAAGGGTCTGGAAAAAAAAGGGGAAGATGCTGTCTCCTACGCTTTCCTTTCACATCCTTTGGCCAATCCCCTCAGAGGGAAATTGGCAAGTGTTTCAGGCCAGTTCTCTTCCCTTCAAAATGCGATCCTTTTATCTTAATCCAGTAGTTTCCAATCTTCTGGGATATGAATATTAGGACTTCTCAACCTAAAAACATTCATGGACCCCCACATGATAAACACATTTTGGGTTTTTATCATCCTTTTGGGTCAAGATCCTAGAGAAAAAGCTTTCCCCCCATAGTCGGGAAAGCCATGGGGAAGATCCTTATTGATTTGGGTCACATATCCATCCATTCCTCACACATTAGATCTAGCCCTCTGGGTGGGGCCAGCCCCATGTAAACCACACGGAATTGGTCCCTCACAGACAATAGTAGTGTTATAGCCAGAATGAAGATGAGATGATGAGCTGGCAAAAAAATGAATGTTTCCATATTTACGAAAGTACTTTCAAAAATTACATCACAATATAAAACATATAGCATTGATTTCTTTCTTTTGTTCTGCCATAGAATTGAAATATTGCTTAAAAAGTGAAGCAATTATGTTAACAAACGTAGTACACATGTAAGCAGTGTGTTCTACTTCACCCGTTTTTAATGCATATAAAATCAAATCTCTTAATTTTCTATTAGTAACTCAAATGCCCACCTGCCTTTATGAACAGAAATTTCAACACACCTCTCTTGGAGGTCCTGTCAATCCTTATTTGTCCAGAATGTTCCAAAATTGGCTCTGTCCAAAGAGAGTCTGTTGTTTTCATTACCATATAGTGTCACTGTTGAAAGCTGGTCCTGCACTGTTCCGTGACGTCAGTCCCTTCCTTGTCTGGACCTGCTGCTTCACTCCTTCCAGAGCTTGAGGAGCTGTGTGTTGCGCTCCAGGGCTCCAGCTCACATGCACAGATACTATTCACCAACACTCAGGCCAGGATTGAGTGATTTCCAACTTCAGCTTAACACTGTGCAGGAGCTGGCCATTTCCCCCGGGGTTTGGGGCCAATAGGTTGGATTGTAAGACTAGAAGACCCTAGTCCTGTGAGTTCTCCTCTGGGAACCTTGGGGTCTTACCTGGACACTAGACTTGGCCATGGCCCACAGTCCTGGCCCACTGGTGTCTATATCTTTGAGTCTTGTTAGAACCTGAGTAACCTTCTCTTGGAAGCTCTCTGGGCACCTTAAGCAAATTAGTTTATCTTATCACATACTAGAGGGAGGGACTGCTTTTTCTTCTCCAGACTTTGGGAGGGGGAAGTTTTTCCCCAGGGCAAGGGGTACTTTTTACTTTAATTTTTACAAAACAGCAGGCTCCTCTTCCAAGAACAACAACAAAATCTCCCCTAAGGAAACTCTTTCCAGATGGTAAAAGACTGGCATAATTATTTAAGAAAACTCCCTCACTGGGCATCCCATTAGCACAACTGTAAACCTGGCTGTCTGCCTCAAGCTTGCCCCTCCTGAGTGTCCCCGTGTTTGTGAATGATTGGCATCTCTTTCTTTCCTGATGACCAAGAAAAAAACCTGTCAAAACTTCTTTATTTACTTTCCTACCTCATTTGAGCAATACCAAGTATCGTGATTTCTACTTCCTAAATATCAGTAAATTCTGTTCATTTCCTTCCATCCCCATTTCCACTAACTTCCTCAATTTCTCCTCTGGATTTCTATGACAGATTATTCTAACCTGGGCATTTATGAGAATGCAAATGTGATCATGTGACTTCCTGTGTACTAATTATGGGTGGCTTCTCATTTTCTTTAAGCAGAATTCCAGAAACAGTCCAGCATCCTTGTCATCTCCCCAGCCTTGTCTCTCACTGCTTCTTTGATCTTTGTTCCACCCATACCAGAGTCCTCAAACTTACTTGGGGCTCAAGGCTCTCTGACTTCTGGACCCATCACATGTGCAGTTCCCACTCTGTGGCAACTTCCCCACACTCTCCAGCTTCTCCTTCTTGTATGTTGTGTGCACTTCCACCTAAACTTCAGACTGTTGACATCCCCCAGCCTAGTTTAGATGCCCCTGCCATGGATCCTGTACATTCTACACCATGTCACCCTATATGTTATTGCTCTTTAAATTGCCTTTCCATGGAGACACTAAGCATCGTGAAGACAGCCACCATGCCTTCTCATGAGCTGTCATACTCCCAGAGGTTAGAACAGTGCCTGGTGCATCATGGGCACCTTATACCTACTTATTTAAATGGTAGATACATTAATCCATCTGAGAAGGCAGTGTGGTCCAGGGGAAAGAATTTTCCCTGGGAATCAGGAGGTGTGGATTTTGCCATGTTTTCTCGCTCTCTGTGTGATTTTTATGGAAGATGCTACATGCCTTTTCCACCTAGATCAGGGATCACACCCTGCTGGGAGAGAATCTGGTCCTTAGTCAGGGCTCCTGGCAGAGAGCTGGGCTTCTGGAGGCAGCCCTCACAGATCTTTTTGATCAGGACTCCTATTTTCTACCTGTGACTCTGACTACTAAGGAAAAATGTGAATGCCATGCAGGCCCCTCAGAATATAAAAACATGCATTTGAAGGCCCCTGAGTGAAATGACTGATTAGGCTACTGAATTTCCAGTACGCTTGGATTGAAATAATAGTCCCAGCGGTGAAATTATACGACAGGAATAATGTTGCAAGCTGATAACACCAACTTTCTGACCCAGGGATGGCCTCTTTTCCTTCTGAAAGCCATATTTCTACCAATAACATTCAGAAAGCTGCTTATCTGGGCTGGAGTTCATGCGATTAGGTTAGACATGGGGTACGCTGGCAGTGGCTATTTGTACTGATTTTCCCTCTTAAAAAATGCATTTAGAAAACTATTCTGTTTCTGTAAAGCAAAATATGCATCTACTTTTTTTTACAGTGCATTTTTAAAATGGCAAATCATAAACTACTGACCTTAAGAAAAATTCAGTAAATCATTAAAATGCTGCTGCTTGCAAGGCCAGTTCTAATTCCTCACACTTGGCATTATCAGATACATTAAGACTTTCGTCACCCTTACCAACCATCTAAATATTGCACACTGTGGCAGCCTTCTGCTAAATGTAAGTCTCTGAATCAGGGCGATAGGATTTTCTTTTGGCACCAAATGTATTATTTATGTGTTTGTTTTCCGGGGTGGAGGGGAGCGGAACCCAAATCACTGGTTTCTGTGCAGCCCTTGTGCTGAAATGTGCTGGTTGGCAGAGACGCGCTCCCTGCCGCAGAATGGCCAGATGGGCCTCCCACACAGAGATGCGCAGGGTGTTTTCCTCCACTTACTTATTCTTACCTGAGAAAATAAGAGAAGGATTGACAGAGCCAAAAACGCTCCCTCTCAGACCTGTGTCACTTTGCCGTGGGTGTGAAAATAAATGCTTGTTTTATATCTTATTTGACTTTTTCAGGTGGTGGTGATTTTTAAATTTCAGTCACTTGAATTAAAAAACAAATCACCTCTTATTTGAACAATTGGCATGATGCCGATGTAAGGGAATAATGAAAAGTCTTTTCAGGTAGTCTCTTTTCCCACCCATATGCCACCATATATTTTCCTAATTTTTATTTTTTGTGTGATTATATAAACATATAGGCACAGATATAGGAGCTTTGTTTTCTTTCTATTTAAAAATATTTATTTATATAAGAGGCTGGTACCGAATGTCTGTACCATAACTTGATTTTTCTTTTTCTTTTTTTTTTAAAGATTGGCACCTGAACTAACATCTGTTGCCAATCTTCTATTTTTCTTCTTCTTCTCCCCAAAGCCCCCCAACACATAGTTGTATATTCTAGTTGTGATCGCCTCTGGTTGTGCCACGTGGGATGCTGCCTCAGTACAGCCTGATGAGCAGTGCCATGTCTGCGCCCAGGAGCTGAACCAGCAATACCCTGGGCCACCAAAGCAGAGCACATGAACTTACCCACTTGGCCATGGAGTGGCCAAAATACATGTTGCGATTTTTTTTCTTTTAGGAAGATTAGCCCTGAGCTAACATCTGTGCTCATCTTCGTCTATTTTATGTGTGGGATGCCTGCCACAACATGGCTTGATAGGTCCGCGCCCAAGATCTGAACCAGTGGACCCCCGGCCACTGATGCTGAACTTGAGTCTGTGAACTTGACCGCTACGCCACTGGGTGGCCCCCACATTTTCTTTTTTAACTCTGTCATGGATTTCTCCCATCATTGTCTCTTCTGAACTCCGTGACGGGACTTCTGCTCTGTGCGTGAGTCTGGCACCTGTGGACTCTGGTACATTCCTGTGTTCCCTACTCCTGTTTTCTCTCCCTGGCTGGATTTAAAGACAAAGACGGCATCCTCTCCTCTCTCGGTGCTCAGCCCTCAGTAACTGATCGTTCAGAGCTGTTTTTAACCAACTCTTAGGGCTGAATTTCAGTTTAATTTGAACAGACTCCTTTTTGTAGGGCATGCTTTGCAGCCCTGCGTTTTGTGTTCCCTGGCCACTAACCAATTACCACACCTACGTGCATAGCAAAATATCTGTGCAACCCAAGCGAAGCAGACAATTTTGCAATTAGTCAGATAATTCAGGGAAAGAAGGGAGTTCTGCCTGACTGACTCAGGCGATCCTGGCTCCAGAAACCTCCTATAGGTGAGAACAATTCTTTCCTTTGTTAAAATGTTTCAAAGCTACGTGGATGAACCCTCTTGGGGGTGGGGTGGACTTTGTGGGTGGGCAAGAATGCTTTGTAAAGGCTTCCCAGGTTATTGTGAAAGTCACCTTTCCTGTTTGAAGATTATTGTTACAGAAAGTGTTTGTATCCCAGGTTCCTGGTCTCAGAAGGCTGGTGGTAAGTCCCCTGAGAAAAGAGCCCAGGGAGACGAGCAAGTCGGGAGGGAAGATTGTGAGAGCAGTGTCCTTTGAAGTGACAGTAGGGCATCCACGAGGGGACGTTAAGCAGGCACTTGGATACACAGGGCCCTGTTCAAGGCAACTAACACTTTGTTTAGAGGGAAATCTCATGCAGCCCTGAACAAAGAAGTTGGGTGAGAGTCTGGTCTCCTCTTCTCACGCTGAGGGAAGGATTCCGGGGCCTCAGGGCTTTGAAGACAGGTTTTAAAACACAAGGCAGATCATCTCCATCTTGCCATATTAACTACAATTTCGATAGCAACCATCCGACAGTGTTTGGGGAGCCTGCTAACTGGTGAAAAGGCCCAATGAGTGGGGTCTTTTAGACAAGGTTGACTGAGGAGACCGAAATGGTATATGATTCAGCAAATTTTAATTTTTCCATGAAATATATCACTAAAATAACAGAGTGAGTAATTAGTGATCTCTAATTACTGTTTCCTTTTTTTATCAGAGACGAAGATTATAATAAATACTGTTTAAAAAGACGAGTGAAGTACTGCTTCCTTTAGCCTACAAGCATCCTCTCAATCTAATATAACTTTACTTTTCTTTCTGTGCTCTGGAAAATATCCACTCTCTCTCACCTACAAAACTTCTGAGCATGTTCCCTCTGCTTTCCTGGGAGGCATTTGTAACCTGAGTATTAAAAATATTTATAGTCCCTTTCCTTGCTCCAATCCATCCACGCCCACGGGCCAGTGGCTTCCTTACTCAGCTGCCTTGCTCGGATCTCACTAATTAGCTAGGTCTCTCCTGGAAGAGAGCTCATTGCTTTTTCTTGGGGCTGATGTCATTCTGCTCTGGGAAACTGCATACCTCTTGTTCCTAGAGCCTCTTTCTTTTATCTCACCTTGCTTTGATTACTCAGAATTTTTCTAAGACTGAAAGAGAAAAGCTCATGGTATATCTCTTTTTGTAAAAGCTGTCTCTAATCATGAGACAATCTCTTTCCAACTGGGAGAAAAGTTACCTTAGCAACTAAGCAAATAATTAACTCAATTAACTTTTCCCCTCCTCCTTTATCAATATTCAATTAATGTTAAATCGCTTCTTTGCTATGCTCTGTAGTTTTATAACCTTCTGAGCAAATAGCTGAGTGGACCAAGGACTGCAGAGGAGCGAGATGAGGAATGTCTCAGAGGGGTCAAAAGGCACAGATGAAGACACAGAATCCAAAGGCATCTCCTTTATCCCCCCACCTCCCCCTGGTGTATTTTAAGATGCCCGGATGCAATTTAGATGCAGCTATTGGGAATGGAGGGGACAGGGACAAAATTCCAAAGTGACCAAGATTAAGTTTCCATCATTTGGCAGAATGGAGGGAGCAGAAATAGGTAGATGTAAGGAAAAATATAAAGTTACATTTTCTGCCTTTTGAGTATATGGACAGATTCATATTACAATTGTCAAAAGTAATGGAGGACAATGAAGTGACATTTACCAAATTCATAAACAATTTTTACGATGAAAGGCAAGATGTAGAAGGTGCTCTTTCCCTAAAGGAATCAAAGGAAGAAGGAGCTGGATACCAGCCTTTCTCCCCTTCGTATTCCTTCCAGTTGGTTTGGAAATCTTGATATTTTCGTCACCTTCTCCAAATATAGAAACAAGTTGCTCAACTGGAAATTCTCAATGCTACCTCCACGACGACATTGCTTCCTTAACCTCATTGTTACCTGCCCTAGACAATTTCTCCATCCTGCACATGGCCATGTATTTTTTATCTACATCATCCTTTCTGAGATTGAATGGGGGTAAGAATAACTGCATTTATTCTCTTCCATCAAATTAATCATTTAGCCAAAATGAATGAATGAAAGAATATGTAAAGACACAAGATGATCTCAGCGAACTTTGCTGGGTGCTTTCCTACCTGTGGTGCACTGGGGACTTCGACAATCTCGTGAGGAACGCCCTACGAAGTTGATGCTGTTGTCCCCATTTTACAGATGAGGGAACTGCGGCTTGCAGAATGGCAGAATGTATGTGTCTTGGTCAAGGCCACACTGAGTCACCACAGATCTGGGATTTGGATCCAGAGCAGTTTAATGCCAAAGACACTTACTCTGTTACTAACTACACTGTCTGCATGAGCAGGGATGAGAAAGGATTTTCCTACTTCAGCATATGCCTCCAAATGCCATGTCCAGGGACACTCTGACCTTGACAAATTATCAAATAAAGCTGATGCTTCCAGAGGTGCAAGTCAAGTGTGTAGACAGGGACTGATCCTCTAAAATTCCAAGTGGTGAGACTCATCACCCTCTCTCCATCCACAGCGTAAAATAACAGTGTGCTCGCTGTGTTTGTTTATGAGCAGCTAACCCTGGGATTCAGGGCTGCCAGATTTAGCAAATAAAATTACAAGATGCCCCGTCAAATTTAAATTTCAGATAAACAATGAAAAATGTGTAGTATAAATATGTCCTATGCAATATTTGGGACATACTTAAACTAAACAAAAATTCTTGTTTACTTGAAATTCAAACTTTACTGGGCCTCCTGCATTTTATTTGGCAACACTACCGGGACAGTGTTCTGTTGCTGCAAAGAGTGTGTTTGTGTTCTTCACTGTCCTGCCTCACACTGAGCCCTGTGACTCTGGCTAAGACCAGAAGAAAATCACACACTTGCACACACTGCTACCAACTCACACACCGTGATCCAGAGCAGCTCCAAGGAAGACATCTCATGGAGGGGACGTTGGCTTGAGCTGGTCTGTCCGAGTATCTCCTCTCTCCCACTCGGAGCTCCCTGGCTGAGGGGCCACCCAGGACAAGCCATGTGTGGTTCTCTTCCTTCCTCTCTGTCATCAATATTTCCCTCTCTGATCCGAAACACCCCAGCCACTGCTTTCACAGTCAGTACCCAGGCACGCATGATTCTGGGGTCAGAATGTTAGAGTTGGAAAGACTCACGGAGATTGTTTTATAAGAGAGAACACTGAGGACCTGATCGACAAAAAAATCACTTGCTCAAAGTCACACAACTAGGTGGGCAGAACTGACGCTCAGCCAGGACTTTTTCTACTCTGGTGGCTCTGCTTTACCACACTGTGGGATCAAAGTTCTACCTTCCTGCTTGATTCCACAGCGTGGGGCACTTCGCTCCTATTCTGATGGAGTTGATGATGATCACAACAACAGTTGATTTCTTCACTTCTAGGCATTTGCTACATAGTATTTCATCTAATCGTTATAATAACCAACAAGGTAGCTGTTATTTGTTGCTGAGGTTGATACCTCAGCTCTTCATGCTGCTAACTCTGATTTTTACTCTCCCCAAGAATACTACAAGAACAACAGGATCCATTTTAAAATAAGTTACAGTAACTTGTAAAGAGAGAGTTGGGGAAGTACGCATTTGTGCTTGTTAAGCCTGAAAGCTCTCTGTTTCTCGTTTCCAAGGGGTGGGTAGATACCGTAATTGGGGAGACAACCTATCTAACTCTGGTAGTGATCCAACATACCTAGTCCTCACAGGCTTCCTAAATTTCCCCTTCCCTTTTCTATTTATCCCAGCATGCTTTGCAATGTGTGTTTATTTTTTTGCTTTGAGGAGGTGGAGGTATTTGGGCGTGTGTTTCCTTAATGGAAGAATGAAGCAAGATTATAATGCAAACACTCAGGAATTTCCTTTATTCTACATGTTTGGAAATAGTTGTATTTGACATGATTAATTTGGAAAGAGCTTGGCACATATGGGAATATAGTAATTACTACTGTCTACTGAGCACTAACTATGGGCTAGACACCAAGAAAGTGTGTTACCTACCTTATCTCTGGTTCTCCCAACAACTGTGGAAATAGGCATTATTATCCCAATTTCACAAAAAGAGGAAACATGAGTCTCTGAGAGGGTAAGGGATTTCCCCAAGGTCACGTAGGAAGTGGAAAAGTTGACTATGGGAATCAGGACAGTCCAACTTGAAAGTCAAAGTACTTTCTGAATATTATTGTAATAAAGTTGTGTAGGTGTGTTTGGGAAATACTTTATTTCCTCTTCTTGGAGTTTCACAATGCCTACCAGTATATTAAAGACTCTGACAATTCCTGTAACAGGTCTATTTGGCTTTTTTTAAGACCAGAGTCTGCATTTGGAATGGATATCTATTAACACGTTAAGGAACCAGTGTTTGGAGTTACTTTACCCATCCCATAGCAGAGGTTACGGAATACCCAGGATTACAAAGGACTTAACACAGTGCATTTGAGGCTCAGTTAATGACCTTAACAGGAACTACTACAACGTAGAAGAGAAAACTAAGGGGCAGGAAAAACATGATAGTATTTTGAAATATCTGAAATGCTGCCATATGAAAGAGAGATTAGATTGTTTCAAAGATCCATAAGGGGTAAAACTAGAACCAGTGCGCAGAAGACATAGGAAGACGGATTTTGGTTCCACATACTTAGGAAAACTTACTAACTGTGAGAAATGCCAAAAAGTAGACTAGACCGCCCATTGTTGGAAGTGATGCGCCATAGGCTCCCTGGCTGCTTGGTGAAAACGGCATGCTCACATCAGCTGAGCACTTGAATTAGATAACCTTCAACAGTTTTGCCAGCTAAGATTCTGTTTTTATTTAAACTGGTCAATCGCATCCAAAATATATCAGCTTGATGAGCAATTGGTCCATCAGTTTATATTGGTATAGAAAATAGCCAGTGGCATAGAAAACAACAAATTTTATGCCTGACTTTTAAAAGACTCTATAACTTTTTTTGGCAGCACATGCTGCAGGATATTGATGCGAATGGCCACATGTGCTTCCAGAGATAGATGTTCTTTCTTAGCGTGTGTTTCACTTTATGGGGGATTGATTTCAAGAGCAGTGCTGATGGGGCAGAATGAGTGTTGCTGTGTCAAGGTTGGTGCTTTTTTTCTGTGTGGATAGTGATAAATTTCTGAGAGGATGGGGCTAGGTTAGCAGGTGCAGTTTTAAATTGCTTAGTTACGTTACTATGTAAACCCACGTTAAACATATTAACAGTATTTATAATTACCTATGCTCCCCAAACTCTCAGAGAAGAAATTGTGAAAACATTAGAACTCTCTAGTCCCAGGAATGTAAATACCCACCATGACCTAAAATCCTACAATGCCTTCAGGGTGCAGAGCATTGGGGAGTTGTGATGCTATTTATGGAATACAAAGATATGGTGATGAGCTTGATTCCAGTAGACATGCTACAATTTCAAAGTCAGGAAACATGACTATCGTATATGCTTGCCTTATAAAACCATGACCCATAAGTATGAAAATAACCCAAGCTATAAAACTAAGTGTATTTTTTTTTTTATTAATGAGTGTTTCCTGCCTTTTCTGTTCTCATGTCTGCTGATTTGCCCACAGACAAACCGTAGCAGGCACTGAAGTTTAAAAAAAATTATGAAAAAGACTTATGTAATCCCAGCACTAGATTTTCAACATTGAGTCCTCTTCTGCAGGAAATTAATTCCCTGTTGAATATCTGCGGATTCCTGGAGAATACTCACGTCCTGATCATCATTTGTCACTGCCTCCCCTACCCTACCCCATCTCTGAACCGCAGCTCCAGACTCAATTCTATAGATCCTTGTTACTCAAGGTGTGCCCACCCTCACCAGTAGGTGGGCATTTCCTGGCCCAACCCCAACTTTCTGAATCAGAATCTGCATTTTAGTAAGCTCCCCAGGGATTTGTACCCGCGTTAAGGTTTGAGAAGCTCTGCTTTAGGTCACCTCTTGGCACCTCACAAAGGTGGTGTTTCTTCCCTGTCCCTCTTTGTCCCCTGCGTGGACTAAGGGTTTCTGTGCCACTGTTGTAGTAACACTGAACTAAAGGCTTCCAGGGAGAAAGCAGAGACTATGTACAGCTACTGGATATGGGAACCAGGAGGTAGGAGAGGGGTTGCCATGAGAATGGAGAGTCCCATGAATTAGCAGAAATTTGCAGAGGGCTTTGGACCTCCTTACAAAGCTGAGTGGGCTGTGTGTGTTGGGGTCGGGTAGGGCTGAGTCAATCTTATCTACAGCTCTCAAGACAGAAGACCCCCTATAATTACCAGAGTTTCTTTTTTTTAAATAAACAAATAAAATATTATTTATTTTCATACCTTCTTTGCTCCAGTCAAATTGAAATACTCTCTGTTTTAATAATGTGCACTAATATAATTATACACCTGAACAATTCAGAGCTGATAAGGTGCGTTATTGGAAGGTCTCAAGTGGAGGTAAGAAAATTATTAAGGAATTTGAACTAATGGGAATGGTGACTGATTCTCAAAGCAAAGACTGGCATATCTTTCAGGGGTAGGAATTTAATGGACCAATCATTGTTAGATGTAAAATTAATTTGTACAGAAAATCTTTTTTTGAGCACTTAGCTGTGTTCTGGATACCAGCAATAAAAAGAATGTTAATAAGACAAAACTTCTTTCCTCAAAGAGGACACAGACCCGTTAGTGTCTATCTCAGTATTTTTTGGAGAAGCAGCAGGATAGGATGGAAAAATCACTCTTATAAAAAGATCCGAAATTCTTTTAGACATCCTGCTGTTAATTAAAGGTACAAGTTTGGCAGAGTCACATTTGCAATGGCTTCTTTCACAGAGTGACAGGGAAGTGAGGAAGAGAGGGTGGGGCCTCCAAGACTGGATGTGTCATGATCATTCCTGCAGCAACATGAATCATGATGAGGAGGTAGGAACATAGAGGAAGATGAGAAAATAATAGGTTGTAATTATCATAGGAACTATTGAAACTCATCATCTGTCGTGTTATGCATGGTACCAACAGGTTGAATAATATCCTGACAAAGGTTATGTATACTTTGGATAATTGGAGCATGGCTACTTAAATTCATTGGACGTTGTGATGAAGATTAGCTAGATGTTACCCAAGTCTGTTTCCTCTTCTGGTTGGGCACACAGCAAAACTAGCTTGCCCAGCCTCTCTTGCAGTTAGATGTGCTGATGTGAATGAGTTCTGAATAATGAAAGATGGTTAGAAGTAACATATCCTCACAGGGACTTGCTCATAAGACCCTCCCATGTGTAGTCCTCCATATTCTTTCTGTTACAGTGGCCATCTTGGAAGCTGTATGAGGAAAGGAAGGAGCTATGAGATAGAAGGCATCTGTGTCCCTGAATCACAAGTTGGAGAGTGAGAATAGATGACTACTAATCAAGAATACCTGTTGTGGACATGTGGGAGAAATAAATGTCTGGTGTATTAAAACACTAACATTTTGGGTTTGTTTTTACAGAGGCTACATTATCCTAAATCAGAGGTCAACACAGTGGCTCACGGGTCTAATCAAGCTCATGGATTATTTTTGCACAGCCCGTGAAAAGGGTTTTAAATTTTTTTATATTTTTATTGTGTTGTTTAAAAAAATGCAAGAGAGACCGTATGTGGCCCGAAAAGTCTAAAATATTTACTATCTGGCTCTTTGCAAAGATGGCCAATCCTTGTTTTAACCAATGCAGACATTTCATATGATGGAGACCTTGGATTCCAGACAGATAAAAAGTCTTCTAATTATGGTACAAATAACTTTTCATATGTAAGTACATATAAATACACCGAAAAAAGAAGGATAGACTTCCACTTCCAGAAAAAATGGAATAACAGGGACTGGTTTTATCTTTCAAATTGAAACAATTAAAAAAAAAAACTCCAAATAGATAAATGATTTTTAAGATATTGAATATCAGGCAAGGAAGAAGAGTTATCCCTGAGAGATGGGAAACGAATGAGGTGAGCTCTGTGATGGCCCCAGCTTATTGCCTGGAGAGAATTCCCAGCCCTGGTTCGAGAAAGCAGGAACACAGGAAGGGGCCTGACAGCCTCACTGAGTTCAGAGCCACCTCACAGGGTTTAAAGCGAGATCCAAAAGGATTAAACTTCTCCCGTCTAATTTACCTGCATCTTGGAACAAAACTCAAGAATATTTATAGGGATGTAAAAATAATCACTTCTTAGGTAAAATTTATGGTATCAGGCATCCAATGAAAAATTACCATGCCAATAAAAAAATGGATTGAGGACTTGACCAGACATTTCATCAAAGAAGATATAGGGATGGTGACTAAGCATGTGCAAGAAGTTCCAATTCATTAGTCATTAGAGAAATGCAAATTAAAACCACAACAAGGTGCCACTATCTACCTATTAGGACATTTAAATTTAAGAAGACCATCTATACTAGGTTTTGGCAAGGATATGGAGCTACTGGAACTCTCGTATGCTATTGTCTGTAAAATAGTATAAAATAATGTAAAATAGTACGACCACTTTTGAAAACTGTTTGGTGGTTGATTATAACACTTACCATATGACCGAACCCTGAATACTTGGTCCTCTGGGTATCGTGACCTCCTCTCCTTATATAGACAGCAGTCATACCAGATTAGGGCCCAACCTAATGAGCCCATTTTAACTGAATTACCTCTTTAAAGGCCCTATCTCCAAATAGAGTCACATCCTAAAGTACTGGAGGTTAGGGCTTCTTCAACATATGAATCTGGCGGTGGCGAGGGAGGGAGGAGGGATGCAGTTCAGCATTATATAATGGAATCCTACTCAGCAATAAAAAAATGTGAACTATTGATGCACACTACAACATGGATGAATCTCAAAATAATTATGTTGAGTGCAATAAGTCAGACAAGAAAGAATATGCACCGCTGTTCCTCAGTATCTGGGGAGGATTGGTTTTAGGACCCCCATGGATACCCAAATCCACAGATGCTCGAGTTCCTTACATAAAATGGCATATTATTCACATGTAACCTACACACATCCTCCCGTATGCTTTAAATCATCTCTAGATTACTTATAATACCTGAGACAATGTAAATACTATGTAAATAGTTGTCATATTGTATTGTTTAGGGAATAATGACAAGAAAAAATACGTGTTCCGTACAAACACAACAACTGTAGGTTTTTCAATCCAAGATTGGTTGAATCCATGGATGTGGAGCCCGTGGATGCAGAACCTGTGGATACAGAGGGCTGATTGTCCTGTGTAATTCCATTAATGTAAGCTACTTTATAACGAGAGGATGTGATTTGTTGCATGGGGATATGAGGGAAACTTGGAAGGAGGTAAGAGAGAAGGACTGGAAAGGGGCAGGAGGAAACTTTCGGAGGTGATGTGCTCATTTTCTTGTGATGGCAGTTTCATGGTTGTATACATATGTCAAAATGTTTCACATCGTACACTTTAAAAATGGATAGTTTATTGCATTTTAATTATACCTTAATTTGTTCTTTTAAAAAAAGAGCTATAAACGTCTTATTGTCCCATTTATAATCTGTGGTGGGCTTAAGTTCACATTGCCATTTTATTATTCCAATAATAATAATAAAGATATCTACCAACAGAAATGACATGTTTGCATGAATTACTACTCTTTTAGTTCTTATCTGTCATGAGCTCCTGCTACTTTGTGCTGCATCACCATCCTCCTTTCTTCTGGAAGAAGCACCTCCAGTCTTTTGGTCACTGTTTCGTTCCTCACTCTAATCGTGGGGATGCAGGAGGAATACTTGCTCCTCTAGACATGGTGGATTGGTTGATGGGTGGGCACTTGAATCTAGTCAGGCCAAGCAGATAACTTTCTTGGGGTTTTTCTTACTAAAACTAGGATGAGTTAAACTTTACTGGAATTAGAAGCTATAGGAGGAGGAGTTTCTGGTTCTATCCTTGTTTCCTTCCATATGGAGGAAGTCGGGGCGCAGTAAGAGAGAATGAAGTCAACACAGAGAGAAGCAGAGAAGAGAGCTGGAGAGAGAGAATTGGCATTGTGTTGACAAATAAAAACGGCAAGCAATAGGATATATTGGAGTATATGAGGAAGCAATTTGGTATAAACCTAATTGTGCCTGACTTTGTTTTTTCCAAAAGGGCCTGACTGTGGCCATTGAGCACGCATTGTATATCTGCTTTAAAACATTTCCTATGGCAAGAACTAATGCCCTTGAGATAAAGGTGCAACTTCCCTCCCCCTCCCAACGTTGGCATTTCCTTAAAGATTAAGCATCTTTCCTTAGGCTAGGAACTGATTGTGGTGCTCACCTCTGACCACTCAGCTGGAGACAACAGACCTGCCATCCTGCTGTGTTCACCGAGACAGCAGACCTATCTGCTGTTTCCATCAATTGCTGTGCCGACAGAGCAGTCTCATGACTATTGTAAAAGGGTCATTTCAATCCTATGTGAAACATCCTGTTTGGGGGTATATAACCACTCTGTGCACCCCACTTCCTTGGTGCCCTTTCTTCCTTCGGGAAGAAAGGCCCCGGGCCATGGTCCTCAGATTTCAGCTCAGAATAAACTCTCCCAAATTTTCATTTATAGATTGGTTATGGATTATTTTGGTTGACAGTTCGAGCTTCTGGTTTTGGTTCCAGTTGTTCCTGAGAATCCTGACCTTTCCGTGATTTTCTTTTTCCACTTTTCCTTATACTTCGTGTACTCATAATTTCCTCATTTATCAAGTTAATTTGCTAGGCTCCTGTCATATTAAATACTGCTGACATTATGTTATATATTTAAGAAATATATTTTTAATTTCTATTTCTTTCTATGCCTGAGATCTTGGCATTAACCATGAGTAAATTGGGGTAGGTCTGACCAAATCAACAATTTCATTTAATTTAACACATATTTATCAAATACATACTAAACCCAAGGCATTGTACTATATGCTGAAAGACATTCTTATCAAGAGTGCGTTTAAACAGCCACTTTGTTTGAACAGCTAAGTAATTTTGAGACTCCTTACTGTAAATAATTTTGTGGCAAAACTCCCAGGTGTACATTGCTGAAAAAAAATAGAAGGAGCCCCAAATTGAACTCATTAGAAATATATAACCACAGGGAAGTGAAAAAAATCAATGATAACTTTTATTTTCTTAGAATCCTCTGGATTCTAAATCAGCTGTGGACTAGATACTGGCTCCTAGACTTTATCTTTTATAGCAACATACACCATAATCAAGAGAAGCCTCTTGGTTGCAAGGAATTTTAATTTAATAAAATACTCTGAATTCAGCTATCCATTTCTCTCTATTGGCCCAAACCAGTAGGAAGTAAAGAAACTGAGCAAATGCTATAGCTCTTCATTACGGTGTTTCTGTTTTATTTATTTGTTTTTGTTTTAAATTGCTTTTTATGTTGCACATTGCAGCTGATGGGTTATTTTTCCCAGTATTTTAAGGAGTTAAATATGTCTTTCTTGTCATGGGAGGGCTCTCTATCTAGAGCATGCTGGTGCTTCTTGATAGTTGAGTGCCAAGTATCTTCTCACCCCTCATGGATGTTGAAAAGGCCTGAGGAAAGTGTCGTAGGATGGATAGGATCAGGGCATAGCAGAGTGCTAAGCAGATAACAGGTACTTAATAAATATCTATTAATTGATTACATAGTGAGATGTATTCAGAAAGTCTGTAATAGTCACATATGAAGCCACTTCTATCTCTAAGCTTATTAAATATTCTTTAAAAATTAATAAGATAATAAAGTGTATGCTTCTGGAAAATATTCAAGTTTTTTTGTTTTTTCTTTTGAGTAAGCACAAATTGGTTTCTCCCCCTTTGCCTGGGTAACCATAGCTAACCAGAACTCTCCCTAGGTCACAAGACCAGCAAAGCCCAATATTATCTACACCGAGGTGCAACGTTCGTATGATTTCTCATATTCTCCTACTGTGACCTTCCCCACAAGGACTCTTCGCTACCATTAAAATATTTTACTTTTCTATCTCTTCCTTCAATGAGAATCTAGCTGTGACTAAGACCTTTTCTCCTTAACTCATCATTTTGTTTATTATACACATAATACATTTTTCCTGTATAAATGTGAAGAAATGAAGATAAGGAAAAAAAAAGAAATAAAAATCACTTCTCATTTCCTTACCCAGAGATATCTGTTGTTAACCTTTGGGTTGGTTAATAACCTATTTCCTTTGCTTTGCCAACTCCTCCTGATTATCTTTCTCCTCTTCATTTCTTTCTGTCTCTTCCTATCACACACACATACACACACACACACAACACGCATTTATTTATGACATGTGCCTCCTTGTTTCAAATGGCTGTGGAATTGTTCTCTTCATCCCATATCATGAAAAGTTTCAATGTCAATGAAAACTCACACGCTATCATTTCTAATGACAGCACAGCATTTTATCATGCAGTAGTGTTTCAGTGCCACTTCAGAAAAACTTAAAATATTAGTGCGATGAGCAGTGGTTTTCAGAATGCCAGCCAGTCTTCCTTACTCAGACTTGACTATATTTTGTGGTCTCAATGCCTACATTGCCACCTATAAAGCAAAACGTTCTAAATTTGCCCAGCACATTACAGGGGGGTGGTCTGTGGGATTAGTAAATACTTTAGAAAATAACATAGGAAGTGAAAATTGAAGGATTGGTCTGAGACGAAAGTGTGAAATAGGAGAGACTGACTTTGAGACTTGGTTTACTCATCTGTAATACGGGGTTAGTATCAATGGTCCTAGGATTGTTGTGAGGATAAAAATTAGGCAATGAATGGGAAAGCATCAACCAATGAGACTGACATCTAGAAAGAAGTCAGGGAGTATTGGCATCCTACCTGGGAGCCCCACTTTCCTGCTCTGAGTCTTTCCTGTCTCTCCTCCTTGCTTTGTCATGTCTTCTCTTCCCACCTCCGGTCCCCAGGAACTTTGTGTTCTCCATCCTTCATATCAAAAGCCCAGCTCTCAGACCATTCCTTCAATAGTATATATGTCAGTAACTATCAGGTGCCTAAAGAACATTTTAACAGGTAGTGGGTAATGTTCTCAGTGGAATTCAGATGTTTGCCACTGGGTAGGGTGAGATAAAACCCAGTGGGTGGTATTCATTTAGCTTGCTTACTACCATGCATGTATCTACCACGATAGCAGTAATAACAGGGGTGATATTCAAAATATTTAACAACTGCTTCTTCCTCATCAGAATGGATGCTGACAAAAAACAACTGGTTTGGCCAGACACTGTGTCCTGGACGTATGCTGACCTTGGTAACTCATTTCACAGACTCTCGAGTTCTTTGTTCTGTTACCTGGGCTGTGTGCTTTTGTCGTAGCAGCTGTGGGCTGGTGGAAAGATTGTGGGATTTGAACCATAACACTCCCATTCAAATCTTGGCTCTGTCGTGTCCTAGCTGTGTAATTTTGGCCTCAGTTTTCTCATTTCTAAAGGAGAATTATAGTATCTACTTCCCAGAGTTGGTTGATTTGTTTTTGGTGGGGCTCAAAGAGATTTATATGGAAATGTTTTATAAGGAGAAAAATTAGTTGTTGTGATTTGGGAGTTCTAGCTTCTCTGTATGAGATAGCCCCAACGATGCACCACAACAGATTACAAAAGATTCCAGATTTAGCAGAAAATGATATTTGATATTTCAAGGCTTAGTGAGATGTGTATTTCTGGGTGTTCGAGGCCCTTTCTCATCTAAGAAGTAAGGGTTTGTCCTAAATCCTTGCTAAGGTCCCTCCTAACTCTTCAAACCTATGCTTTCAGGAGCCAGGGCTTTTTATTAGGCAATTTCTTTGGGGCTTTGAGTCTTCTTGGCCAGGCTGGCCAGACTCATTTTAACTGAGTGCAGCTGCTTCAAGGCCAGGCTCAAACAATTCTGGTCTGAATCCACAAGTGGCCCACAGAATGAGAGATGCAGACAAAAGGTTTCAGGTTGCTCAATCAAAGTTTCCTGCGGCCCTACCAGCTATTGTGTGCTGCTTTTCCCGGCTGACTCAACTCTGACCTGTCATGCTGTGCTTGATATTTATATTTCTGGAAATGCTTAGCCACATTACTAGGTAATAAGGTTGCAAATTCCAAGTCTCCTTTGTAATCCAGGTCAGATGTTGTCCTGGGCGGGGTGGGAAGGCAGAGAGGCCAAGACCGAGTTTGTTATGCTTTGGGGCACATGGTGAGATCACGCCTGGCTGCCTGCAATAGTCGGCAATACTTATTTGTACTTTGGGGAAGGACCTACTGAGCTCTTAGTTCCAATTTTCTTGTCTGTTATTTAAATTTACACACTGCACTTGAATTTTTTTCAATTGTTATTAGTACCTCATATTTAAAGGAATTTGCCTTTAAAAAATAGAATATTAGTATGGGAAGAGAACCAAGAGGTTAAACAATCCAGCCCACTCTTTAGAGAGGAGGGAATCCATATGGAGAAAACTTTCTTGACTTGCTCCGGGCCATGGAGCTCCTAAGTGGAAGAGTCAGGTCTAAAGGGCCCAGTTTCCGGATTCCAAGTTGACTGCTGGTTTCAAAATCACTTTTCCATGCTACTTCCTGTTGGTGTGGCTTGTCCTTGGACACCTCTGATATTCTCAGTTGGCTTCATCCACTTGTTTGTTCCAAATAAGCACTATTTTTCCAACGTACACATCCTGGGACATTATCCACATATGGGGATCTGAAAGTGTTTGAGGTGTGGCAAATAAAACACACACCAAAACCAAACCACCTTGGGAGGGAGAAGAACAGAGGAATAAAAGAGGACAAAAGTAGCTTGCTAGAGGTGACAGAATACACAGTGACACAGATGCAGATTCAGTGTCTAAGTGAAGATGGCGATGTATTTCATTATTTTAAGTCCTCTCTTGGGGTGCCCAGGGTGTTGGGCTGGCTGTCTCTTCCCTTTGCTCCTCCCAACATGGCACCTGGAGCAGGAGGGTTTTCAGTTGCAAGGCCCCACCACCACCTCCCCTTCGGCCTTTCAGATTCTGGCAGGGACTAACTTGTAATTGCAGGAACCGGCTAGTCAGCTGCAAGTTGCTGACATCTGGTGATGGAGAGGAATGAGGCTAGGAGGCCAACTCAGGAACAGACAAGCCCTATGGCTGGAAAGTGAAACAGGGCAGGATAAGTGCCTCCAGTGGGAAGACACGGAGACTCACACTCAGATGATGCATGTCCAGACACATCCCACACTCTCACCAGTTCACTCCCACAGTGGGAGGTGGCAAGAGCCACAGAGTTGTGCTACTCCCAAACCTGAGTCACCTCCCCTGGCTCCTCCTTGAAGCTGACTAAACTATGCCACACACCCCACTGCCATGGAGGTCCACGAGCCTGCTGTGGAAGAGCTCAGTGTGTAAAGGAGGGAGCGCTGCACGCCTGGGCTGTGGTTTCCGAGTCTCCTAACATGGGAATCACCTATGCCTCTTGCTCAACGTGTGGTTCTGCAGCTTCCCAGGTCCCAGGAAAGCCTGCTGGGTTCGGGGGACTCCTTGAGCAAGTTATGAAAGTGATTCTTAGGACCAAGAATGTTTGGGGAAGCACTGATGGGGAGGGAGGTGCCTCGGATTTGGAATCAGATGAACCTGGGTTTTGAACCCAGCTCTACCCTGTATTAGCTTTGTAATCTTGAGCAAACGTTTTCTGACCTGCAAACTGAGAGTCCCCATAGCAAAGAGGTGAAGGGTGCAGCCTCTGGAGGCAGAATGCCTGGGTTTGAAATCCTGGCCCTGTTGCTTATTAGTTCTGTGATATTAGGCAAGCTGTTCAACTTCCTTTCACCATAATTTTCGACCTGTGAATTTTTATGAAGACTGAGTTATTACATTAATTTACTTGGAAAGGTACTCGGTCCATTGTAAAGACTATACAGGCACTTGCTGTTCATATTAAACTGGACAATGATATTAATTTTCCATTTTTGTTAAGATTTATATAAGATGATGTAGATAAATTACCTGTTACAAAGTTAATGCTCAATAAACAAGTATCTTCTTTATTATGAGCAGGCTACATTCAATGTTTACAAACACTGTCTATGTGAGAGGACATTGTCATATTGTAAACGGAGTACATAGGTACTCAAGAGACCCCAGGGAAAGAGACCCGTTAGGAAGATCGCAGAATCTTCCTCAGGCCTAATTTATCAGTCAGTGTCCAGCTGAGGCCATCAGGCATGACGGCTCCTCTAAGGGGAGATGAGTACCTCCATTGTCTGAACAACAGTGTGGATAAGCAGTGCTGAGGACAATTTCAGAGGGCTGGACAATTGTTATTAGTTCACGTCAACTCAGGTCTTTGTGAAAAATCAAATGGATTTTTAAAAGCTAGCTCATTTGAAAACTGCTAAAATGCATGAGGACAGCTCCGGAAATCCCATCTGTTTCATATTTACAGAACTCCTCGTTCTTTCAGTCTGGGCACAACTGACTCACTTTTCATTGTGTTCCTGTGGCAGAGTGTCTTGTCATTTCCAAAGAAACCAGACAGTAGGTTTTGTGTGCATGAGAAATGTGCATGCCCACCCTTTGCAATGGGTAAGCCTAAGGATCTGATTACTTGAGATTCACATGGAAAAGAGATTATATAATTTAGCAAATTTACAAACGTCTTTTCTTTTTAATGGAAAGTAATCATGTCTAGATCATGAACTATCTCTTTTCTTTTACTCACATATACACTGTGGGACTATAGTATAGCAAAGATTCTAAGAGTGTGGGGGAGCGCTCTCTAGTCAGACTGCCTGTCTGTCCTAATTCTACCACTTAATAATCATGTGACCTTGGACAAATTAATTCCTCTGTGCCCCAGTTTTTTCATCTGTAAAGAGATTGAGTAAGAGTACCTATCAGTATTGTTTAGGGTAATTAACACTACCTGTTCTAACAGCCTCCCAAATCTTAGGACAATAAATGTTTATTTCTTGCTCATATCACAGTCTGACAGTATCACAAAGTTCTCCTGGGTGGTTCCCTTCCAGGCAGTGATTGGATCTAGACCTCTTCCATTAAGGGCCATCCTCATCCCCTAGGGTTGTGCCATCCAATATGGTAGCCCTCAAGCTGCATTTGGCTATTTAAATTTCAATTAATTAAAATATTAAAATTCAGTTACATTAGCCACATCTCAAGTGCACAAGAGCCAAATGTGTCTAGTGATTACCAGGTTGTATAGCACAAAAATAAAACATCTCCCTCCTCACAGAAAGTTCTACTGGACAGTGCTGCCTTATGGTTTTCTTCCAGTTCCCTACTGTATTGCCTCCATTCAGCGAGCAAGGGAGAAGAGAACCCTCCCAGAATCTTGCAGGATAGAAGGAAAAGCTTTCAGGAATTTTCCCTCCTGTATGTCATACTAAGCTCAGGGCCTAGGTATCAATAGATCAAAGGATTATATTTTCTGAATATAGAAGATACTACATGATCTGAGTTCTTCGGGCTTGCTTTTTGATATTCTACAAAATTATAGAACACGCTCTCTCTTTTTCTTGACGTATCTTGCTCTCAAGCCTCTTGCCTTCGTGAAAAATCCTATTTTGGATATCAAAAGCTGAATATTATCTTTTTTCTCTTTACCTTCCGTTTGTAATGATCTTGCCACTGCCATGGAAGGCAGCCTCACTCAGCCAGAGAGAGGGCCGTCTGCTGGAAACGCAGAAGGGAAAAGCACTTCAATGGTTTTCAGGCTATCACCCTGTTCACACATCTTGCCTCTTTTGACTGATCCCTGCTTCTTTCTCTGGAGTCATCTATGTCTAGCTATTTTCTTCTTAAGGATTAATACTGTGGGAATAGAATTTAAATATCTGACTAAATGTGGCACAATATACCCAAGACTAAGATTGTGACCATAAAATGTGAATAAAATTGTCTTGTTTAACCAATAAGTGACAAGAGATCAATCAAATTGGTTCTTTTGGCATTAAGTATCCAGCTGTATCACTATTATTTCATTTGGATTCTCTCATTTTTCAGGAAGGTGCATCCTAACCTCAGGGAGACAATCTTTGGCTGTCTTTCCAACATCATTTTCTGCCTTTTTGAAGTCGCAACTAGAGAATATATTCGGAATTTTCCGTTTAAATCATAATTTTGTCTCAACAATAATGTAATAATGTTTTATTCATTTTTTAATATAGCATTTGACTCTTCTGCCCTCATCATTTTGTTCTAATTTGATTGTATGTTTGGCTCAGACTGATGGGGAACACTGAGTGAGGAGGCGGCAGTCACTATTTCGAGGGTAACCAGCCGGCTAAAGTCAATTTACATTTGGTGGATCCCAACCACAGAAGAGTTGGTAAACTTGTCATGGCCTCTTTTCTTCTGAAGTATTGTGTTAGTTTTGTGTTAGCACACATTTAATAAAATTAGACCAACAGCACTTGCTATCTGCAGAGTGTCTCACAGTGGAGAGTGAAAAAATAAATCCTGTCCTGTTATCGGCTGTTTCCTTCACAGCACTTACTGCATTATCTAATTATCTTTTTTATTTACTTATTTACTTACGTTGTCCACCTTGCTCACTGGAAATGCAGAGACTCTGTCCTTTTTATTGCTATAAATCCAGCACCTGGCACACTGCCTGGAACACAGAAGTTTCAAAATACAGTTTGTTGTCTGACACCTGAAAAAAAAAGACACATATCCTCCTTTAAGAGAATATAATATGGTTCTCTCTCTCCTCCACCTTTCAGATCTCCTCTGCCCCATTGAACTCTCCTTCCCCACTCATCCTGGCCGTAAGCCGCTCTTCTCTCCTCTGATATCCCGGTGGTTACTGTTGGTAGGATTCATTCGACATATTATTATATACCAATTTGTGGTCTCTCTTTTATCCTCATTGGATTTCTGCTCGCCTTGTTTATCTCCTCATTGATATATGCAACAGCCTTTTGTAAAATGCAAAACACCTCTACAAGTATTTTTTATTGTGATGACTATTGTAAGCTTCTTGAGGTCAATGGAATGAGTATAGTTCCCTCTAAGGACCTCAGCGACTGACCCCTGTATTATTTCAGTGAGTGGTTGGAAGAGCGATAACTTTGTCCATGTCTCTAAGGATGGACCAATCACGACCCCAGCCTCAGGTTGCAGTTTCACCTCAGCTGCACATGTGTCCTTATGTAAACCCTCATTATCAGCACTATCCTGGAGTTTTTCCGCCTCTTGTCCCTCCTCATTGCTTTCAACCTGGTGTTCATTGTCATTGCTGTCCAGGGTCAATAACATGCTTGAGATGGAAGTGGGAGAAATTCCCTTGCTGAGGGAGACTGCAGTGGAACCCTCCCGGCACTTCGGGGACCTGGACACTCGTACAGGTCATGGCTCTGACTCAAGCCTTGGCCCTAGCAGGTGGCCTCATCCAGTGTGGGAAATGCTGGAGGCTTTCCAGGAGGAGAACATGCCTTGCCTGTGATTGTCCTGACACGTTACTGACTGCCCAAGCCTTGTTAACTGGGAGAGTCAGAATTTGAGCACACACTCATTAGCATAGATGCTTGGCTATACATACATGTGGCACTAGGCAAGGCGTCATGCCAGGAAAAGGTGCCGGCCCCCGGTGCCATGGAATTGCATTGAATTTCCAAGACCAAGGCATTATGGAAGACCCCTTTGTAAGGGAGTAAGCTTTGCCTGAGTTTTCCTGCAGAGTCATAGGCATGTTCTTCCGGAGATTTTGGCACCAAGGATTTTGTACCAAATTGTGAAGCACAGTGCCAAGTTCTAGTGCCTGGAAGCTCCTTAAGGGTTTGCTCAGCTGTTGGCAGATGCATACAAAGGCATGATTTCTGTTGTTTATTCTTTTGGTTTTTTTTCTTTTTGCAAATAAGAACCAGAGGTGCAACTGTTCCATACCAAAGGAGCAAGATTGTATCAAAGGCCACACCTCCTTCTTCCCAGCACACTACAACCATGCACAGCCCTTAGTTTTAATCACACAGGCTTTCTGCCCTGCTAAACATGTCAGTGTCAGTCTGCTCTGCATGTCCGTATCGCTTCAGGGCACCTTCCAGATTAAAACTGGATGGACTCACCTGGCTGGGTAATTTAGACTTTTGTGGCTTGCAATGTTCCAGTGAGCTCCCAGCTATCCCAGCCACTGGTTTCTCCCCAGGAAGGGGAGAAAACTTTATCCACTTGTGTTCTGACAAAAGACATTAGGCCCATGATTTAAGCAGTTTTCCTGACGTTTGGCAGCAGAGGGTTGCAATCTAGCAGGATTCTGTCTTACCTAAGCAATTTCGAATTTGTACTCTGGCTCACTCAGCCCATTTTATAGCCGGCAGCCTGGGGAGAATGAACTCTTGTGAAAATCCATGCATGCACTGGGGCAATGGCCTCACTTTTCCTGGACGGCTTCTGGAAATGCCCCAGACGTTGCCAAATGCTCCAGGTAGGATCTTACCGCTCAGACTGAGGCATATCCAGACAAGCGTTTTTGACTCACTACGTTGGTTTCTGTAGAGAAGCTGCAAGGCTGGACTGATGACCCTGAAATGTGGTTTTGTTTTCCCCTAATTACCTCTCTGGCTGCACAGGAAATGGATGTTTGCTTGCCGAAGCTGCTCACCAGCCTCACGCTTCTTGCCTGGAACACTTAGGCCTTTGCAGAATCCATTCAAAACACATGCAGGCGGAAGTGTGATAAGATCTGCGTCCCTATAGGTCTTTCAAATCCGGGTGGCCCTGGGTGCATCTTTGTTTCATGGGGCTGGCTCTGTGGAGGAGGGGCCTTCTCTGAGGTGCCTCTTGGATCAAATATTGACAAGAAATTCTGGGACCCACTCTAATGGATCCAGCAGGCATTCTCTTAGCATCCCCTATAGAGCCCTGGCCTTCTTTACCAGGGGTCACATTTAGGGCACATTTAGCTCTCAGACGAACTTCAATAACCACAGTCCATTTCCGGTTGACTTCTAGCACCTTCTTCTTCAGTGACCACTTCTCATTAATATGATGGATGCTCTCCTGGGCTTCCTCAGCACTTCACACTTCTTTCCTGGGCTTTTGAATATTCTTTCTTTCCTGAATTATTTTTCCTCAGTTTTCATTCCCTTCCCTGACTCTGGACACAAATGGAGAGGGAACCACATTCTGCTTCTTCTCTTTCAGAATATGTTTCTCGTGCTTAACACTCTATTTTCCTACTGACTTGGAAAAATTGCGTTGGAACCTTTGCTCTGGCGCAGTTCAATCTCATTTTGGCTGGAAATGTTTTACACATTAAAAAATGATGAAGGATGACTTTATTTGCCAGACCAGGCTAAAGATCTCTAAAATGGAAAAAAAGAGAGAAAAAAAGGGAAAAAAACCAAAAAAGTCTGTCTGAAGCTACTGTATGAAAAAGACTCTTGAATATGTAGAAGCTTTTAGAACACAGCAGGTTGGGGTCCTGCTGGGGTAACCGAGCCTCAGGGAAGCCTCTTTTTTAGCCACACTGTCTCGCCTTTAAAAGGCATTAATCTTCTCCCCAAGATCTCTCCTGACCCTGAGCACTTCTGGTGTATAGTCCTTGCCTCTATCTTAGGAGGCAGGGGATGTTTAAAACGCTCCCAGCTGGAAATTAAGATCATGGAATAACTCCAACCTTACACATATTTTTAAACAGGTTCCTGGTCTCTTACCTACCCAGCCTGCTCGGCAGCACAGCTTTATTCTGCCCTGCAGCAGGTTTTGGTGAACTGAGAATGAGGCTGGACTTCTTCAGTCCTGAGATGCAAACCCCGGCCCCTCTAATAATATCCTATGGCCGCATTTCCACATGTAAGGTGGGGTGTCTTTCATTTCGTGCCTTGCTTCATTTTGGAGTCCGTTTAGTAAAAAAACAGATTTGCGGTGACTTGTCAGGGCTTTGAGATTTTGAGAGCAGGCATCTCACAGAAAGCCTGTGCTCAAAGACAGAGTGGCTTCTTTCCCCCCTGGCTAGGACTGACTGCCAGATCTCACCAGGTTTCACACCCAGTTGTGGGAAGTACCAGCTTGGTCAGCTTTGCGTTGGTAACTCCATCCCTCACTGCACTCGGCACTCGTTGGGTGAACCCAGTAGTCTGTTCACACTATGCAGATGGGCATCCATCAGTTGCGGTTTTCTGAACCTGCTAGCCTACTTGGGATTCAGTTTTTAGTGATGCTACAGCCTTATGAAACCCGGAGGTATTATTGAACTTCTATTTCAATTCAATTACATTTCAATTTAATTGTTGTCATTGCCTTTCAGGTGCCAGACTTGTGTTCGGTGTCGGCCATGGGGAGAAAAGAGCATGGTCACTACCCTCATGGAGCTTAGAGCCTAGCTTAATATTCTCGTATTTATAGACTTGACCTTGACGAAGTAAGGTGCCATCACATAGTGCTGAAAACTACATTTCCTTCCATCAAGAATAGTCCGCTTGTACTACATGAGTGTTTTAAAGCAGACTCAAGCCTATCTCTACCATTAGAACTGAAAAATAATTCATATTATAGGAGATATGATTCAACTAATGAATTACAGGAACACTTGCCAATAATCAAATGTGAGAGATGCTTTGACAACTGTTGGAAGCCAAGACGAGGAAGAAATGAGGTAGGGACCGAATGTCGAAGCAGAGAGTATATTGAAAAACCCACTTTAAGTAGTTATTACAAAGAGGGTTGGAAGCAAAACAAAAAGCTCCATTCTTTTTGGTCTCAGAAACCATTGTTGGCAAGGGCTGTTAAGTAAGCATCCAACTTGTTTCCTCTAGCCTGACTTCCAGAATGCAGTTATGTTGGAAACTATTCTGCTGATTAAGTTTTTTTTTTTTCAACCACTCCTTCTTCTGAGGAAGAGACATATTTTATGCACACAAGTCAGCTCTTGTTCATTTTATGTTTTAGCACCGTAGGCCCTTACGAGTCTTTAAAATGACACCATAAATCCTCCTTTGGGATCCTTGACAAGTGAACGTGTGATTAGAAGCAAAGGGCAGAAGAAGAAAGGGTGGTGAGAAAGAATGGAGAAAGGAGAAGGAAGGGTGGAGGATGGAAGATGGGGGCATGCTCCTTGTGGGTCTGCCCTGAGAGGGAGATGTTAGGAAGGCTTCAGAAACATTACCCAGTGCTTGGGTAAGCTTGTGATAATCACTGTTTACTTTCTGCACAAGCCCGCTCTACCTCCCTGAGCAATACCTACCACTCTTGGAGCAGATTTCCATAACTCCTGACACATAGGTACCTGTTAAGAAACCCTAACAATAAGAACTGCTTATACTTCTGTCTGAAATGAGTTTTTCTAAAATATCAAGTTTAAATAGACACCACAACAAAAGATTAATAACATCTATTAAAGTTTGACTATAGTTTGCACTAAGGATGGGAAGGGAGTGAGTTTATGCTGTTATTTCCCTCAGAATGTTCTAGAACAGTTATCTCTAGAATGATCTAGAGAGTGAGGGTCCCTAAGGATGTGTGAGCTACTAGGGAGAGGTGTCTCAGGCTGGTTTCTTTTATTACTAATTTATGTGATGACTTCTTGATTGGAATGATCATTTAAATTTCGTTCATCTTCTAACATGGCATCATTCTTGTAATAAATAAAAATATATAACCTTCTTCCTAATTACACAAGTAACGTTTGCTTGCTTTAGTGCATTTGAAAAATTCAGAGAAGTCCGATAAAAAAGTAACATCACCCACAATCTCATCTTCCAGAGATATCTACTGTTAGGATTTGGTGTTTATCTTGCTCGTCTATGGTTATATTTTCCTCCCCTCTCTCAACTCGTTTTGATATTTTTATCCATTGGCTGGTGTGACTACAGTTTAGTTTAACTGATGAGCTCCGAGTACTAAAAATGTTTATGAATTATTTGCTTGAGACTTTTTATGAAATTAGTCAATCATTTCAGGAAACCAAGCATATGTCTAGAAACCTGTAGTCATTGTTATTTGAGGAAATCAGTCAGCTTATTCTTTTTTCCCCCCCAACTTTATTGACATATAATTGACCTGTAACATTGTGTAAGTTTAAGGTGTACAATGTGATGATTTGATACGTATAAAGGTCTATGTTGTGAAGTATTTACCATAATAAGGTTAGTTAACACATCCTTTACCTCACATAATTACCATTTAATTGCGGTTGTTCTTATAGTGAGAACATTTAAAATTTACTCTCATAACAACTTTCAGGTATACAATACAGTATTGTTAACGATAGTTGCCACGCTGTAAATTAGATTCTCAGAACTTAATTCCTCTTATAACTGGAAGTTTGTCCCCTTGCCCAGTATCTCCTTTCTTACCCCACTTCCCAGCCCCTGGCAACCACCTTCCTACTCTTTGCTTCTGTAAGTTCAGCTTTTTTAGAGTGCACGTGCAAGTAAGATCATATATTATTTGTCTTTTCCTATCTGAATTAATTCCCTTAGCATAATGTATTTAAGGTCCATCCATGTTGTCACAAATGGAAGCATTTCTTTTTCTTTTTTGGCTGAATAATATTCTATCATATGTATACACTACATTTTCTTTATCCGTTTATCTGTCAGTGGATACTTAGGTTGTTTTCACATCTTGGCTGTTGTGAATGGCACCGCAATGAACATAGGAGTGCATGCATCTCTCTGAGATAATAATTTCACTTCCTTTGGATATATACCCAGAAGTGGATTGCTGTATTGATATATTCTGGTTCTAGTTTTAATTTTTGCTAACTTTGGGCTTAGTTTATTCTTTTTTTTCTGGTTTCTTGAGGTGTAAAGTTTAGCTGTTTATTTGAGATCTTTTTTTTTTAAATGTAGTCATTTATTGCTATAAACTTCCCTCTTAAAACTGCTTTTGCTGCATTTCTTAAGTTTTAGTATGTTGTGTTTCCATTTTCATTTGTTTCAAGATACTTTTTGATTTTCCTTTTGATTTCTTCTTTGATCCATTGGTTGTGTAGGCGTGTATTGTTTAATTTCCACATATTTGTGAATTTCCAGTTTTCCTCCTGTTACTGATTTGTAGTTTCATATCATTGTGGTCAGAAAAGATACTTAGTATGATTTCAGTCTTCTTAGCTTTGCTAAGTCTTGTTTTGTGACCTATCATATGCTCTATCCTGGAGAATGTTCTGTGTGCACTTGAGAAAATGTATTCTGCTGCCGTTGGATGGAATGATCTGTATATGTCTGTTAGGTCCAATTGATCTAAAGAATAGTTCAAGCCCAATGTTTCTTTACTGATTTTTTTGTCTGGATTATCTATCCATTGATGAAAGTGGGGTACTGAAGTCCCCTATTATTGTATTGTTGTCTATTTCTTCCTTCAGATCTGTTAGTATTTGCTTAATGTATTTAGGTGCTCTGATGTTGGGTGCATATATAGTTACAATTGTTATATCCTCTTGATGAATTGATCACCTTTATCATTATATATTAGCCTTCTTTGTGTCTTGCTACAATTTTGACTTGAAGTCTATTTTGTATGTTATAAATATAGCTACCCCTGCTCTCTTTTGCTTTCCATTCACTTGGAATATCTTTTCCATCTCTTCACTTTGAGCTTAGGTGTGTCCTTAAAGCTGAAGTGAGTCTCTTTTAGGCAGCATATAGTTCAGTCTTGTTTTTTTAAATTCCTTCATCCATGCTATGCCTTTTTTTTTTTTTTTGGTGAAGAAGATTGGCCCTGAGCTAACATCTGTTGCCACTCTTCCTCTTTTTGCTTGAGGAAGATTGTCTCTGAACTAACATCCATGCCGATCTTCCTTTATTTTGTTTGTGGGACACTGCCACAGCATGCCTTGACAAGCAGTATGTAGGTCCACAGCTGGGATCCGAACCTGTGAACACCAGGCCACCGAAGTGGAGCACATGAACTTAACCACTATGTCACCAGGCTGGTGCCTTACTCTATGATTTTTGATTGGAGAGTTTAACTATTCTCTTCCTTGCTATCTTATCTTGTGACTGATATTGGTAGCCTCTGCCTTTCTTCCTTGTTCTGAGCTGTCTCTATACGTCTCAGCTTTGCTGATCTTGGTTGTGGTGAAACAAGTGGGTCCCTTGTGCAGTGCCCTGAAAGGCTGAGGGATGTGGGCAATCACCCCACTCTCCTTTTCCCAGTGAGGGGAACCCTTTCCAGCTTGGGAGTTCCCTCTTGGCGTTGAGTAGTGCCAACCTGGGGGATGGGATTAGCAAGCAAATGAAGCTGCTCTTCCTTCCCTTTTTGTGCAGTTTTCCGGCTCCAATATTTTGCTGAAGTTTCTTGAGTGGACTCTGGGCTCTCCCAGAGCTATTTTTGTTCACAGATAGCTGTCTAATGGCTGATCTTTCTACACCAAACACCCACTGCCTTGCTTTTAAATTTTTCCTTAAGACTTGTTTTTTTCTCTGAATTGATTCATTTTTATCTTCTGAGGCAGTAGTAAGACAAGAGAAGTAACAGCAAACTTGGAGTCAAAAAATCTGCAATTAAGTCCTGGTTAGGTTTTTCAAGAGCTTTACGATGCAGAGCCAAATGAGCAAATTTATCTGGGCCTCCAATTTCTCATCTGTAAACTGGGGAAAATAATGCTCAGCTCTCAAGCTTGCTGGGATGGGAAGAGGGGGAGCAAGTGAGAGGACATATGTGGGTCACATGCAAACTGAAGAGTGCAACACCAATGAAAAGTGTTGTTATATCCACCTATGAAACCATGGACACATTTTTCATTGGAGATGTTTTAGATGAATTGCTCAAAAACACTTGATCAATTTTCACTTGATGATTCTCTATGTTGCAACTCTCTCTAGGAAATAGTAGCCACTTTGTTCCAGGAGAACTTCTCAAAATTTTCTGTACCAATTAAAGTAACTCTCTGAGGTCCAACAGGCAGAACTGGCTCAAGGGTCTAAAGGTACTGCCAGGGTAAGTAGTCAGGCAAGTTTGTGGTACCAAGGGACTTGTGACTTCTTGTTACTGAGTCCTCTTCTTTTTTTCTGTAACAACAATCTTTTTTTTTTTTTTTTTTGCTGGGAAAGATTTGCCCTGAGCTCACATCTGTTGCCAGTCTTCCTCTCTTTTCTTTTTCCTCCCCAAAGCCCCAGAAGATAGTTGTGCATTCTACTTGTAAGTCCTTGTAGTTCTTCTATGTGAGCCGCCACAACAGCACAGCATGGCTACTGAGAGACAAGTGGTGTGGTTCTGCACCTGGGAACCAAACCTGGGCTGCCGAAGCAGAGCGTGCCGAACTTTAACCTCTAGGCCATCAGGGCTGGCTCTACTGAATGCTCTTCTTAATTAACAATCATCGTTTCTCCACCGCAGCCAGCACACACCCCATCAGCAAGCTGCTTTTCAGAATGGACCCGCCTTGATGATAGGAATCAATTCCAAACAGCTCTAAAACCTAACCACACCCAGGTAATGGGAAAATCCTTCACCATTTCTGAGAATGCATCCTGTCAGCTATAATCCCCTGATGGTGTTCCTTCGGGAGCATTTCTTTGAAGTCTCTGAGTGAAAGAAGCAAAGACTCCCCCACATCCCCATGACCCCGCCCCACCCTCCACAGTAACTGAATCCTTCCGAACATTTTTTCTGGGCTTTTCTTTTTTTTTTGTTTTTTAAAGATCGGCACCTGAGCTAACAACCGTTGCCAATCTTCTTTTTTGTTTTCCTGCTTTTTCTCCCCAAATCCCCCAAGTACATAGTTGTATATTTTTAGTTGCGGGTCCTTCTAGTTGTGTCATGTGGGATGCCGCCTCAGCATGGCCCGATGAGTGGTGCCATGTCCTCGCCCAGGATCCGAACCGGTGAAACCCTGGGCGGCCAAAGCGGAGCACGAGAACTTAACCATTCGGCCATGGGGCCAGCCCCTGGGCTTTCCTGACAATATCAACCATGGCAGAAATAACTTGGAACATTAATATCACCCTGGGTAATTTTAAATTAGGCACTCCTTTGACTGTACATGGGCCATGGCTTAGCTTTATTATATATAATTGCATAGGTACTGAAACGAGACACAGAGAAATTGAGTGACTTGCTACAGGACGCACCAGGTGATAACTGGCTCAAAATGAAGAATTCTTGATACCCTCTCCTCTATTGGGTCCCACATCTACTATCTAAAAATCAGGAAAATGCTTCTCAACCTCTGCCTCTTTTAAGATACTACATTTCTCTTCCTTGTTATCCTTATTTTCTCTTGTTCTTTAATATCTGCCATTCTATATTCAGATCTCTTCTACTTTGGCTTCCTTCACTGACAATTGTTTTGTTAATCATTTGTATTTCTTTCCTTCTCCTCATTTGCCTTGTGAAATTTAATGATATTTCACCCTCACTGGGCTGGGAATTTCAAGCTTCAATCTCTGGTGCTGGTGTTACTTGTATGGTGACTCCAGTGAGGTTAAGAAAGGTTTACTCGTGTGTGTGTGTGTGTGTGTGTGGTGGGCGAGTAGCAATGTAACATGCTTTTTTATTTACCTGTCAATATGCACTTAGCAGTATATAAGAAAGAAAAACAGAACAGAGAACCCTGGAAAAGCAAAGAATTAATTGTTCGCTGATAAAACATTGAGTCACAGGTAAAAGGGAAGAGATCGCTCTAGAGAATCAGGGAAGTAATTAGGTCCAGGTGATACTAAACCTGAAGTGAGTTCGCTCACCCGTCATGCAGCAAGCCAATCTCTGACACAGGGTGTGGTGGAAGAAAGTAGGAATTTTATTTTTGCACAGTGCTGAGCAAGGAGAGAGGGCAGGTAATGCTGACATCCCAAATTTCCCGAGAAGCTAAAAGGAAGGATTTTTATTTGGGATTTTAGGTAGGGGAGGGGGAGCACATGGCCTTGCTGGGTGGAGCTTTCCCACCAGCCTGTCTTTGGCCTTGAGACTACTTGCAGAGAGGAGGGAGCCCATGACCTTGCTGATCAGCAGCTTCCCCACCAGCCTGTATCTCTTTGCAGGGAGGAGATAATCCAGGTGCTTGTCCTTGGCGGTGTCTGTCTCCATGGAGGATAGTGGATTCTGGAGCCAGAAAGCCAGAGAGTAAGAAGAGAATGAGTGTTTTGGTTTTAACCGCATATATGCTGGTTTTAATGTGGGGAACTGATATCAGGGTCGGTATCACAGGGAGGGAGAACGTCTGATCCAGATGATGGGAGCTCCAGGGGAGGGTAAATCATGCATCAGGAAGCAAGAAGAGAGGGAGGAAGGCGGGTATGAAATAGGATGGCATCAAACAATTGGAGACTGGGGTGGTAGGAATATAAGAGGAAATACTTCCACAAAGCTCCAAAACCTACCCACTCCCAGGCAAGTGGGGAAATCCTTAAGAAAAATAGGCATCGTGTTGGTGGGTCTGGAGAACTGGTCCTATTTAGAGTATTTTTCTGAACTATATTTCTACAGATTCCTATGTCTTTGCTAGATTATTTCATGTGCCTTGGTCTTGTTCCAGCAAACTGTTCTATAAGCTCTTTGAGGTCAGGGATCGTGTTTTATTTTCTTCCAAAGCTCCGAGCACAGTGCTGAGATCATGATAGGAGTTCATTAAATACTCGCTAACAGATTTAGCAATTAATACTTATTAACGGAAAAGGGAAAAGTGGAAAAGTCAAATTTACCCTTTGAAATGAACACAGTTATTTCTTAGAGGTTCCAGAGAGAGTTTTTGCCATTGGAAACAATGGGAAAAATCAGAAAAGTCAGTCCATAGGCTCTTATTTACCTTGAGAGAACTTATGTCATATACGGAGAGCGATCCACCCCTTGTCGCACCCTTTCCGCGAACACATGCATGGAGACTGACAAAATGAGATGGGGTGGACTGAATTGGCCTTTTGTGTCAAAAGAACCCCATTTCCACATATTCCAATCCAAATATCAGTTAACAGAATGTTTCCCAATGACTGATACTTGATATGTTGGTTAGTAGAGAAGCATTTTTGCATGTCAGAACTTTTAAGGAATCTTAAAAAGGCCAACTCAAATATGCCATTCAGGGGTTTCTTGTTTTTTTTTAATTCCCTGTGTTAAAAATATTGAGCAATATATTTCAGAACATTCAGCTGTCCTTGTTCAGAATAGCCCCAAATAGCTAGATTCCCCTGCACCTCTCTAATACTAAGTGTATTTGCACTTCAAAATGCACGTGGGAAGTGCCTGAGTTTACATCTTATTTTCCTGACTGTCAGCAACTTTTCTACAACTTTAACTTAGTTCAACTAACGAATCTAAATGTTCACTTTAGTTCCATTTATCACTACATTTCAGGTGCTCAGTCTTCCTGTCATTATCTTGTTTCCATTATTAAAAAAAGAGTTCTTGGGGCTGGCCTGGTGGCATGGCAGTTAAGTTTGCGTGCTCCACTTTGGCGGCCCAGGGTTCATCAATTTGGATCCCGGGTGCAGACCGAGCACTGCTTATCAAGCCATGCTGTGGCAGGTGTCCTACATGTAAAAAAATAGAGGACAATAGGCACAAGTATTAGCTCAGTGCCACTCTTCCTCAGCAAAAAGAGGAGGATTGGCAGCAGATGTTAGCTCAGGGGTAATCTTCCTTGAAAAAAAAAAAGAATTCTTCTTGAAGGGTATAATAAACTCTCTTAGAAGCCATGTATAGAGCTGGATACAGTTATTTTGGTACATAGGAGAATTTTAAACAACGTGTGATGTGGACAGAGACAATAACATCACTCATGTGCCAGAGGCCTTCTTCAAGTTTGACTTGCCTAAAACAAACATGGTGAAGCATCAGGAAGAATAAAGGCTCCTATCTTTTCTGATTCTTCATTGGTTCCACGAACCAAGATATTGTGAATGAATACCTCTCCTTCTCCCAGATCGTTTCCTAGTGAAGTGCAGGCTCCAAGGACTAAGCGGATGGAGTGGAAAATAAATGATTGTCTCAGGCTCATTGAAAACGGAGGTGTGATGTAAAGTCTCAACTCTGTGAGATTATGTGAGATGATGTCATGCCGTGCAAATTCCGAGGGGATGCTCTGGGTAGTAGAGATGTTTTTGGGTTTTATTTGATATCTTACAGAAAAGGTTAGGTCATATGATTAAAGGTATTTCTTCAGAATAAACGACTTGAAATAGTCGCATACAGACCAGTTTAGCTCAGATTGCTTGAGGATTGGGATCTAATAAAAATGAAGAACATATAAATGAAGTGATTTTTTGATGGAGGTCAAAGAAATATCTATCAGTGTCTATCTAGGCTATCTATTTATTGGCTCTTATGTTATCTCCCACCTCCACACCTCTGGACACACTAAAGGCTTCCTCTCAGTAGTGGTCTCTTCTCTCTTTCTGCTGGTTCAAGGTCTACCCATGCTTCAATGGCAGCTCAAATCTCTTTTCTAGAGCTTTCTCCCACCTTGTCTCCAAATGCGATTGTATTGCTCCTCTAAGCACTTACAGCCCTATTATACTTAATATTTGCCTGGCACTTGGCTTTTATAACATTGTATCACTTAATTGATTATCTGTGTATATGGTAACGTGCACAACTCCTAAGTGCAGGTGAGCATCACCTGGATCAACATATAGAACATTTCCATCCCCCATAAAGGTATCAGTTCTATTTTCATGTTCTTTGTTCACCAATAAGAAATGTAAAAGTTCTAGGCGCAAAGAGCACACATCATTCAAGGTCATGGCAGAAGACAGATGGCATACTCGAAGAAGTTTGATGGAAATGATTTAGTTTGGGGTCAAGAAGGAATCATGAGGCACCCAGAGACTAGCAGCAGCTGGAAGCAAGGACTAGCCCTAGGTCTGAAGGAGAAGGGGACTTTTACTTGTCGTGAAGGTCTGGTGACAGCAAGAACCTTATAAAAGATAAATGAACCCCAGACAGCAACTGTTGCCTAAAGGATTACAACCACTGCCTGAACCCAGGCCGAGCAGGGAGGGAACATGGAAATAAAGACCCTGACTTCCACTTGGTCAGCCCTTTGACCTCTTGCTGGTGCCTTCCACCTGCTAAACCCAACCATCAACCAGAAGGTGAGGGGACCCAAGGATGTGGTCTACAGAGGTCAACCTTCCCTGGAACAAAGCACAGCAGAGAAAGGTGGAGAATGGGATTTGGGGGCAGAAGGAACAGCAATAACCAGCAAAGACCACCTTATGCTTCTCTGTCCACTACAGTGTTTGTTATATTGTTTTGCTCCAAAGGAATGATTGATTTGTTGCTTGTTGCTTGAACTATTTATCAATTGACTGAAAATTGTGGGTCAGCAATAGCAACTACCCAATTCCTTAAAAGAAATGGGAGCTGCCAGCTGTCAATTCAAAGTTCTGCTTGGAATCGTCAGATTTGCAAAAGGGAAAAAGCCAAAGGGTGGCTCTTCTCCAAAACCATGCAACTAACTCAAGGTTTCCAAGATACCTAAAAGCTTGCAGTTTCAATGTAGCTTTTGTGCCACCAGTGTTAAGATCACTCGAGTTCTTCACAAAGTCATTAAACATTTGTTAGTGCAATGGTTGTATTAGCCGTCTTTTTAATGCAATTGAGCGAAAGCTGAAAATGCTTTCTATATTACATTTTGTGGGGAAATTCCATGACTTGGATCTGTTAGTGTTGTTTGGCTAGTAGAGCATCAATGTTGTAAGAGTGGCAAGCATGGCCCAGGGCTTACTGTGGGGTTTTGATGGGTAAGCATTTAAATTCTCTGGGTGTCCACAAAATAAGGACCATCACATCGTTTAATGGAAACTATTTCATGTAGAATTTGTGTTCATCTTCAGAAGAAGTTTTTCATATATAAATGCAAATCTTCTCCTGAGCATATAATTAGTCAGTATTTACTAAAGAACATTAAGAGATTCCATTTTGTCCAAAATATAAATTAAACTCTTGGCAAACTTCAACATGTTTTGGAAGCAGAGAAGGGTCTGTTGGAGGCTTCCATTTAATTTCAAAGGAAAGCAGAACGAATCAGAATCCTGGAAGATTGTACCACCCAGGAGTCCTGCCAGGCCAAGGTGATGCCTTTGTGAACCTGGGCTCTCTTACTTCTTTTTTCCTATTCACTTGTTCCGAGGAAGTCTCGCTTGCTGGAGGCTTAAAGATCATGACTGCCCCTGGGAGTGTCTTATACTGATTTTCATGATGTCTCAACTGAAGTGACTGGTTGAGAAAGGAGCCGGCCAGCATCTTGACACTTAACCCTGAGGAGGGAAAGCTACGACTGGATCCTGTGAACACCTGAATCATACTGGGATGCTTTGCTTGACCTCTGACTGCCCTCACACAGCTTTCGTGCAATGCTTCGTGTTTGCTTTTGTGAACAACACTGTAACTTTGTTCGCATCGTCTTAGCCCTCCTAAAAAGAGCGCCTCATCTTTTTGCCTGCTCTCACTTTAGTCTCTGCTCCGACTTCTGTTCGGCCTCCATCTCACAGTCTGCTCCTTGGCTCTGCCGCTCTGATAACCTGCTTGGTACCTACTTCTCTGGTTCTCCTTCGGCCTTGGCCTTGGACACAGACCTTGCGTTTGCCATTCTGTTCGGTATACTTGGAACAGCTTCCACATATACCTGGTCCCTCACTAGGAAAAGCGGATAAGACAAGTCTTTTTTTAAATTTTAAATCACTGTGCAAATTATTTCATTAGCTTAATTTAGGAGAAAATTTTGAGTTTTGCCAACAGAGATTGAGACTTCTGCTGTGGTAACTGATATCCTGAAGGAGAATTTCTGGATTCTTAGCTTTGAATAGAATTTACTGAGAGAGGGAAAGAAGGAAAGAGGGAGAAGTGGGAGGTAGGAAAGAGAGGAATACCACCTGTTGGTGAAGTACCATGTAGAGAATATTATACTTTTTCTACCCAACATGTTTCTGGGCTCCATTGTCTGGCTGACCAAAGGCAAACACAATGAAATAATAATCTAAGAAATACCCAAGGAGGCAGACATCCTTGGAAAATGTCATGCGTGCATTCACACAGCTACTTTACATGGTCTCTGCCATGGTTGCCCTGTGTAACTGCAAATAAATGATTGAGTTGACTTCGTAGTTGTTGCATGCTAGCTGAGAATTGCCCGCCGTGATGTGCTCACAGGACTTTGGAGACAAAGTCAGGTGGAATTCTCTGTTTGACATATAGAAGAAACATCCAATTTATATTATAGCCACCTGCAGCAGAAATGGTTTGTATAATCACTATGAATAAAGTAATTCTCAAATCTCCGAAGGGTAAAGAGGTCCTAAGAAGAATACATGGGGAAGAAGAAATGATTGGAGTATAACTGAAATCTCCAACACCTTCAGTTGTATTTAGCTTGTTTGATATAAGTAATGCTGTATGGGTGACAGACAGACTTTAATTTTCTGAGCCCTCTCCCCTTCGTACATTGGAATTTAATGAATAGTGACTAAGGGAGAGAGGGCAGTAGGGTTAGTGGGTGGACACAGATATCCCTAGAATGGAGAAGGGAAATTGGTTAGGCTGCTATGGCATAGCATCCACCTCCTTTGTTCTGTTTCTAAAATCACCAGGAAGTTGCCTGATCTGTAATTTGATTTCTTCTGTAGCTCTAGCTACCAGAAGGGAGTGTGCAGACAGTTGGCCCAGCTCCTGGACCAAGCCATGTCTCCAGATCTAAATTAATAAGTTGGCATTCTGGTTTAGTAAATCAGACTCTGGGTTTGCTTTGCATGAATCTGACACCAGAGATGCAGCATCTCTGGACAAGCTTAAAAATTAGGCAGTGGGGTCCAGGAAGGGACTTTTAGTGGGGGTGACATGGACATATGTATAGTTACATAGGAAGAAAGCGCATGGTACTTTTTGAATTCTCAAAGGGGACCCGACACAAAAAATTAAACATCCAGTGATGTTATATTGAAGCTGAGACCACACTCAGGCCTGGAGTGACGCTTTCCAGACCCTGACACAGGAAAGTCTCGGTCTAAAGTCACAATGACTCTCTCGTTTAGCTGAGGTAGGCTGTACCCCTCTGTGAGGCCAAAGGGCTTGATTCAGTCTTTTGCAGGAAGTGAATTATTCCATTGTCCTGGAGCAACACCTTACAGGACCATAAACTCAGTAATTTTCACTAGAGTGTTAGGAGCAGTTACGTGGAAGTGTTCCCCTGCATATGGTAAGTACAAATGTTTTAGTAAAAAAAATATTTAAAGAAACTCCAGAACTTGAGAGAAGAGATGATGAGACAGTGGCTGGAGAGAGAGGGAAAAGAAAAACCATCTGCTTTGGGTAGAGAAATGTACTCCACTTCATTGCACATCAATTCTGTGGCGTTATTTTGCTCTAAAGCTTTAAGAAATTAACAATGACATAGGCACTTCAGTTTATGATTTTATTTTCTTTACATCACAAGACAAGCATATCTCTCCGTTTTAGGAAAATCATCATTCTGTACCAGATATGTACAGCTATTTCCCCATTATTATATCACAATGGGGAAATACTCTAACAGAAGTTCTAAGAGCTAATAACAACAAAAGAACAGTGAGATTTGGAAGAGAAGAACAAAAAGAAACTTAAGATTCTTGTTTGATACTTGCGAGAAGCAATCTTGGTAGAAGGTAGTCGAGAATCGTATCAAACGCCTCATAAACGCTAGGCCCACAAGGACAAACAGTAGTTAATAATTTTTTAAAAACTTGAGACAAACAGAAATTTTAAAATGGGTTGGTTAAGAAATTAGTAATTAGTTCAGGCAGTTCTAGTGTGCTGAGCACATCCAGACTGAGAGAAGATGCTCAGCGAACACAGGGGGACAGGGATGGGGCCAGTGTTCTAGAATGGCAGAGGCGGAGGGAGAGGGAGCCATATTTCAAGCTTCACCTTCCAGCTCAGCCACATCTGTGCGTGTGCACAGTGATTTGTTTTTCAAACACAGACCCAACGGCTTTTCGGGCTAAAAGAGCAAGACGTTTTCCTGGAAAAATCTGAAAATGATCAGGCTTACCAACACAACAAAGTCTCAGCCAGCAGTCCAGAACATTTATCCTTCTTTGGAAGAAATTCAAATTCTGAGCAGCTGTATGGATTTCTGAATGGATACATTTGTAAGATAAATGAGTGAAAAAATGTCCAAGTAAACTAAGTAAATCTGAGGCTTTAGTGATTTTTATAATTGAACGATAATCTTTAACTGTGGAAGTTTATGATGTAAATGTCTACAAACTTTTAACCCTATCAAGTCTAATTCAAGTTTCTCGGAACAGTAAAAAGTACCCCAGGGAATGGTGAAAGCTGTGACATTACGGACGTTTGGACTTTTTTTTATTTGTTTTTTAACAAAATGTCCCTGAGGCGCCAGGGGTCATTTCCTTCATATTGTTTCTCCAGGTTCAGATTGCGGCTTCCCCTCTGAGACGATGTGAAAAGTGAACTGTGGAATAATGAGTCTTTTCAAGTCAAATGCAAACAATTCCAGCTTAAAATGGCAGAACACACCTCAAGGCAGCTTTTGGCATCCTGCAGAGAAGGGCGTGAAAGCTAGACTTTAATGGCAAGGATGTACCTTGTTTACGCAGGCTTCGCACAGGACGGCTAGGAAGAGACTTTATTGATTCTCTTTATTTCCCTCTCCTCTTCACCCCTCCCCCCACCCTTTCTAACAAACACATTTAAAATTTACTGGCAGACAGTTTTTTCTTTTCTGAAACTGTTGGAGTAAAAACTTTTCCCTTTTCAAGGGCACCACTATTCGGAAGCATCCTAACCGGGCTTCCCGCTGCATCCTGACATTGCTGTTCCCTCGGCTGAACTCAGACCCGGGCAACCTTACCTGAGCGAAGACACACCCACCCCTGCCCCCCCGCCCCGAGAAAAGGGAATAGTGAAATGCTCTGGGCAGAATGAGGCACTATTTTACTGGAGGCTGCATGGGGGCACCGCTGTTCCAGTCTGGGGATTACAAGTGCTCTGGTTTTAAGAGATAAAGATACTAAAAATCACACACAGCTCCAGGCCTCAGTGATGGCAGTACTGCCAGGAGCTGTAAAGGGGGCTGTAATGGCACATAATTTTTACTACTGAACCAAGTGAGGAGGAACTTGACAGACAGATCAGATTTGCATATATCAATACACACGGGCAGTTGTCAGTAATGCCAGCAACCATCCTTGAAGACAGAGGACCACAGGGCAGTATAGATAGCACGTTATGAGTATCCAAAGTAATCGTAAGCTTTGGGGACAAAAACGTACATGAGGAGCAGTTTATCATTTTAGCAATATAACCAACTTCATTTTTATATGCAAAAGCAGAGATGCACACTGCGGGCCTGGGCAGCGAATCCAACTCTCACGCCTGGTTTGTGTGGCCTTAATAGTATCTTTTAACAAGTTTTTCAATTAATGCTAACATTTGAAATGTAGGAGCTCCCATATAAATCTAGCTTTTTAGTTTCTCTTGAAAGATTGGACATCTGTCATGTGAGGTATATATTTCCAAATAAAAACGGTTGGCTGAATTTGGGTAGCAGGTGCCCCATTAAACGCGGCAGGTGCTAGCTGGATGGACAAGCCTCGCCCTCCTGCTCGTGGGAGCTGCCGGGCCTAGGCAGGCATTTGAGTTTACAGCCACTGGAGCACATGTACAATGGTTCCCTAGCGAGGAGCCTCGGAGCATCCTTTACCCATGTGCAGATTCTGTTGTGGTACTTTCCAGGCAAAAATTTCGCGTGGCTCTCTGTTGCTGACATAACAAGGTTCAAACTCTTGAGCTGGAATGAAATCTCCCAATATTTTACTGTCATTCACCAGTTCTAGGTTCCCTTCCCACAGGCAGGAGAATACCGTCTTCTCATTTCACCGGTTTGTTATTCCTCATTCATTCCTTGCACTCTCTCCTCTGAGCTGGTGCTGCTGACTGTCCTCGTCTCATGGTTCTTCTGCACAGTTGGCTCTGGAAGTCCTCCCCCTCTGCAAGCCTCACGTCAAGCCTGGCTCATCTATGACAGGGCTTCTCCGGTTCTCTATGAGGAAAGGCCAGTTTCCTTTTCTCTCTCTCCCTTCCTTCTTTCTTTTCTTTTTAAAATTTCTGGTCTCTTCATAGACATACAAAGCACCAGTTGTAATTTTTTATCATTAGACTCAGCAGACGTAACTTTTACTTTTTCAATTGCTATAAAAGTTTCTAAATGCTTACTTTCAACTTCTGAATTCATTTCAGATGTAGCCAGCAGTGGTCCTCGGGCCACACTTTGAGTAGCTTGTGTCAGATGCTCTCAGGAGACTTAACGTCCTTGTCACCTGCATTCACAAAGAACGTCATCTCTCCCTTCACCACAGCAGGTGGTGTTAGAGCTGTTCAGCTCTCTCTGCTGTACCATTTTAAACGTCAGGAGGACAAGAGCTTCGTTGTCCTGTCCCACTCATTTTGGCTTCTCTGGGCCTATTTGCAAATAGAGGGAGCTGAGTAAATGTTGAATTTTCAGCGTTGTAGTCAGGTGTTGGGGGTGGGGTGGGAGCTTTTAGAATTGTTTAGCCTTCAAGGGCTTCTGATCATTCGGAAGAGAGGACTAACTCTCATGAAGTCACAGTAAATAATACACAATAAATGAGCGCTGGAAGTTTGTGATACATCTTATGAAAATGGTATAGGTAAATAAAGAATATGGTGCTCAGTGAGAGCTGAGCCAGAGTTAAAAGCTTTCAAACTAGAGCTTGAAAGAGATCTTCCCACTGAAGAAGAACGCAGTTCTAAGTGGTGGTGTATTTGGAACAATGTGCTTTGTGCTTCGGTTTGCTCCACTTTAAGCAAAGGGGTTGGATTAGAGGATCTCCCTGGTTTCTATTATTGTATGATTCTAAAACAGAAGTGACAGTACTGTATATCTACTATATATACAGTTGGTAGAAAATAGTTAGAATGCACATCTCCTTTCATCTTTTTTCCCAATCTACCATTATAGTGAAATCCAACCTTGACCTATTTCTTTATAACAAAATCTCTAAATAACACAAATGACAATCCAGACCCTAACTTATCACCCACTCGTGTTAATTAATGTTCACTCTAATCAACTACGTTGAAAATGTCAAAGGAATTAAATTCCTGGGAGTTTGTAGTAATGGGATTTGACTGGTTTGGCTTTGGTCTTTCCTGTATTTCTCTTGATTTTATGCCCAAGAGAGAAGGGTCGTGGTAGCGTAGGCCTGAGGCCCACTCGCAGGATCTGTACAGAATCAACCCATCTAGAGAGTCTTTTGTTCTGTCCCTCATTTGACCTCCTTCCAGGTACAGTGAGGCCAGTTCCCTGAAATGGCTGGGCAGGCGGAGGTAATTGCAGCTGTGTTTGGAGACCTTTTTTTCCCTGGCTGTGGCCCAGGAAAATGGACCCACTCTCTCAGTCACACAAACCACTTCATTATCATATTTTTGAGGATGTTGGCCAGGGCAATGAGCCGGCCAGTCAGTGGGCTGGAAAGTTAGAAATGTGTGTGTTTATTTTCCCCTCCGCTCTCCATAAGCTATTGGAACTGATGTAGAGAGGAATAGTAAGAGGCAGCTGCCCCTTTGGGGAGTCTGAGAACCTGGGAGGAGTGAGGTTCAGAGGAAGAAATGTTTGATAGGCATTTGATAATCATGATAAACAGACATTAGAAGCTCATTGATTAAACAACCGCTGCAGATTTCAGTTACAAGTTAGATATTTTTGAAGGGGCGACCAAAATGGGTAAATACATTAAGTGCTTGTCATTTATGATTGGCATTGGAACTGAATTACATAGTGTGAAAGAAAATCAAATTAGTTCCTCCACTGTAAATGTGCTTTGTAAATATGTGATTTGCATTGTTTTAAATGCATAAAGCTGTCTTAGACTCAATGCTTATTTTTAACTTATGAAGTATGACTAAATCATTTTATGAAAGAGGCTAACACACCCTGGGATGAAAAAATTCTGGTGTATCTATTAAACAAGGTATATGCTTTATTCAATGGTCCTATATTGGTGACCTACTATATGGCAATTACTTGGGCCAATAATGATAATGTAATCAATAATATACTTATATGATACCATGGTTCACATGTGGTTCTTACATGGTATTAATTCATTTTAACCTTGTGAATACTATCTGTCATAATCCCCACTTTACAGATGAGGAAACTAAGGCACAGGTTAGAAGCGTCTTAGCCTTGTTTGTAGCAATGGAATTGTAGGTTTCAACAAAATTACATGAGAGTACAGAAGGAAATCTGGAAGACCTTCACTGAAGAAGCAACATCTGGTTGTGAAAACTGAGTGAGAGTTTTCTAGACAAACGAGGTAGGAAAGTACATTGACATGATGGCACTATCACTAAAAACATTTCTGGACACTTTTCCAATATTCATATATATATTTAAAATTGCCTTCAAAGCGTATGGCTTATTTTTCAATATCCTCAATTGTCACAAATCTTTGAACATTAGAAATCATGAAAAATCATGCAGATTCAACTTTGGTTAATGAAGCCAGTCATTTTGTCAGTATTGGCAAATAACTTAAAAAATAATACTAACTTTTTTGTGTGTGATTTATATTTAAATAAGTTCTAAAGCAAATTCCAAAAATGTTTAAAGAATGTTTTGAGCCTACCTTACAATTAGAACAATAGGAATATTAATCTACATATGCCAATGGAAACCCAGCTTCATTTCTTACACAGAATGTGAGTATCAGACATACTCGTCCCTTGTGCCTCCAAGAATCTGTGCAGACAGAGATTCTGTCTGATATTTTGCTCTGCATTAGAGGTGTGGGGTATGCCTCTCGAGGCTGTGAGACCCTGTAGGGAGTCATCCTGTAGCCTCAGAAACCAGCTCAGCAACTTCTTGGTATATGCTTATTTAAATAAGTTGAATTACACAAGTGGATTTTGATCGTCTCATAGTATGATACAATGAGGTTGATACAATGGTGGCAAAGAGATGATTGCTCTTTATAAGCATCCTTCACAGGCAAGTGGGAATGTGTTTATGAGGGTAAATAATTCAGATTCTTGTTCCCACATTGGTTTTGATTAGTAGATGGCTCCACTCCACGACTAGCTTGGGTGGGTTTAACCCATTCCTGGTAAAGTTAATTTAAGGAGAAGTTGCCTTGAGACAGTTATGATGGAAAAAGCAAATTGCAGCATGTAAAGTAAACTGTGATTAGACAGAATTGTGAGATTATATCCAACTTGATATGAACATGTGGGTGAAAGTATATGTTCTCATGTAATCAGTTTTGGCTTAAGGGTTCAAGTGGACTGAAATATGACCCGGGGTGGAAATGAACACAGAGAGCATTGTAGACAATACGGGATTCAGTGAAGCACCGTGACACTCAACAACCTTCTTTACTTTGTCTGATCCCACATACCCTGCAAGACGCATCTCTCATTCTATCTTCTTCCTGAAATCTGGCCTGACCTCTTGATTGTAATTAAGACTTCCTTTCTCTGAATTCCCAGGGCACCTTATCTTACCTTTCTTAAGATATGTAGCACTTTCCATGTTGTTAACACTAATTTTTATATGTCTCCTCTCTCTGCCTACCACTGTTGGTTACGCCTCATGAGAGAGAGTCTATGTGTCTTCATCTTTGTTTCTTCATATGATTTCTGCCACACCTCTTACTTCAGAGTGAGTTTTCAATACTCCGTTGTTGAAAAACAAATGAATGATTTGGCCTTGACAAAGCAAAGGGGTAATAAACAGCTCCTTCCTAAGATGGGGGGGAGACAGATTTTTGCTTCAGGAACATGCAGCCATGCAGGTCTAGAGATAGAAAGGAAATGTAGGTTTATTTTTGTTGTGTTTGTTTTTTCTTAGTTAAGGCGTCTAATCTACCACGTGGATTCCTTATGCACAGATGGAACTTTATCGTGCATACAAGTCTCTGAAGGAAATAATTTCTGTTTAAACTTTGCCTTAGAAACTTCAAGGGAATTCAGGACAGGATTTCTTTAATGATCTGGCAGTATTATATAACCGATTGCCAAACCAAAAAATGTTTGGCAGAACTTTTGGCTTCTGAGGTTTTGGGTGCTTTCCAGGTGATCTCCTTCAGAGTTTTGAAATACAAATAAATGAGTTCCAGTTCAACCTTTTTTCTTGAATCTGACCTGCCAGGCCTTTATTTCCCTCCCAGCCGAACATTTTGGTACAGAAATACTGACCAAACAGAAAGACGATAATCAGTCAACATTTTCAGAGGGTATTAACGGCCTGGGTTTAGAAGAACAAGATGAGAATGAATGATTTTAAACTTCGTGTTTTTTAATAGTCACTGACTGTTGGGTCTTGGCATTTATTTTCCAGGATGTTTTCCTCACTTTTTGGGGGAGAGGAGGATGAGAGTGTTCTTTGCTGCTTTGATTTTGCCAGAAAGAGGATTCTGAATGTTCCTTTGTTAAACATTACACACTTAGCTTTGTTTTACTTTTCTTGTCTGGGAGCCAAGTATTTTTCAAGTCACTCAACATTCTACTGAGGCATACTAGTCACCAAATGTGATTATAAAGCAAGGTTTAAAGTACATTAAGAAGAGACATGACTAGGAGTTTCAGGTGCCATGAGCGCCACATCCAAGAGAGAGGTAGGATAATTTGGAGGAACTGACTGACTTCAGTCATCTTTATGAATCTCAGTGCCAGTTCCTGGTGAATTCTCTGAGGGTAACAAAATTTTTTAGTTGAAACCTAAGTACCCACTACCACCCACTCCATACACACACACTCCATATTTATGCACATGCTCAGTGGTGACCATGGGCTCTGTGTGATTCCTTGATTACAACACACCGTTCATGTCTTGGGAGGCCTGGGTGACCTAGCAAGTATTCTGAAGGGCAGAGGCCAGGTGGGGAGGCGCAACAGCTCTTCATTGTAAGAAATCCCTCTTCCCAAGTCTTCTAGCGGCTTTCTTTTCTTTGATGATTACTATGTCTTCACAGCAGAAATATAGCCCCAGAATAAAATGTACATTGTGGCATTGAAGGAAAATAATATACGCTTCAAGATTTTTCAAGTTCCAGATTAAGTGAAGTGTTTTCCCCTTAATTTTGGTTTGGGGGTAAGACCAGTACTTATTAGAGTATAATTCAAAGAAACTAGATTAAAATAATCTTCATCACTTCAATAAAATTTTGAGTTATATTTTTTACTTAAAAATACTTTTTGGTCTATGTGGGAGGTTTTGATAGAAAAAGGCATATTTTTAGTGTTTCATAGAAACTTTGTCCTTTTAAGGCGACACTGAGCCTGTCTCCCACCTGGAAACTCTTTACAGGCTCGTGGGAACCAAGCAGCTTAGTCCATCAGCCGCACACCTAGCCTGGGCGTGGCTGGCGAGATACATGGACAAGGCCCCTGATGCCTCGAGATGGCCCTGACCTCTCCTCTCTGACAGGTTTGGTTTCACCACTCAGCTCTGGTTTCACCAGCATGCTTTTTGACATCTGTGAACACAGTAGGACCTGGGAAACTGAAACAAAGCCAAAAAAATTATTTTCAGGGAATTGTCATTTTCCCTTCTTTCCACAAAGCCCTCCCCCTCCACGGTGTGACTGTCCTGGGGGAGAACCCTCCCCCTAGGACATTCATGACTCTTGCTCTTCCCTTTACCACCCTGTCCCCAGATCCTAGTCTATTGCTTAGTGCAGACTTAGTATTAGATGGTGACATTATGGGTATAAAAATAGGATTAGATAACATGTATGGCATTCATTCTTTCTTATGTCACACCGTTTCCTCAGCCTAGTAGCTGACCTGTCTCATTTAATTACTACCTTATAAGCTATATACAGCTTTGTTGTTTTTTTGTTTTTTCAGGAAGATTAGCCCTGAGCCAACATCTGCTGCCAATCCTCCTCTTTTTGCTGAGGAAGACTGGCCCTGAGATAATATCTGTGCCCATCTTCCTCTGCTTTATATGTGCGACACCTGCCACAGCATGGCCTGACAAGTGGTGCATATGTCCACACCCGGAATCTGAACCGGCGAACCCTGGGCTACTAAGGTGGGACATGTGAACTTAACCACTGTGCCACCGGGCTGGCCCTATATACAGGTTTTTATTCTGATTTCATTCCTGAAAAGACAAAGACACAAAGGAACAAGATCCATCCATTTACTACATGGGAAATCTGAATTTGAATCTAGGCCCTAATCCGGGTTTAGCAGCATTACAGCCGAGAGTATATATAGTGGTCCCCCTTATCCACAGGGAATACATTCCAAGATCCCCAGTGGTGTCTGAAACTACAGATAGTACCGAACCCGAGATGTACCATGTTTTTTCCTAACTAGCAGCTGAGGCAGGTAGTGTATACTGGATGATAGGATGATTCACATTCCAGGTGGGACAGAGTAGGACCGCACGAGATTTCATCATGCTACTCAGAACGGTGCACAATTCAAAACTTACGAATGCTTATTTCTGGAGTTTTACATTTAATAGTTTCAGATGGGGGTTGACCATGAGTAACTGAAACCGGAGAAAGTAAAGTTGTGGATAGAGGGAGACTACTGTAATGGCCAAGTCTGAGACAATTTAAGCATAAAAAAACTGACTATAAATGTCTAAAACTCCACAAGTCCATAGTTACCCTCAAAAAGGAGAAAATCTCCCAAATAAAACTCCAAATAAAATTTTCTACCATTGGAGGTGATTATCTCATCAATTCCTTACTCTGATAATTGGTAAATAAAAATAACTAAATATTTAACATGTCTTTCTAGAAGAAATTGTATTTCAGCATAATCAAATAGTCCTGATTGAGGAAGGAAAACTTTTCCGTATAGAAGAACGTCAGCTCTGAATGCAGGTGGAATAATATGGCTGGAAAGTTCCCATTTTGCAGCCCTCGATGGGATGATAATGGAAGCCAGAATTTTCAATGGATGCTGAAACCACTGAAGGAAGGTTTGATGGGGACCATCCCCATGCAATTTGCCAGACTGCTTGCTGATTGAAAGCGGAGGAACATGGCTCTGCAGTAGAGGTATCTGGTTGTCATCAGCCTGACTCCATGGGTCTACTTGACGTCTCTGTTGATGGCATGACCGGATATTGTGAAGGTCCAGATGTGGTGCAGTATAAAGTAGCAATATCACCTCTGAAGTATTCTTGCCAACAGTGAGTCTATTCAAGCTTCAGATATGACTTCTACTTCACAGGGAGTCCAGAAGCTAGAGGAACAACTTAACTAGCACCACGAAGAGATAACCAACAAATACAGCAGGCAGATCATTCTGTAGACAACTGGTCTGGACTTTTCAACAATTAATGCTGTGGCACGAAAAGAGAGTGGGGAGGAGATATTTTAGAGTTACATAATGGGCAAATGCCATCCAGGATCCTTCAAAGAACACTGATCAGAACAAACCAGCTGTAAAAAAAGATGGTTTTGAAACAACTGGGGAATTTTGAATATGGTACTATGGAATTACTAATAAGTTTGTCAGATGTGATAATGGTATTGTGATTAGGTAAAAAAGATCCCTTATTTCGAGATGCATGCTGAAGTATTAGGGAGTGAAATATGATGTCTGTAACTTAATTGAAAATACTTCAATTAAAAAATTTGAAGCAAATATGGTGAACTACTAATAACTGTTGAATCTAAGTGATGGCATGGATGTATATGCTCTTTCTGCTTTTAGTATTTTTGAATTTTTTCATAATTAAAAAGTATAAAAATTTTTACAAAAGAGTAGATCGGTCTTGAGGCAGAGAGCCCTGGGTTCCAGGCCCGACTCTGCCACTTCCTTTGTGTAGGGTTGGAGCAAGTCCCTTCGCTCTGCGCTCCAGCGTCTCTGTCGGCAGTAATAACAGTATCAGCTTCGTAGGATCGTTCTGGGGATAAAATGAGTTAACACAAAAGCAATGCTTAGAACAATGACGGGCATGTGGTAAGCCCTCCACAAGTGTGAGCTATAATTGCTTCACGTAGGAGGAGTCAGACAGAATTAGGTTTGAATCCTGGCTCTGTCTTTTCTTAGCTATGCTGCCCTGAGCTGTTTGCTTAACCCCACTAAAACTCAGCTTTCATTTTTAAAGTGGAGGCAGTCACACTGCTAGTGTTGTGGTGGGATTAATCCCATAATACATCTAAAGTTGCTAGCTTCACAGATAGTGGTTTTGACTCTTAGCGCTGTCAGTTAATAGCTGTACTTTTCCAGAGGCCTCCAATGCCTTACCCCGACGCACGCCTAATACCAGAACATTCTGGCATGGTAGCCATATGTGTAGAAAGCTGATAGTTTAGCAAGAGGACTGCGGGGAAGTCCTTTTGGTGTCCACTCACCTTGAGACAAATGTTGTAGCATGTGGGTGCTGCCCACTCTCTGCACATGTGGGGGCTTTGCATCAGCTAAGGGTCTCTGCTTGGACAGGCAGGTATGGAGCACAGAGTGCAGGTGCAGTAGACGATCTGGGCTTTTTCATGGACTTAGAGTGTGTGTAAGATCCAGAAGAAAGAAAAGAAAGTGATGACCTGGGGAGTCTGGCTCGTGTTTATTTCTAGTCCACCTCTCTCAGGAGTTTGAAGCAGCCCATGAAGGAGAAAACACTCTTCAACACAGCCATCGTTAGCTGTCGACATTTCTAGCCCATGGATAGACTGATTTTTCTAGATGTTTGGCAAGCTCTGGCCAGCACTACTGTTTCTCAATGTGGAACTCAGAAAGCTCAGAGGATTTATGGACCACTGGGTCTTACAAGGTAAGGTCACCACAGAAGTTAGTGTTTGTAACACTTGGTTTTTATGATTGTACAGACTTTTAATGATCTCATTAGAGTAATAAGAAATTTATAATTTTCTTTTCTACTCTGAGCCTTCCTATTTTTTCCTCTTCCCTCTAAGCAGCTATCTTTTCTTCCTACTTTAGATACCAAGGGACTTACGGCCTACCTCTTTCTCATTATTAAGTTCCACTGAGAAGAAAACATATGTGTTCCTAGGAATTTATGTAAGATGCAAAGGTCTGAGAACAGATTGGAGCAAATGCACAAGCAATGGGAAGTAAACAGTTAAGGGCGAACAAACTTGAAAAAATGAATCTAATAGGTTTTTATGGCTCCTGAGACAGAAATGTGTGCCCAAGTTCATCAACATCTTTGTTTTCGTCTCCCTGGGCACATGGCAACACTTCATCTTCTGGGTAAGGCTATGCAGTGGAGTTCTGGCCAATTGAATGAGAACTGGAGTGATACGTGCCACTTTAGGAATGACCTATAAAAGCTGCCGTATGTGATCACCGTTCTTTTTTCCCTGTTTTTCTTTCTCATCAGCTAGCTTGAAAGAAAGAAGTTTGAGGGTCAATATGAAGAGAAACCACCAGAGTGAAGGTGCGTGGGTTATGAATGACTCTGCGGAACAGAGCCCCCCCCATCATCACATTGGGCTGAGATGAGCAAGAAATAACAGTATGTTAAGCTGCTGTAATTTGAGGGTTGTTTGTTATAGAAATTAGGCTACCTTGAGTAGTATAGTGCTACTGGCTTTCTTTTCAGCTGCTAAATATAGCAGAGACGTTTACTTCCTAAATTACTTCTTTCTTGATATTCTTATTATCAGTGACTTTTAAAGTAAGGAAACCAAGAAGCTACATAAAGATACAAGTTTTCTTGGCAATCAGTCCCTCCCTATGTAAACAGTCTCGTCAGGGCATTCGTTACCTCATTTATTCTGCACACCGACTCTGAAGGTCCTGAGAGAGAAGGAAGCTGAGGATAGGGAGATTAAGTAACTTGGACAAGATCACACAGCTGGTGTTTCCTTTGGATCCAGGATTAAAACTCCCATCTTTATGACCTCAAAGTCCTTGTTGTTTTCACTACAGAGTGCTCGTTTTTAAGAAAAGAACAGTCAAGAAAGGGAGTATGTACAGAGAGAGTGCATAAGACTTTCTAGAGAGGCAGCAAAACCTTGACAAAAATATAATAACTGAGGACCAGGTCATACTTCAGACACTCTACGAGAGACCATAAAACAAAACGTTTAAAACAAGGAAAGAAGGTAATCATGAATCCAGACCATGAGGTTGCGTTTCTAGGATCCTAAGTTCAAAACTTAGTCCACAAGTTTTTAATGTTCCTAGGATCAGTTATGTAGGTTTCACTTAAATTGTTTAATAAAAAGTCATTTTTTACCCAGAATGTCTGAGGTTGTTGTACTCAAATTCCTTTTTATTTCAAGTTAATGAATCTAACCTGTGAAGATGTGTACATTAGTCAGGGTTTTCTAGAGAAACAGGGCCAATACAAGATGATCTGTTTATCTCTCTCTTTCTCTCTATCCATCTATTGAAAGATACTTATTTTAAGGAATTGGCTCGTGTGATTTTGGGGCTGGCAAGTCTGAAACCAGCGGGGCAGACTGGCAGCCTGTAGACTCAGGGAAGAATTGATGTTGTAGCTTGATTCTAAAGGCAGTCTGGAGGCAGAATTTCTTCTTCCTCAGGGGATTTTGGTCTTTTTCTCTTAAGACTTTTAACTGATTGGATGAGGCCCACCCACATTATGGAGAGTAGCTAGCTTTATTCAAAGTCTACTGATTTAAATGTTAAACTCACCTGAAAAAACCTTCATCGCAACATCCTGACTGATGTTTGACCAAATATCTGGGTTCCATGGCCTAGCTAAGGTGACACATAAAATTAACCATCACAGGGTATTAATTACAAACAAAATATCCAAATGTAGGTGGACCCTAATGAACACCTTCTGGTTACTGGATTGATGGTACCCTTCATGAATAGGATGACGTTACTCCTATCTGTCTGGTGGAAAGAAAAAGAATGGCTGCATCACTGAAACCCACAAATATGTGCTTAATCAAGCATTGAAGCAGAACGCTAAACATTAAAGTCAAAGGAATTTCAAGCATCAACTAGCAGGTGAGCAATAAACATCTTGGGCCATATATCGTTGGCTATTCTACCTGCACTGAATATTGCTCTTCACCAATGGATGCTCTGCCTCCCTCCCTGGCCCCAAATACTCTCAACACTTATTGGACTCAAAGCTGCTACCACTTGTTTAATGCTTAATTTTTTTCCATGGGTTTTGGCCTCTCATCTTCTCATAGTTGGAACGTTTTTCTCTTTTTTTAATAATCCAAATGTGTCCCGTCATGTCATGTCCCATTCCAATATTCTTTCATCTGTGAGTCTTTTCAGCCATTCTTCACTCCTCCAGCAGTAATATTCTTTGTATTCTTCCATCCATGTACAATCAACAGATAATTACTTTCATGGGAAATTTTCAGGTGGCACAGTTTTCCTTTTGCACAACTCCTGGGAATATTAAAAAAAAAAGACCATAATCATAGTTTAGCAAAGTTATAAGAAAAAAGTTTAATTAACAGAAAATACCATATAACACATAACTCTATCATGAATTGGCTGTCTTACAGGTTGATAGACAGCCATATTTAAAAAAAAATTCAAAAACAAAACAACAGCTCCACTCCTACATCATCTTGAGACTGTCATTTTACAGTCCAGCAGTCACAGTTCCACAGTTGTCATAGGACTTGCCTGAAGGTGTTGACCCAAGATTCCTTTGGCACCTCTGCATGGGTGTCTGCTCCACTCCTTCCTCTATCCATCACATGCATCAAAAGCTGGAAGGCATGCAGCAGGCCCACTCTCTGAGGAACTTGTTTTTCTTTTTTTTAGATCCCTCCAGCCAGCTTGAGCCTTATGCTAAGATGCTCTACAATTGTCATTTGCTGATGATCTTTGCAGTATAATGTCACTGTTCGATGCTTATTTGTAGTTTTCCAAATGTAAGGCAGTATTTTTTTGCCAATTCTAGAATGTGGAGAAGGGACTTAATTTATTTTGCTGGTGGTCAAACCATCCTTCTCTCCTCTCTGTTTTATTCTCTAGACAGTGAATTATTTCCTATTTCCACCTATAAAATGATGAATTTGTATTCCTCTTTCATCCCAAAAGCCAATGAATATTATCTCCACAAGTGAATTGTAAAGTTTTTGAAATCAGGAACTATGTTTCATATTTGTTGAGTATCTTCACGTAGCAGCATTAGCACTTGGTAAATATTTGGCAAGGGTTAGAGGCTCAATTTCTGTTTGCCTTGAATGATTTTATGTTAATATTTGGGTAGCAACTGTGTAAAGTATAATAAAAAAAAAATCTTCTTTCAGAATGTTAAAGATGCTCAAATTTGATTGAGGGACAGAATTTATGTAAAGGAGAAAATATCTTTGAGAGAAAAAAACGTTTCTAATCATTTTTTTTGAAAGATGAGAAGTACTGAAGAGTCATTCAAAGCAAACGGATTCCATGTACCTGGGTCACTAGTAGACATTCTTTAAATCAGTCTTTGAATGAAAAGTATGTTTCTGGAAACACACGGTTAGCCAGATGATGACTGAGGGGATTGGTCATGGACTCATCGGTTGTTGGCTTCACAGGGCAGCTTTGGGAGGCGAAGATCAGAGCAAAAAACAGGGCAGGGGGAAAGTCTTTTCTAATTATAATTGTGAAGATCTCAAGAGATGAGCTATAGGCAGAGAAGACAGCATTAGCCCTATTTTTCAGGAAAAGCAGCCAATACCTCAAGACATTTAAACACTTGCCCATAATTTCACAGTGGGTGAGTGAGAATGGAGGCTAGCCCCAGCTCTTCTTTTTCCTGGGGCGTGTTTATTCTCTTATGCTGGACTCAGTGGAGAACATCTCCATTGCTTCAGTTCTCCTGAGCACGTTACCTGTGGACTGGTGTTTATCAGGGTTTTCAGCAATAATCAAGGTGTCTCTACAGAGGCTCTGGGGCATTGGGAGCAATGAAAATCACCTTTGAGAAGGAAAAGGAAAGCAAATGAAGAGCAGGAGGAACAAAAAGGGAGAAGAAAAAAGATACACAGATGAAACATCAATTTCTCTGAAATGGTGGAAAATGTTTAGTTTACCCTTCATCTCATTCATGGTCAAAAAATTCTTAAAAATATATAACACTAAATTTAAACTGAGCATAATTTATTTTATGTGATGGTCAAAGTCTTATGATTTTCCATTCTAATTATTATTATGAATGTTAAAGAAAATCTGGTCCTATTGAGTCCAGATAGATGGATATTACTACATCCATAGTGCACCACGGACAGTTATTTTCAGCTGCCGTTTGTTATCGTGAATTGTCATGCTTTACCTGCCTTACTGATTCCAATTTATTACTTCAACAGAAAAGAGAAAACATTTCAGTGAAAGAGGAAGCTGGAAATTCCAATGGATCAGCAACAGTTGGAGTGCTAACCCGTCATTGGGACAGAAAAAAATGCTGTTGTTGACACATTTTTTCTTGTTTTTGACACAAATTAGGTAACTCCCTGACTTACTGTCTCTTCACGAAATTGGTGGGGGTGTGATACATGTCTATGCAGTATATAAAGATATTCATAACAAAGAGTTATGATGTGAAAAATGCCCTTTTCTCACAATGGAAAGAATAACTCATGTTCTACATAATTTGTACCTATATATTTTGTCGTTGTAAATCCTGCTTTGCTCAATAAGCTGAAGTTCATTTCTTCACCATGAATCTTGAGCCCATGCTGATGACTCAAAAGAATCAAATAGGAGCAGAGCCCCACACTTTCCATATGGTAGTTACCCAGGCCTGCCTCAGGGGTCTGTATGAAAGCCCCTGCTTTAAATAAAGGATTGTTTCTTCCTCTCAAAAATAATTTTGGAATTCTGTTACTTAGTAGTGTAAGATTCAAAGAGACTTTTTCCTCTTATGTTTCCTGAAAGGTATCCCAGATACATGGATAATAACCTTATTTTTGATCATTTAAAAATACACATTCAACACTCGTTTTAAAAGATTTATTGATTTCTGGTTTTGAGAATTGTATTATGGTGATATAAGATGTTAACATTAGGGGAAGATGGATGAAGGGACTGAAAAGTAAAAAATAAAATTATTGAACTCCTACTGTGTGCCGGGAACGGTGTGAGGCACATGGTGCACAGTGGTGATTAAGCAGGCAGAATCCATCATTCCTTCCTCTCTCCTCACTTAGCTACAAGGCTATCGTTACTCATAATGAAGTCTTTTTCACTGCAATTAAAGCCTATGTGTGTCTTAGTCTCTTCTAGAAAACCTTGATTTTACTACTTACTGAGCACCTACACTGAGTTAAGCACCTATTCCTAGGTATTTTCCATATTTCACTGTTTTGAAACTTCCACCATCTCTTGAGAACTTCTTCTCAAGCCAGGCTTATGTTTCCAGTTACCATTTGAAAGTCAGAAACAAATCCTTGAATAAGATTCCTCATTGGTTACAAATTTAGCTTCTTAACATTAAATGTGCAGAAGTCTGACCTGTGGCTGCCGAGATTGTCTGGGCTGCAGAGTACATTACTTCTTTTTCTCTCAATGAGATGGAAATTTTAGGCTACCAAAGGGACAGAGAAAAGACAAGGCACTTTATTTCCTGAGGAACACAAAGTTCTGACATTACTCAGGGTCTCTCAACCTTTGAGCGAAGGTGGGGGCATTTTCAAGGCTTCTGGGCCCCACAGCAGTTGTTGCTCCCTCAGTGATCGGGGCAGATATTGCCAGAAGAAGTGGCTACAGCAGTGTTGTCCAGTCTCTGTTCCAGTAGGAACACAGGCAAACTTCCTTCTGGACTCAGAATCAGGCAAGGTTGTGGTTCTTCCAGTAAGTAGATGCTTCTCTCAAAGACTGTGAATATTTGCTCCTTTTGCTTGGTTGCTAAGAAGCTCAGTTCCACTCTTAAGTCTCTACCACGTTGTTTTCAACTTGGTTCTGGCTTTATCTTAGTTCTCCATCCTTATTTTTCATTAATCCTGATTTCTTATTTACTTTTAAAAATGCTTTCACACTTTACACATCTCTGAAAGCAACCTCAAATCCTTTTGAGAATGAGGCTGAATGGAAATAATCAATGCTACTAATATAATATTTGAACAGCTTTATCTTTATCTGCTGAATAAAATAATCTATTGCCTCTACTTCTCTCCAAATGATTATTCTGTAAAAATCCAGTGAAAGGTTTTGTTGTCTGGGCAGAGCCAAGGCCCACCATGGTAAATTCTGACTTCAATGATTCTTATAAAAATTTTTCAGGTTAGTTTTACATCTGAGAAACAGAACCTATAGCTGTATTAGACATTTTTATGGGTCTTGTTATCCAGCGTCTCTTTCCAAAGAATTTAATAGTTTATAACTGCCACCAACAATGAATGAGATGGCCAGCGTCATTGCATCTTTGCCAGAACAGGCATTTATAACTTTTTTCTACATTAACAATATGTGCCGGTCATTTCTAGGATTGGTTTCTCAAATTAGGGACCATGAATTTCTTGGAGACTTCACAGATCCTGAGAAAGTCCTTGGTTTCAGAAAGTGATTTTGCTGGAAAAGAAGAATCAGTTCACTCTTCTGGAATCAGTCTTTCCTATACAATTTAAGTGTGGCGAGCCTGATTAAGAAATAAGAACAGCGTTTAAAGAGATGAAAATGCTTGCTAATAAGAAAGGCTAATCCTTTCTGGTTAGGAGAGAAGAAGGCTGAGGAATAATATATGATAAAGCTATATGTAAGGCACTCGATACTGGTTTATTGGATGGACTAACAAATTTGATAGTCAATTACTTTATGTTACTAAAGATGAAACTTAAGAAATATTTTAGGTAAAAATAGCTAAGACCAAGTGAATCTTGTTTTGCATAGAAAACGTTAACATCTTTTTGTCTGGCCACTTTGTTTTCAATGGGTAAGTCATAGTACAATAACAGGACCCATAACATTTCAGATTCTCATGCATTTTAAAGGGAAAATCGATCCATATGTTCTAAATTGATTTGCACTTAAATCACTGCAATGTTGCATAGTAAAGACTATTTGATGTCTAAAGCAGCTTCTGTATTTTTTGAACGATCATTTCCGTCAGTTTTGCTCAGAGTGAGATGTTAGAGAACCGAAAGGCTTTACAAAGTGGAGCCACGCATTTTGAGCAGGTGCTACATTTGAAGCAATAAACACTTCCATGTTTACCAAGATAACATTTCTGAAAATGAAAACAGAGGATATTTAAGACATGGACAGCACAAAGTTGGTGAAAGAGTCAGCTTCTAAAGCCAATATTTTCTTCATGTCATCACTTATTAATAAGAACAATGCATCTCCTCATTCTTCCTTCTCTACTTTCCCACAGACAGATTCTATTTGTGAAAAGGTTGTTCAGCTCAGTTGAATACGAGCAGGAATGTATCCCTCCTGCCTAAGGGAACTTGTACCTGGCGGGCGAGACAAACCAGGGCCAACACATTCCGAGTAAGTGTAGCATGTGTTTAAGTGTTAGAGCTTCAAAGTGCTACGAGATACAAACACGAAAGGGTAATTTGGCAGAGAACAGATTGGGGAAAGTTTGATGGAAGAGGAGAAGGCATTAAGATCTTATCAATTTTAATACCTTAGCTAAAATAACCAAAAACATGGTTTTACTGTTTACTAGGTGAACCAGGAACATGAAATAGTACGGACTGTGATGTTTGGGCTTCTCCTGCCTGGAACAGGCCGTGGAATGAAAATATGTGCTTCTGGCAGGTGAGAAGAGGGATTAGGGACCAGCAAAGTGAGGACAGAGAGGAGCTAAGAGAGTGGTCAAGGCAGATTTCCTTTGCTTTGTGATTTTGCTTCTTTAATAAAGAACATCTCTGTGCTGTTGTTCCAGTCCTGCCACCAGTAGCGATTTGCTCCACCGCCCACCCGGAACCCTCCCCACCGCATTCCTTCAAGGCTAAGTTCAAAGACTGCGTATTCTATGAAGGCTTCTTTTACCCTCCAGGCAGAATTTTCTACTCTTTCCTTGGGGGTTTTAATAACACTGTAGGTTTTAAAGAAAGGAGATCAAAAGCATGCAAATTTTGGAATTATTCCATAAGGATTTTAAAAATTAACATATGATTTTTTCAAACATGGCATTATAATAACTGAAGACTCATTATGCTAGTATTCCCAACACACAATGGTGGTGATGCTGTGGGCTGCCACAACTGCCTGGTGATGGGGTCCAAACTTGTGAACATGCAGAGGGTGAGGAACCGTCAGCAAGGCCTTGACAGCCTCTCTGGTGATGCGTGAGTTAGGCAGGTTCTTGGTCATTCTCAATCATAGTATTCCTTTGGAATTAAGATACCTAAACTCGTTAATCCAGAGCAGGTTAACTCTTGGATATGCCGTTAAAACCATCTTCCACAATATTTTGGTTCAACCTTCATTCTGTCATAAACTTAATCACATTGCTTGAAGTGAAGCCCAGAATCGTTGCACCTTATATGCGTTTAACTTACACAATTTGAGCTTTAAACCAATGACAAAGGGGGCAGGTGCTGTGAAGAAGGCAAGGAGAGAGAGCTGGATTGAAAGACCAAGATAAAGGGAAAGCAAGAAACAAGGAGATGACTCTATTGAAAAAGGAGTGAATTAAAGTTGGGAGACATACGTCTCATGCTGTGTTAGCCGATCCGTTTCTAAGCCTTTCATTGGTGGGTATCTTTCCATGCTGAAGAGGACTCTAGTGTTTAAATATTTTACTTTTTCACATAATATGAACCTGAACACAAGACAACTAACTAGTTCACCAGGGACCCAGTTGAAGAATAATCATTTCTAACACTGGAGGAAAACCCAGCCCTTTCTTGAAGGATTTTCAAGAGAAATTTTGCACAGGATTTGTTTCAATTTTTGTCTTAAGAGCTGACTCTAGAACCCAAGCCCAAGTTCAATGCAGTTCTATTCCGGGGACGTATCTATTAGATGGTGAGCACTTCAAAGGCAGGGACCAGGCCACGTTATTTTGTGTTCTGTGCTCCGAGCACATAGAACTGCTTGATAAACACTGGCTGGATTAACAAAATCCTCCTTTCTGCAGCTTCAGAACAGCCCTTCCCCCAGCCACTCCCCCCTAGGTTTATGACACATATTGACCCAAATTACATTCTATTGGTACGTTGCATCCTGTGCTCTCTGAGTGGGCAATTTGCTCCCTTTAGACTCATGCACAGGAAATAGTAACCCTTTTCCACCAGTGTCGTCAGTACTTGCGGCTGGATATGCTGCTCGCTTTGACCACCTTCTGCTCCTCTCCTATTTGATTTAAAAAAATAACTAGCTGCTCCAGAAAGAAGTGGGGTCCACAGCCTTTCCTTCCAAATGGGCTGAGGGGGCAAGTGAGTTACAAGGCCTGTGCTTCTTTGAGCCCCTCCCTGTTCCATCTCAGCTGAGATAAAGCTGTTCTCTGGGGCGTGGAAAGTTTTCCCTGGCTTTCTCCTTCTTCATGCTCCCTCCCGCTCTCCCTGTGGGGAGATGGTTGCTGGGGGTGCAAGCACAGCCTGGGAGAGCTCCTGCTTAATTGTTTGGAAACTAAAAACAGCCCTGGAACAGTGCAAAGCAAATTGGTTCCTGGGTGCATGCTCCGTGGAAAACTGCTGAAGTCGGTGCAAGCCTCCTCCAGTCATCTTTGAAACGAGGTAGGGCTGAAGGAATGAAGTAAATAAATGAGAGCATGGAAAATCGAGAGGAGAGGAAACTGCTCCTCAGAATTCAAGTGATTTTCCGACAGCTCATTTGCTAAATGTCAGGCTTCTTCCTCTGTGACCGGCGCAGTCCCTGGGCTGTGAGGTGAGGGGCACTGGGTCCCAGGCTCTCCACAGGGATGATTCTGGCTCTGCAGTTGCAAAGCCCAGTCACCTCCATGGCCTCCCGTCCCACTGCGCACGGCCACCAGGAGCAGTGCCAGTGCCTGGCACCCCTCTGTGGGCGCTGTCACAGGAACTCAGACACCTGTGGGAGGAGAACAAACATTCTGGATTTGTCTAGAGCTGCAGTTGTAGGAGGCTCCTTGGCCTAGCAGTATCTGTCAGGGATATTTTCAGAAACCAACTTAATACAAAAGATTCCCACTGCGATATTACCGGCAGTCTCCGTACATCCCATGGTTGAGAACCCCACTTTGTGTCATAATGTACCTTGACCGTGGCGGCTCAAGTTGTCAGATCCCGTAAAAGCCAGAATAAGAATAGTGTAATACTTACTGGCTGAATGGTTTTGAAACAGGAAATGCTTCCGGCATAAAAGGAGATGAAATGTATGCTAACAATCAAAATCATTGCAAATATGGGTTATTAAAACCAATATTGTATTTTTAAAAAGCCCCATGAACCCAGATAACAAACTTTAAGATGAAGTGATTCTAAATGATGTTAGACAAACAGGGCAATTATCTGTGAATTAGCATGATAGTAATGAACCAGGGTTGCTCATTTCCTCTCTGTGTTTTTTATATGGTGGTTAGGGGATAGAATCTTTTTTTTTTACATGGCAGAGAAACAGCAGGCTCGAAGTGGATGAGAAATTCAGGTGATAGTCATAAATATATATACCACTATTTATTTTCATTGGAAAGCATAATAAATCTCCATAGGAAATGAAGCAACAGCTTTGGGTTTTTTTGGCTATTAAGTTAGGTTTTGAGAAAATTTTCCGCAATTCAGTCTTTTATTTTTCTTGTTGGTTTTCATGTATCTGTAAGAAACCCCCACTGAACTAACAGTCTTATACCAGCACCTGCTTGCAGGCATGTTTGTTGCACAGGGTAAGACACCTGTAGGTATAAGATTGTGGGACTGAACACGAGGGGCGACTCTGACCCCAACACACCGATAAAGCAGTAAGGGGCATTCTGATTTGGTTTCAAAGGTATATTCCAATTGTTGAAATGGACAAGAATTCCCTCACAACTTGGAAGATGTCTCTATGAAATATTTTTTTGCCTTGGGAGAATTTTCAGCTGTAAAAATGGAGGAGGGAAGTGGTCAAAAGGAAAAGATACATATTTGCTTTCCTTCTGCCCCAGCTATAAATATTTGTTCATACGTGTTGTCAAAAGACCCGCTATGAAAAAAGATCACTCCCTAACACTGGGACCTTAAAATCCAGCAGCAAGAGCAGGTACAGTGAAGAATTATACTAAATTATTTAGTGCTAAGAATGTCAAAGTATAATTTTTAAAAAGCTAAAACATGCCTTTCATACCAATCTAGAATGAACGCATGCCAAAGATGTTATCCAACTCATTAGTTAATGAGGAAAACAATAAAATCAGAAAGCTGATTCAAAAAGCATCGGAGGAGCTGGGTATTTAAAGGCAATGCAATCAGGGAATGCTTAATTAGATTGCCACACGAGGCGCGAACTGGTTAATCTCCAACAGTACGCTAAACCTTAACATTTGGGGTTATTTTTTCTCTTGGACAGAAAATACTGTTTCTGTACCAGACACAAGTCTACAAGATAACACGTAACTTCACAGAGGCTTGAGCCTTTAATTTAGATTTTAAATAGCAAAGGCAAGCACTGGTAGATTATTTTAGAAAATTCAGTAATCCTTGAGTTGGACTGTTCAGCACTGTTTCAGAGGGACATTGAAACAATGTGCACTCATCTTCTTGATCTTGTTTACAAGTTATGCATAACTTTTCTTAACAAGTGACATAAGAAATCCTGAATTTACCACCTAATCATCTCTTACATTTTTTTGACACCATGATGCTTGGTAAAAATGAAATTTTAATCAAGTCTCTGTCAGCCTTTTGTCACTTCCTTGATTCTTTTGATATTGGTAGTCGCGGCTTGTGTGTTTCGCAGTTTATGAATTAAGCTCACTGATGGTTTCACTTCTTGCCAGCCTGGCTTGTTGAGCAACAAGAACGTCAGTGACAGTGAGAATCTATTCTACCGTGACACACAAGGGTGCTAGGATACTGTGATGTTGGCTACACTAACCCTCCTCACCCCCAAATACACACACACATGCATACGTGCACATCCAGCGGGAGTGATCAGTCTAGACAATTTTATGAGGAAAGGGAAAGTGCAAATCTTCCCAGGAGAAGCTAATCTTGCTTTGGGTTTCTTGCTTGGCCAAGCAATGGAACTATAGACTCTTTGCATTGGAAAAGACCAGTGAGGTCAACGATTCCCACTTCCCTGTCATGGCAGGAGTCCCCAAAACAGGCTTCACCTATGATCTTTGTCAAATGCAAATTCAATTGTGTCACTCTTAAGTTAACATCTGTCAATGGCTCCCCATTGCCCCCAGAATGCAGTCCAAATTCCCTAACATCACTTCAAGGTCTAGCCCCTTTTATCACTTTCTAGCTTCGAACTTCTTCGCTCCTCTCCCCCTGCACTTTTTCCTTCCAGCATACAGATTTGTTTTAGTTTTTCAGATGTGCCCTGTTCTCATTAGACTCTGTGCACAGGCTGTGTCTTCTCTCTGGGTAGTTCACAGTCCTCAGGCCTGGTCTGAAGAAGATCCTGTGAATTCTACCCAAAGGCCCTTTGTGGCCCTTAGTGTAATGTTCAATACTTTTAATTCTTGAGCTGGAACTATATGTAAAACAGTAGAATAGGGATAATTATAATGAAAGAGCATAATGATAGGATATGGTGGAAATGGAGAAGGAGATTTAGAACAAATATTTGGTGAGTCCAGTTGAGAGTAAGTTCCATATGAGTCCCTAGGGTGACATGACTTCCAAAAAAGGTAGGATTTCTTGGCCGAATTAATGAAAGCATAGTATTTACATCAATGAAGGTTTTAGTTTCATTTTTTTCCTGACTTGCTCAATTCAGAGATGGGAATCTGTGTTTAGATTCAGGTATTACATTTCAGGATGCTCGTAAACTGGAGTATGTCCAGAGGAATGTACACAGGAAGGAGAGGTGACTGAAAGCTTTGTGATGCGAGAGTTGGTGGAAGACATCTGCATTATTTAGCTTGGAAACAAGAATGGGAATATAATAACTGTTTTGAAGTATCTGGAGGGCTAGTATATGATGAAAGATTTATTTTATTTGGTGTGGCTCCACAGGCAGAACTAGGACCAATGAGGGAAAGTGATAGCTAGGAAAAGTGGCTCAACATAGTTCCCTTCTGATGGAGAGAGCGTCACAAAAACCAAGCTGCCTCAGGAAGCTGTGAGTTCCTTGTCACTGAGAATATTCAGAGGCCAGACAACCAAAGTCTTGTCAGAAATATAGAATCTTCTAGAATGAGGGAGAGGTGTTGGACTGTCACCCTTTAATATTCTTTCAACTTGTACATAATTACTATCTCATTATTAAGACCTATATTTTACATAGCACATAAACTTAAATAAATAAATATGTAGAAGGAGCAGCTTTTTCAACAGCTCTTTGTATAACTGGTGTGGTGTAATGGGAAAAGCTCAAGTTGTGAGAACAAATTGGCGTAACACTGTCTGGCTGTGTGATCTTGGGCAAATCATGTAATTTCTCTGAATCCCTGTTTTATAAACTGAAAGAAGTAAGATTAATATTCACTTCTGGTAGAGATGAAGCAACAGAAAAACATAAATACAGATTAAAAATATAAATAATATTGTGGAATAAGCTAAGCAAAAATGAATGATCAGATAATGATGGTCACAGAAATTCAGATGCAGGCTGGATCACTGTGACCCAGGTAAAAACAGCAGTTAGCAATTCAGATTTGCAGCGTGCCGGGTTCTGTTCAGAATGCTCCGATATTAGGTCATTTTCTCCCTGCCAGGACCCCACGAAGAAACCTAGCCATGGAGGAGGTAAGTGACTTCCAAGATCCCGTGGTCGTAGCCAAGTCAGGAAATGAACCCAGGCGATCTGGCTGCAGAGTCTGCACATTTATTTTCTTTACTGCCTACGAAGAAGATGTCACAGATGAGCAGTGTTTGACCCACAATGTGGTTGCAGTTGAGGCCAAAACCAAGCCTACAGGGAGTTCTGGAGCTAGGATAGGTCTTCAGGGTTGTCCTCAATTTTGACAAGCTGGGCATTTGGATCTCTATGTCAACCGAAGGTTATACCTAGGGGCCACCACCAGCCAATGACTGGCTGGCAGGCCTGTATAGGAGAGCAGCTATTGAGGAAAGGAGCTGAGAGGGTGCAGCAGGCAATCTTCCCAGCATCTAGGGGATGGGTGCATGGCAAAGAGGGGATCTGGGCAGAGCATCACAGAATCCACTACACCTGGCATAGACCATGATGATGGCGGTGATGGTGATGATGATGACCATTACTTCCTAAGGCCTTCAGGTGTGGCAGACTCTGTTCTAAGGGCCTTATTTACACAAACTCATTTAATCCAACTAAAACTCCTATGAGGAAGGTGCTTTTACCTATCTTTGAGGTAGGGAAACTAAAGAACAAAAAGATTTAGTAACCGGAACAGATCATTCAGTCGTTAAGTGGCAAAACAAGGATTTTTTTAAAGTACATGTTTTTTAATTTACATCCAGTAAAATTTGCTCTTTTTGGTATACATTTCTATGAGTTTTAACAAACAACAAGTACCAAATAGATAGAGAAGCGTTCCATCACCGTCCCCCTGCAAATTCTCCAGGCCCCTTTCTAGTCAAACTCTACTCCCGCCCCCAGGTCCAGCAACCACAGATCTGTTTTTGCTCCTATAATTCTTGCCTTTTCCAGAATGTCATATAAATGGAATCATATAGTATGTAGCCTTTTGAGTCCATCTTCTTCCACTTACCACAATTAATGCACCTGAGATGCACACCTGTTGTTGTCCATGTCCGTGCAGAATAGGAATCGGAGCTCGGGCTCCCTGGCTCCAGAGCCCACACTCTGACCACTGCCTTCTACAGGCTCCCTGTGACATGTGTCACAGGTAACATGTGAATAGACACAGGACATTGCCTCTTCCAATATGGACACAACTATTATATAGTTTCTAACATTCCTATTAGTAACTCTACTAGAAATTGCTATGAATTATTCATTTGTAACAAAAAATTACAGTAAGAAAGATTCTGCAGTGAATTTTGACTGAATTAATTAATCACTCTAGTTTCTTTTATTTATCTATTTATTTATTTATTTATTTTTGAGGAAGATTAGCCCTGAGCTAACGTCTGCCACCAATCCTCCTCTTTTTGCTGAGGAAGACTGGCCCTGAGCTAACATCCATGTCCATCTTCCTCCACTTTGTATGTGGGACGCCTGCCACAGCATGGCTTGACAAGCAGTGTGTAGGTCCGCACCTGCGATCTGAACAGGAAAACCCCGGGCTGCGAAAGCGGAACCTGCGAACTTAACCACTGCACCACCAGGCCAGCCCCTCTAGTTTCTTATTATGAACTGCTTGAGTGGGTTGTCCATTGCTCTCTTTGTACATAAATTTACCGTGATTTTTCCAAAGAAGTGTCAAGAAGGAAGATAATTTGGATTTATGGTGTGTCTCTTAGAATTCGGTCTGAACCTGCCATGCACTGTTAATAAATTTCCTTTGGGAGTATCTGTTCTTTGGTGCCAGTTATAAAAGGTATGAGTTTTATAAGTAACAATAGTCCGCAAGCTTGGATGGGCAAAGCTGAAACTTCCTTTGTTTATAACTCAACTTAATGCTCTAGTCCCTATTTCTGCTTTTAATGGAAAACTTTATGCTGTCACTTCAACAACATTCACTTCTAGTTTAAATCTTTGTCTCTTTTGGTTTCAAATTCAGTCTAATTAGAATTTTCCCCCCTTTCTTTTTGCTTTCCCTGAATTTCCGGCAGACTAGCATGGCACGAGGAAAGGGCATCAGGTTCCCCTGCCTCCTCTCGTCTCTCTGGTTCCCACAGTGGGGTCTCCTTCCATTTGTTCTTTGGGTTCCCAAAGAGCTATGCTCTGCAATCTCCCTGTGGCCAACACAGCAAGTAGACATGCGATATTTTCTTCTCTGGTGTGGACACAACCATTATTTAGTTTCACTCCTATTAGTAACTCTGTTAAAAAATGCTATGAATTATTTATTGTAGCAAATGAAGGGTTTATGCAACCTATATCCTCTGCCCTAGAACTACGAGAAATCACCCCTTTTCTCAGCCACTTCTGTGACTGTTTTCTTTGAGGAAAGGAGACGGTGTACCTCCTTAGGAACTTTCCATGGACCACACTGTGGAAGCCACCACGTTGGGGACTGCCCTGGGGCTCTGCTGCTTACGTTCTTCCTTCTGTCCTTTGAACAAGCAGCTTGGCATCATGTTGGACTCGGGACTTTTCTGTGAGCCGTGAAGTGTTTAAGGCACATTGTGGGAAGCCAGGAAATCTCAGAGCCTCTTCTGCTCTGAGATCCCCCACTCTCACCCTGACTCCTGGTGTGGACACAACTGTGGTCCTCCAGTTTCAATCCAGAGGGGGGCAACGTGCCAAGCCACCCTTCAGGTCCTCACAGCCTGTGAGCCCTTCAAACTTGTCTTTTATCCAAGTGGTGGGAAAAATGCTCTTCGGACATCCAGTTCCCTCTTAAAGATTTCCCACTCCATGAATGCTTTGTTCTGAGTCCCGCAGGATTTAGCTTTTGATATTCAAAGCCAAATCTTCAGAATCTCCAAAAGCTTTTTTTTTTTCCCCTCCTTAAGGGCCTGCCTCTGCTAATGTCACGAATCAATTTTGGAAATGCAAAGCCAAAAATGTACTCTATTTTTCGCACTCTCAGCTCCACTTACCCCCTATAGACTGCAGGGGAAAAATAGGATTGCTGAGAAGGGAAAATACAAATGTTGCCATTATCTCAGGCAGGAGAGGATGTGGTGAGGTTAGCACTGGAATTAGGGTGGAGGTGGGAGGGGTGGGGGCTGTTGGGCTCATGGAGCTTGACAAACCTCCTCTTGTGATTCTGACATAGACATGCCTCTCCCTGAGGACTCCTCTTTCTAGCCATGCTCACCAAGGTCCTTCAATGTGTGATATGTTCTTAAACATGCCATTTTGTATCAGGAAGTTGATCAAGGGTCATCGTTCCCTACACTCAGGGCCCTCATTCTTTCCTTCTATACTTAATGAATATGAGGACCATGTCTGTCTGCTCAGCATTCTGTCTTCCAAACCTGGCACAGGGAGTCACATGGTAGGTGCTCCATGATTGTGGGTGGTGAGAATGACAGCTAGAATTGGCTTTGGGCAAAAAATTGTTTCCAAGACAATTGAGGAAGTGATGCTGCTATGATTTGGAAGGAAGGATAATCCTGAGTTAGGAAAAGAGAAGAGGAAAAGAGGAAATAGTTTCTACTCAAAGAGGCTCATATTTTGAAACTCAGGATGATCCAGAGAGTATTAAAGTGTGTTTCCTTGGGGCTGCGCAATTTCTAGGGTCTGAGGCTAGAATTTTGCTGCTGCTTTTCCCTCTCAGCCCTTCTGCAAAAGCTACAAAGTCCTGGTGAATCTGTGGGTCAGTGAGCAGCAGCCTTCCGAGCTGTCCAGTCCTAGCATCAGCAGTAGCTCATCTGCTGTCAAGTTGGACACTAGACGGGGGTCTGTAGACCAGCCTTCCTCAAGCCAAGGGCCAGGTTCCCCAGGTGAGTCTCTTTCATAGAGGCCCACACACCCCAGCCAGGTGTCACCTAAAGTCGCTCCACAGAGGCACAGAAGGAGGAAACAATTCCAAATAAGGAGCTTGTTTCCCCAAAACAAGTTTACTTCTCTCATTGATTTTTCCACTTATTTTCTATTCTTTTAGAAGTAATAATAACCAAGGAGGCTGAAATGTCTGCCTGGTCAATTTCAAATCAGTTCCATGACATTGTAGACCATTCTGTACACCAGACGAAGAAGGAGAAATTCAGAGCAAATTATTTTAAATTCTGTAGTACTCTGTCTCTCTACATCTCGATTTTTGAACGCTGTGTCGTAGTGACTAATCAGCTGTAATATCTTAAGAATCCCTTGTCAGAGTTTATAGTTCCCTCACAAAAAGACATCTTATGTAATGAATTTTTCAGTCAGGAAATAATAGGGTGTAAACCACTGGTCAATGCCAGATTGAGCAAAAATGGAAATTCAGCCTAGTTTTTAAATGTTTTACCTACATGAGATACTTAATGTTATTCTTTTTTATTTTTTGACTACATGAACAAAGATAAATTTGCAATCTGCCATTTTTACTTATATACAGCAAAGTTGTTGAACCTAATCTTTTCCTTTCTGTTTATGTTTGTGTGGGAAAAATCCTTAAGATCATTGGAGCTTAAAATATTAGCTTGAAACTTTATATATTGACGAGTTGCCATATTTTGGTGAAAACCTTTGTGAGCGTTAAGCAGCTAGAAATTCAAGAAAGTATGGTTAAAAATGTTTCCTCATTTTAATAAAACATAGATTGTGTTAATGATATTCTAATTTGGAGCTTAATTGAATAGAAAATACACCCTCAAACCTTCTCAACAGATATTTATTGAACACTTACTGTGAGCAAGGTGAAGTCTGCAGAGAATAAACAATGAACCTGGTCCAATTCCTGCCATCAATGAAGGTACAATTTAGAGGGAGACAAGGCATAAAAGTAGCTAATTAAAAGCAAGGTGGGAAGTGGCAAATACCCTAAGGATTTTTGGAAAAGGCATGTACTACTTCTAGCAAGAGATGAAGGAAGAATCTGGGAGGAGTCGTTAGCCTTCGAGTTATTTCTGGAAGGGTGATATACAAAGGGAAATCCTTCCAGGCAGAGGAGTGATATGTGAAGTGCATGTAATTCAGAGACTGCTTGTACTCATGTGTGGAGCAAAAAAACATTTTGAGGCTTAGCCAAGGGACTTAAAGATAAATCCATTCTGGCCACAAAAACCCCACAGACGTTTTGTCCCATTCTTGCCTGAGGTTATTTACGCTTGCTGTTCCTTCTGCTTGAAATGCTTTCCCCCCAAAATATCTGTGTGGCTTGCTCCTTCACCTCCTTTATGTCTCAGTGAGACCTATGACCACACTATTGCAAATTTTAGCCGCCACTCTGTTCTTTTTTCATGCTTTGTCTCCACCATACATGTTACCATATAATATACTATGCATTACTCTTATTTACTTTATTTGTCTATTGCCCTTCCCCAGAATGTACGCTCAGGGAGATGTGGATTTTTTAGTGTTTTATATCCTCCAATCCTGCGTAGTGCATGATGCATAGTATGTATTCAACAGATATTTGTGGCATTGTTGAGTGAAAGGACAAATATGGAAAAGCAACATGGTCCCAAACAGTTCACTTTAAAACAATTATTTTTGATCACGACACAGTTCTGAGCTGAATGCACATTCTTTCCTGGTGGCAGCAGCTTCCGTGTGATGTGAATCAGCATATGATGGCTGTTAGCATCCCCTGTGTAAACTTGGGCAAGTCCCCTGACTGCTTTGTGCCTCAGTCTCCTCACCTATAAAATAGGGACGATCAAGTCCCTACCTCAGAGGATTCTTGTAAGCATTGAGTCGGTACATTTACATGTGTCTGGCATGTAGCAATTGCTATATATAAGTCTTTACTATAATTATTTACTTTCCTTTTATAGACTTGAGTTTGGTTTTGCCATCCAATACGTCTCCAAAGACTGAGGACAGACCAGATACTTTGGGCTCGTCTTCAAACTCGCATAGCTCAGGTTGCACCATTTCCCTCTGCACTGACTATCACTTGCCTCCATTGTCAGACCTTCCCCAGGGCTTGTCTTCAAGCCTTTCTGCCTTTAGCCCGTCACTCTGATCACCTCTTCTTTTAGGTGACCCTTTCTCACCCTCACTTCCCTCCTCTGTCCTTGGTGCCCATAGTTCTGGGCATGGAGTATGAGCTCAGTCAGCATATCTGCTCATCATTATCTTAATTGGTTTGGTATTTCCCCTGGCGTTCCTCTTCCAAGGCATAATTTATTCCTTCTGTTTTTCACTGCACTACACAGAACGACATTATCTGAATTTCATCATTCTGCAGTATTCAGTCATTGCCATATTCTTTTCTGTCCCTGATTGTGAAATCCATTCTCTATCTATCATGCAAATAAACAAAAAAAAGGAGAAACAAAAATCTTGCTTAAATGTTTTTAATTGACATTTTACCCACTTACTCAGATGAGAAAATGCCACTCTCCTCTTATTCAATCAATTGCTTTGACCTCCCTACTTCTGTTTTCTCAGTTTAGACCTAAGAATCTAAGGGACCCCTGACAGTTTCTTTTCCATGTTGGAACAAACTGTTTTCATGAAGTTGAGTATCCATGTGTCCAGCGGCTCTGAATCAGCAGTTCAAGCTTCGTCTCTTTCCCATCCCAGATCTTTGAGGTCTAGTACAACAAGCCCACAGAGCCTCACCTTCTGGCTCAGGCCCTTCTGGTATAGGAGCGGGATGCGTCTCTACGACCTTTCTATTCCTGGTGACCACTGGGGAGCTCAAGGCTGTGGCACACAGTTTCTGTACTTAGGGTAGTACAGAGAGGCTGCCTCCAGGTAAGGAGTGGTCCCTGTTTAGGTAGCAGAGACTTGCTTTGGGCATTTGACGAAATGAAGAAAAATGTTAAACCAAATTATTTTTACATAGAAGACCCTTCTTTTGCTGTAACGCATTCCTGGATTCAGCAGCCAAAAGCAGAAAAGTGAAAAATGGACTATCGTTTTCCTTATAGGCTCTCTGTTCACTTCATTGCTGACAGTAAGTTAAAAATACTCGGCTGGTGAGAAAAGTGAGAAATGGATGATGATTCAGTCCCTCCAAATAAAGAATCTGCTGCTGAAAGGGAAGGCTGGTCAGCCCCAGCCTGGAGAGGCGTTGTTTTCAGGTCCTTTCCTACGAGGCCATATTCGAGGGAGTGAGAAGCCTGGGCTGCCTGTCTCTAGAAAGAAAAAACCTTTACAAAAGTGACAAAAATGTCAACATGACAGTTTTATAGAGAAAGAAATTCAGTTCCTCCTCCTAATTAGAAACACTGGGGAGATCATAAGGTAGGCGTTCTTGTTACCAACCTGGGCTCTGTTGACCTAACCCTTTCCTCTCGTTGGTCGCCTTGCCTCCTTTTGGATGCCATCGAGGGACCTGTTTATGACCCTGGCCTGCTTGCTCTCCTACAGCTGCCTTATTTTTGGCTCCCAGTCAGTCAAGGTGCTAATTGTGCTTATGAATATCTCCCAGCTATTCTTAACACATTGTTCCAACCAGTTCTCCTTGGCATTTAGAGATGAATTTTGACTTTTTTTTTTACCCATCGCTTCACTCCATCTCCACTGAGTTGAAAACTCTTACTTTTGGCTAATTTCTACTTTCTTTTCATACCCGCCTCTTAGGCTGTTTTTTTTTTTTTTTTTTTTTTTTTTTTTTTGCCACAGCCAACTTCCTTTTTATTTTTTAAAATAAATTTTATTTTGGAGTAGTTTTAGAAAAATACAGAAAAAAATGAAACAATAGTACAGGGGTTCCTATAAATACATTGCCCAGTTTTCCCTATTATTAGAGTCTGACATTAGTATGGCATATTTGAACCAATGTTGATGCATTACTTTTTGTGTGTGTGTGAGGAAGATTAACCCTGAGCTAACATCTGTTGCTGACCTTCCTCTTTTTACTTGAGAAAGATTGTTGCTGAGCTAATATTTGTGTCAATCGTCTTCTATTTCATGTGGGATGTCGCCACACTGTGGCGTGATGAGCGGTGCTAGGTCTGCACCTGGGATCCGAACCTGCGAACCCAGGGCCACCAAAGTGGAGCAAGCATCCCTAACCATTATGCCACCAGGCCCACCCCATTGATACATTACATTTAGCTAAAGTCCACACTTTATTCAAAGTTTCTTAAGTTTTTCTTAATGTCCTTTTTCCCTTCCAGAATCCCATCCAGGATACTACAGTGCATTCATTAGCCATATCTCCTGAGTCTCCTCTTGGCTGTGACACTTTCTCAGATTTTCCTGGCTTTTGAAGATCTTAACCATTTTGGGGAGTATTGGTCAGGTATTTTGTAGACTATTCCTCAACTGAGATGTTCTAGACAGCTATTTACAAAGCTTTCTTCCAGATCCTCCGCTTCTTTCCTCTTGTATAATCTCAAGACATCGACACAAGTAATTTATGTTTGGAACCCTGATGATGGAAATGCTTCCACTTCTAGAAAGATGCCCAGATTCCCTGGATAACTGCGCTATCCTCTAGACCACTTTGCCAATTTAGTTTTCATCATGTCTTCTGTGCAGCATCTTGCGCACTGGCGCTCGATAAATATGAAATGATGATCAATACAAGGTACTGAGTATTCTCAGTTGAGAAAATATTGAATAGAACCACAAAGGTATCAAGGTATAATAAAATGAGTTTTTTCCTTCATAGGTGGTTGGTCCAGTTTGAACTTTCTAGATATAGGAGATAGAACATTATGTTGTCTAAAATATGATGAGAATGTATTTTCAGAAGGCTTTTTGAGGGTAAATGGACATTTTGAGCTCATAAATCTGTGCTCATTGTAGATTTTTCTTTATTCTATTTTTCAAGTTCGTCCTGAGCCAGAAATGCCTGTGTGGCACCTTGTGATTGAGGTTCTGAATTTTTGCTTTCCCACCACATTCAAGCAGTCGGCTTCTTGTGCCTGAGGAAGGAATGGTTTGTTATTATTTGTCTAAACTGCTCCAGTTATTATAATGACCTTCACGTATTCTTTTCTATTGAATTATCAGCAACATGTGCCATTCCAGTTATTAGAAATGGAGCTTAAAAAATCTGTAATTGTTCTCCAGACCAAATACCCTTTCTCATGCTGTTCCGCTGGTTGACTTGAATCCAGTGATCCTTGGGAACGATTTCCATTCTGTTTAGTAGCAGCCACTGGAATGCTTTCTCCAAGACAGTAATTAGATGATGAGTAAGCACTTCTTCCAGGTTACTCTTGTCTCATCCTGACTGCCTTATCCTGTGTGTGTCTGATGTGTGATGTTTACAAAGCCAGACCACTGTTCTGTGACTCTGTGGGGGCTTCCGGGTTTATTGCTGCTCTGGCCTAGCCCTTCCAATGTTCAAGGATGGTATATGACACATTCCCCTGCTCTATGGTCTTGCAGTAATCATTTATTTATTTTTTATTCCATGGCTCAATTTGCAAAGGATTAAAAATGACAGGCTCGTAGTTGGTAGTTTTTGGGGGGCCCGTATATGTACATGTTATGGGCTGATGTCTAATTCCCATTTATGAGTCTAGTGGTGTATGTGGAGTACAAGAATATACAGCTGCTTGGGCAATGTCAGAGGCAGCACTAGGAGAATGGGAATGGTGGCTGCAAAGGGGCCACAGGCGTGGTGTAAGCCCTTCTCAGCGCGTGAGATACTTGATGCCTAAGATAGGGGACAACCTTACGTTAGAGGTACATGCACCTGCTCTCTTAGTCACAGAAGCATCTGAGAAAGACTCTGGGCTTGGGGTCTGATGTCCTGAGCTCTGGTCTGTCTGGCTTTGCCTCCATCTGGTCGTGTAACCCACCACAAGTCACTTCAACTCTCTAGACCCCTGTTGCCTCGTTTGCAACTAAGCAGGTTGGACTAAGGCACTCTTCACTCTAAGGTCCCATGATCCTTGAACAGATTTTGAAAAATGTTCATAAAGCTGCCTTATTTGCCAAGTTAACATAGGATTGAATTTTGTGGGTATAAAAAGTAAGGATAGATTTTGACCATCTCTCTTTTACTGAAAACACGAGCAAGATGAAAGAATAAAATGGATTTAAACGCATGCCTTCTGCATGGATTTATTGAGTGCATGGTCCTAGGAATATGATAGTAAGACATAGTCCCTGCCCCCAAATGTGCTAAAGTTTAGACACAAAACGTGTCAGCCCCTCCCCTCTCTTCTCTACACTCTTACCCTATCCTGAAGGAAACCGAGCGCTGGCATCAAATCTCTGCTGGGCTTTTCCTAAGAGCTGCAATATTCCAGGGCTGCAGATGGGTGGGGCAGAGACCCTTTAAGGGCTGAAGTGAATTCAAGAGACCTCCTCAAAGTGAGAGTTCTTCTAGTCTCAGTGTTGTTAGGTTTCTGGACTATAAATCATGATCCAACCCATTTATTACCCAGCTCCAAACTGTTAGCGTATATGGTGCCTCTTTGCAGGTAAGGAAATGTACCCCTTCCGGACAAATGGCATCAATGTGCCCCCTCTTTGCACCAGTTAGGGAAAGCACCCCCGCCCCCCCCACTTCCTGCAGGTTGATTCAACCCGTCACCAGGGCACCCTGTGCCTCGAGGACATGGCAGGATCTTAGCCCTGTGTCCTGCCCTCGGTGGATGCCTGGCAGAATCGTGCACAACCTTGCCAGTGAATCCATAGGAGCCTTCCTCAGAGCGATGCTCCTCTCTAGACATTCACCAGGAAAGAAGGGCTCTCCGGGGGTCGCTGTCCTAACAGGACCCAGCTGTCAAGACAGCATTCATTTCTTCATGTTTAAAATTTGGCACCATATGTGTGAACTGTCTCAGAGTTTGGGTCGCAATGCATCCTATTTTTGTCAAATTGCTCTGGTTTTTACTACCTTTTTTTCCTCCATAGCCTTCTGAGAAGTCCTTCTGAGTGGCCATGTGTTCCCCTTTAATAAGAATCAAACCACCCATGCACGATCACAGCGCTTGGAATGAGACTGTGTCGTGGAACGTTTTGAAGCCCAGTTGTGGATGGCACTGTCAAAACTAGGCAAGCCTGATTCTCTACTGCATACGTTCTAATTTAATTGGCCTAATGAGTTCAGGCTGATGTGACCAAGTGATCAATCAGGTTTGAGTTATGAGATATTGAGAAATGGGATTAGAGAAGAAAAAAGGCATTTGGCAAATTGACTACAGGACAGGGAGCTGAGAAGTCTTGATGTAACAATTGGATACTTTTTATTTTTTTCCCCACCCCTTGAATGCTAAGGCATAACAAAACCTACTTAGATGTGCTTGCTTGCTCGTGTGTCATAGGAATTCATTTCACAGTTTCCCCTCTGGTTTGATTCAAAAATGCTTTTTTTCTCTCAAACACAACAAGCGAGAAATTCTGCCTTGTATGGACCACTGAGGAACCCGTGAATGCCTGCTATCTAGAAAACTGAAACGCCCTACTAAATTCTTGCTTCCCTCAGACATTGTTAATATATTCTGTGGAAAAAATACAAAAGAAAACATGAGTTTTAACACTGATATGTAACATTAGTGCCGTGTAAACATTAGCCATTCTGTTGTTACTTATTTAGTGAAATGGATGATTAGTCAAGGAAAGAATTTGAGTGAGTGAATTCTTTCTCCCTCTTTTTGAATAGCTGTTAGAAGGAGGAAGTCCTTGGGTCATCTCAGGCTAGTAACTACAACTACTTGAGACAGACGTTCTTCAAGCTCCGGGAAGGTTAGAAATTGGATGAATGTATCAAGCTTGGCTGGTTTTCCAGTTCACTTGCTGTGGTTGAGGTAGATATGGGTACCCTGCAGCATGTGGATTTCTGCTGTTCATTTAGAAAGATCTAGGGGCTTGGTTTTACTTTTTAAAAGGTTTTATTTTTGAACTTTGGTCCAACTTAGAAAATAAATACGAATTTGCTCCTCAGCTCTGGGAGCAGGAAGTGTTTGTTTTATTTCTTCATCTTCAAATAAATCTGGCTGTTCCCTCCTCTCTCCTGCAAGGTTGATGGAAATTTAATCTCATCCATTTTTGCCTTGCAACTTCCTTTGGTCATTCTAGGAAACTGAGGGTCTTGTACCTTCCAGAAAATCTAACAATGGCCCTCTGGTCTTGCTGCTGATGGGGCTCACTGAAAAGCTGGTGGATTGGGTGCCACACTCTTCATGTCCAACTCGGCCACAGGGATCTTTGATCCTTCCTGGGCCACAGGGCCCAGGATTTAGACCCAGGCTCCATATCACCTCATTAGCAGTCCTACGTGGGATGCAGCATCAAGGTCCACTGGGATAGAGTCATGTCTTCTAGAAACGTCTGAGCTTTTCCCCTCTTGAATAATCCAGCTGGTTCCTTTGGGAGCCTAAACTTCTGAAAACTCTCTTCCAACTTGGAGTGGCATGCTGGTCACAAATCCTTGAAATTCTTGCTCTCCCTTGAGATGGAGGTGGGAAAAGTATCTCTCGTTCTTTCACGATGAACCTACAGGTGTAAATTCTCATTCTGTGTTCTCTGCCATATTTGATTTCTTCTTAATTTTTTTTTTTACTCTTAAACTGTTGAAGAAGCTACCCAGCATAAATAAGTTAAGGGTTATGTTGCCAGGAAATAGTCTTTGATGTCTGTGAGATTGTTGTTGCTGTTTGTCTTTTCCTTCGTTCTTTTTCTCATGGAGGAAAACATGAAGTTATCATTCTCATTGCCTTCCTCTTTAAGTCCAAGTGCAAAGTTCGTCCGAGGGTCAGGCTTTGTGGTTTTCATGGAATGTAAATGGCTCAAATGGCCCCACTTCCAAGAAGCCTTCTTTAACCTTAAGGCTGAATGAAGTAAGTGTGTTCTCCTGTTCTCTACTGAATTCCCAGCAATACTTTGAGCATACTTTCAGAACAAATTTATTGCACACACTCCCATCTCTAGGGAGAGCTCTGCTTTGTCTTCTCTTTCACGCCAAGGAGAAGGGTCAAGGCCAAGGACTATTGGACTAGGGTCCTTTTTTAGGGTGATGGTGGTGTACATTTCAATATGATGCGAGAAGACAGAAGGCTCTCTTCACTTTGCGTACCCTCTGGTTTGTTTGGTGTATCTTCTTTAGAATCATTGCTTTAGGTCTTTTCTTGATTCATTATTTATTTATTCATTCAACAAACTTTTCTTCAGGGCTTACTCTGTGTCAGACGTCGTCTAGGTCCTGGGAATAGTGCAGCGATAATCCAAACAGTGTTATATCCTCCTAGCTTATATTTTAGTGGACTGTCTCTCTTGGAACTCAGATGGCACAATGAGATTTCTTTGGGCCTACCTGCCTCTTGGGAGGGCTACCTTTGCCCTGAGAAGGCAACTGGGAAGCAGGATGGTTTCTCAAAAAAAGTAGGTGTCCTCCACATTTATGCTTCCATAGCCAATCAAAGAGCTTAGAGCTCAAAAGTTGTCTGTCCCGGCCCAAGTTTCCTTTGTGCAGCAAATATGGAGCACCTGCCGTGTGCATGGGAATCAGTATTTCACCTGATAGACAGAATCCCTGAGTCATGAAGCCTACTTTCATGTTTAGCCTCATCTCTGGGATTTTATCTCCCCTCTTGGGAACCCAAAGTTCCCTGGACCTTGAGGAGGAGGCTGATTGATAATTCCTGATATGGAATTCCACCATCACTCTCTTTCTGAACCATTTTAGGGGCAAAACTACTCATTATAACATTATTTTATAATTTGCTCACTTTGTTGTCCCCCTAACTGGACTGTGATGGGCAGACATCATGTTGTCTTTGCTCTGGTGTCTTGGGAAATCTAGCCAAGTAGCTCATGCCTGTTGTTGTGGAGTGAATGAATGTAGAGATACACTCAGGGAAAAGCAGAATGATGCTGCAACTATTCTCTTCTGCATTTCAAATGGCTATCCTTTTGTTCTTAACTAAGTAACAATTTTAAACTTAGGAAAATATATGGATATAGTGTATATAGATGAATAAATGTTGACATATTTCCTTTATTTAAGGTGCTGGTCTAGGATCTGTGAATTAGAAAGCAGTGAGCTGGATTTCATGCTTTAGGAGTATGGCAGAGGAGATAAGTCCAATACAAACAATGAAATTTGGTTAAGATTATTCATATATTTATTTTTGAGGTTTTCTTTTTTATTTGCTGAGGAAGATTAGCCCTGAGCTAACATCTGTGCCAGACTTCCTCTATTTTGTATGTGGGATACCTCCACAGCATGGCTAGTGAGTGGAGCAGGTCCGTGCCTGGGATCTGAACCCATGAACCTGGGCACGTGGGACTTTAACCACTTGGCCATGCGGCCGGGTCCAAGGTTTTTTGTTTTTTGAGGAAGATTAGCCCTGATGAAACATCTGCTGCCTATCCTCCTCTTTTTGCTGAGGAATACTGGCCTTGAGCTAACATCTGTGCCCATCTTCCTCTACTTTATATGTGGGACACCTGCCACAGCATGGCTTGACAAGCAGTACATAGGTCCGCATCCAGGATCTGAACGGGCAAACGCTGGGCTGCTGAAGCAGAATGTGCAAACTTAACTGCTACACCACCAGCCAGCTCCCAAGGTTTTTTTTTTAATAGCATCATGATAGTGGCCACTAATTTACTGATGGTTGTGAGTGAAGGTAAGATTTGAGGATTTGGAGTTGTTTGTAAAGAGGCACTTGTGTCCTTTATGAGTACTAAAAAGTCAATGAGATGCAGGGAGCGTGGGATGTTGGTGAAGAGTCAAAGGGTGGAGGCAGAGCCAGGGCCCTGTTTCTGTCCAGCTCAGCACCCTACAGGATCTAGTCTCACCTGGTCCACTTAACTGTGGAGTTGTTACAACTGGGAGGAACCCAAAGAGAACGCACACTCTTAACTTGTTTTCTGTTATCTTTCCTCTCCCCCACCTTGTTGTTAACCTTGAAAGAACCTATTTTTATTTCCCTAGCTTTAAGATGTGTAATCTCTTTTGTTTTGTACCCATTTTCATTTTGATTGAGTTGCTTACTTCTAGTATCTGACCTATGTACCTATAAAGTCCCCCATTATTTTCAAACTTGCCCCAATGATAGAAATTCTCTGATCTGTACAAACTTTTATTTATTAAAATATCACATGTTAGAGCATTGCCTTGAGTTTCATCTTCTAGAAACTGCCCCTGGCTAAGGCTATACCAGGTCAGCAAAATCTGGCTCCGTGATATTTTGTTAAAATATGAACACCTTGGGGGTCTTTGTCCACTTGAGAGATTCCAGGGTTCTGAAGTTCTGAGAGGATGGCAGCTGCCTTAGAGAGGGGACGAAGTGTGTTTTGAAAACACTGTCACTCCACACCAGCTTGGTAATCAATGCCAAGACTGGGAATACTAACAGAGCGTGACTGCCTTCTCACTGCCTTTTAATTTGGTCAAGATATGGCGGGTGGATGCTCGACACATTGACAATTTTTTAACTAAAAAGCTATAGGGAAGGAGAAACTCATGGCTGCCCCACAAGCCATGGTAAAGATCCAGAAGCAGCTCCTCTGTCTCTGGAGTTCATCTGGAAGAGACAGAAGAACGACAGGAAGGACTGTGACCCAAGTTCATTGAAAGACATGACTCTGCACATTTTTCCTGCACTGTCTCGTGCATCAACTTCTCATGTTTTTCAGGGTCGGTGTTCAAAGAATTTGGGAGATACGCTTGACTTCTGCCCGGCTCTCAGCAGATCTAGGATCTTTTGCCTTTGAGATAGGTTCAAATCCATGGTTTAATGACAATCACAGGCCCAGAGCAAACGCTGGCAAAATTTTTGCAAACGTGGGCCAAATTTTAGTTTCATTATAAAATGTAAAGTCAGAGCTGGCTTTGAGTTTTACAGTAACATTTCATACAAAACTATTTTGCCGTTCTTCCAGATGGGTTCAATGTCTATGGCATGCTGCCTGCCGCTCTAAAACGTACTTGGTGCAGAGAAGGGAGGTGGGGGAGAGAATAAAATTTGTTTCTATGTAGGGAAATATGAAGGCTTTGGGATTTATGGCAAGAAAGAGTTGGATTAAAAAATATTACCACTGTAACAGCAGCTTTATCTAAATACTTTCAGTATTAGTAGGGGAAAATGGCAGAGAACCAACATTTTGCTGAATGATTCATGCTAGGTGTTGTGCTCTGTGCTTGACATATATACCTCATTCAATCATTACAATAATCCATGAGATGGGTATCCATTTTCCTTTTAACTGGGGAAATATTTCCTTTATCTCTGGACTCTAGAAATCATCTCATTGTCTCTGTTATGTATCAGATGTGTGCCTATGTGTATCTATCAACCAAAGGATACTCTGTTGGCAAGGAGTCAAAAATACCTTTCAGTTGGAGGCAGACCCAACTTGGTGATGTTTCCAGTTCATGAACAGGGCTGTGGCACACAATTGTGCAGGTTGCTTACTGCAGGAGAGTCCCTGGTCCGGGAACAAATGGGGGATGTAACCCAACCCCCAGTCCACTCACCAAGCTGCATGCTTTGGTACAAGATTCTGTCTACTGGGAGGAAGTGACACCTTTTTCTAATTTACTCCTGTATGTTTGTTTGCAGTGTCTCTACTGATACAGATCCCTTACAACAAATGAGCAACCCAGGAAAGGAGCTTTGAAACTTTAGGTAACTGCTCTTCCATCCTGGCATCTTGGGGTGTTCTCTCTTCATTTTCCCCCTTCTCGATCATGCATCTTGGGACTGTCCCTTGGAGCTCATTTGTCTTGACTGCTGATCTCACTCTGGGGCTCGACCAGGAAGGTGGCTGGATTGGGAAGTAGCTGTCCTCCTCTGTCACTCTCTCCACCTCCCAGTGGGCCTGCAGAGCTGCCACTGATGCAGTGCCCCTTGACCCTTTCTCGGCATTGCTCTTTATAAAGATTGCTTTTTTTAAAGATTGGCACCTGAGCTAACATCTATTGCCAATCTTCTTTTTTTTTTTCTTCTTCTCCCTGTAGGAGAGGAAGACATTTCCTGTTCCCAAATGGGGGTTCGTCTGGCCAGAGAACGAATTAAATTCACATGAGACAGAATAGCAAGAGAAAATTAAACAAAGCTTTATGAGGAACCACGGCCCGGGGCCTTTCTTCCCGAAGGAAGAAAGGGCGGCGCCGAAGAAGTGGGGTTCACATAGTGGTTATATACCCCCAAACATGGTGTTTCACATGTGATTGAAAAGTCCCTCCCACAATAGTCACAAGATTGCCCTGTCGGCACAGTGCTTGATGGACACAGCGGGTAGTGGTCTGCTATCTCCGTGTAGCAGGAGGCAAGTTGATTGTCTGGAGCTGGGCGGTCACAGGTGAGTGCAGCAATCAGTTGCTAGCCTAAGGAAAGACGCTTAATCCTTAAAGAAATGCCAAAGTTGGGGCAGGGGAGGGAAGTCAGTTACAGGAGGTTACCAGACAAGCACAATAAAATGCAGATTTAAGTCCTTGCCTTTGGTATTGATTAAGAGTTTCTAGAAAGAAGGTCATCTCCTTTCTTCTTCCTGGTACAGAGAGGGAGGCACCTTTTACAGATAGAGATTTACCTTACAAGTGTAAATGTATCTTAACAAAGGGCAAGTTCCACTCCTCCTTCCCTGTCCCAGTTTATCAAAAGCAATCAGCCTCAAATAATCCTGATGCCAAAGAGACATATCTTGGGGTGGCCATTTCCAGGTCCCTACATCCCCAAAACTCCCCAGTACATAGTTGCATATTCCAGCTGTAGGTCCCTCTGGTTGTGCTGTGTGGGACGCTGCCTCAGCATGGCCTGATGAGCGGTGCCGTGTCCACGCCCAGGGTCCAAACCAGTGAAACCCCGGGACCGTCGAAGCGGCGCGTGCGAACCCAAGCGCTTGGCCATGGGGCCAGCCCTTATTCTTTTCTTATATCCTTTTCCCTAAAACTTCACAGATGGCTAGGAAAGTCTATATTTTTTAAAACCCAGAGTTCCAAACTTTGGATAATAGTTTAAAGGAAAAATTGATTGAAGTGCTATCTCTTGGTTCTTTAGTACATATGTTTACTGCATAGATAAATGAGTTTAAAAAAATAAGAGGCAAGGATTGTTGTAAGCTAATTAACCACTGTTGATTAAGCATTTGCTTGATTATTGGCCCTGTGTTACATGCAGGAATGGAATACAAAAAATCAAGACCAAAAAAACCCCTAGAATGATAAAAAAATAAATTGACATGAAAATGGATTTATAACTTAGTTTTAAAAGATGTGAAAACCATCAGGGTAATATATCTCGTGTATAATCGAAGTCTTGGAAGACGGGGCCCCCAGGACACAGGATATGTTCTCCCAGCTCTGACTCTGTGTCCTCTGTCATCCTGCAAAGTTGACTCTGGCCTCCGTTTGCCTTATCCGTGAGAGAGACTCCACTCTCTATAACAGGCTATTGTGTGCCTGGAATGAGATAAAGGAGGCGCAATACTTTAAAGTGTGTCAGGCACTTTGTATATTTAAGGTTTAATTGTCCTTACAAAGAAAGATTAAAAGAGTGCTGATAGTCTTTAAAAAAATAATTTTCCTTGTTAAAAAACGCATACTTTGTGTGAAAAATGTGGAGAGAGTAAGTGATAAATTAAAAGAAAAAAAGGGAACCCACAAAAATCAACTATAAGGCCCCAGAGACATGAGACAGAATTACATTTTGATATATGATTTTTTAGTCTTTTATAAATTTATGTTAATTTGCCATAGCTGAGATACTACTCTATATACATTTTTAAACTTACCTGATTATTCTACTTTATGTCAGTTTAAAGATTTACGGGAGGCACACAGACAGCTAGCTTTCTGGGCTATCAGCAAATTCAGCTTTAGATATAGTCCAGGAATTTTCCAGTAGCGCTTTCTAATGTGATTTTCATTGGATTTACACAGAAAATCAGCACATCTCTATAAAGTCATTTATATTTAAGCTCAAAGTACAGTAATTTTCCCCTTACCATTTTTAAGGTTTTTAACCTAAACACATATGTTCAGGGTTTCAAATTGTATCCTCCACCGGCAGCTGAGCAACTCAATCTCAAATAAGACATTCAAATAAGAATTCTCTAAGTGGGATGATTATATATGCAAACATCAAAAACCCCTGGCTGCTTTTCAGTCCTGTTGCCCCCTATCAAGTGGTGGATTTGCTCATGATATGGTGTAAATAAAACTTTAAATACACGAGGAGAGTTCTAAAGTACGCAGGTGGTATAGGGCTTGCAGAAAAAATGGTTACCTAGAAATTGAACTCTTTCGCAAATTGGAACTTCTTTTTTTCATGAATGCTTGTTTAATTCAAAGCACACTGGGAGTTTCAAATCCTACAAGCTTAAAAAAAACCCTCAGGTTCCCACAGACATTGGTAAATACCCATTGTCTCCTTTGGGCCATTGAATTTGTATCATTTACCCCATCTTGCTTGGTTAGTCATGCCATATGCTCCTGGTTATCTAAATTATCTTAGGTGACATGATACTTTCTTTCTTAATCATGATTAAATGTAAAATGGCAGAAATATTCCTTTTGGGCAAATCACTTTTCTCTTTTTAAACCAGTTCTATCTTGGAATAAAACAAATGAGACGGAGGCCATTGCAATTACAGGTACGATAAGGTTTTATCTTATCACACCTTCAAGGTTTTATGCCCCTTCCTCCAGTTCCGGTCCTCCCTTCCCCCTTCCCCACTCCATTCCTCTGCCTGTCAGGTTTTAACAAGGAAAAAAAACCTCACAAGGATATTTAGAGGGTGAGAAAATGTTAGGATGGATCTGAAGCTCTTTATTAATAGTGAGTTGCATAACAAATGCCATGGGGTTGGTAGGTTTGACGGCCGTCTGTTAAATATTAACAGTACTTGGACGTTCTCGGTATTGTTGAAGTGCCTGGATACAGCTCCGCCAATCACAGAGAAACAGGTTTCCATGGAAGCCACATCACCGAGTCGTTTCATCTCAATGAAATCCACACAGCAAGACAGATCCGTAAAAATAACCCATGTGAAATTGAAGCAAAATATTTTTGGGTGTTTGTTCTATGCCTTTTGGTGTGTGTCTCTGTTTTCCATTTAAAAAATAATCTAAAAATATCTGGGCACTCAGGAGAGCTTCCAGAAAAGCTGGTGCTCTCACCCCTGCCTGGCTGTTTGCTGGTCTTCTCTAGGGCAGGCAATACCTGTGTGTTTTGTTTGAAAGGCTCAACCCCTTTCCTTGTTTACGTTCGTGAACATAACATCTTCGACCAAATTTTAAAATGAAAGAAGAGACTATTTTAAAGGGCATTTAGATACCCCAAACAAAGAAAAAAAAGTGATAATTGATTTTTGAATCTCCTCTATGAAGGACTTTAACAACTCTAAATTAGGTACTACAATTACTTTTATTTTATAGGTGAAAACGGAAGCTCAGAGAGGTCAAGTAACCTCTTTAAGGTAGCACAGCTAATAAGTGGCAGAACCTGGTTTCCAGTCCACATTTGCCTGATGGTAGATGCTATAATCCTAAATTACTATGCCATGTGTTGTTTTCATGAAGGAGAGCATCAATATTATTTCACTGCCAGTGGAGTCAAAACATATCTATGTATCTGTGTATGTATGTAGATATGTATCTATCCATCTCCGTCCATCCATCCATCCATATATGCGCATGCGTACACACACGCTAAGCCCTGCTCACTCCTTTTGTCAATGCTCTGAAAACAAGCATTGTGTTTATGGCTCTAACATAGCACTCATTCTAGTGACTTGTTTGTAGCGACTATGTGACCTGTTTCCTCACAGCTGGGCTCTGAGCCCTGGTGATCATGGGTGGGTTTGGGTTGATCTGGATATTTCTTGAGGCTAGGACTCTGCTTGGCACGATTGTGACTTTATATAAACACAGTTGATTTAGAATCTAAGAGTTTGGATGATAAGCAAAGGCTTTTTCACATAGACCCTTAGCAAAAGCAAAACTGTATTGGGGCTGGGGGATGTTGTTTGGATAAATGAAAACTTCACCAGTGTATCCCCTGAACCAAGAACGGGGCCCGGTCTGTTTGAATAAAAGACTGAAATAAACACTTTGAAGCATTTTAGAAGCATGAGTCTTCAACTTTTAATATATTAATTTGAAAACACACTTAATTATTGTTTGTTAAAACAATTCCTCTGAAATTAAAAATACTCTACCTTAAAGTAACCAAAGTATGTTAAAATATAATAAAGTAGCCATTTAACCATTTCTCCCTCTATTATTTTCAATTCTTGAACTTGGTTGGCTGACACACAACACTTCACAGGTTGGTTAACATTGACGAATAAAGCAATTTCAGTGTTTAGATTTTTAAAGATACATTTTATGTATCAAAACTTTCTGAAAACCATTTTCAATGGGTAATTATCCAGGATGCGTTATTTATCTCCCAGTCTTAATAAGCAGTCTGTCAGATGTGACCCAACCTTTTCTTTATGACTCAGCACCATCATTCTGTTATCTGTATCCTGTGGGGTCACAGACTGACATCCTCAGGGGTCAGTACTCATAAAAGACTGGGTCTGTCTGCTCGATTTCTCTCTGATTTCCTCTCTGCCATCTCTTATCCTTTGCACTGGTCTCCCTGCGTCGGCTTCATAAATACAGCCCATCAGATGCCTGTTTCCATGTCCTCTGTTTGTAAGGCTCATTTATGGGTTTCATGGGGTAGCAGATAAGTAAGCACATTTAATCAGCTACCTTAAGGTGAACCCCTCAATATGTCAATTAGCTGTGGCCTTCAGGCTCTAGGGTTACCTCGTTTATCTTCCTCTCTAAAGTGTTTGAAGAGTTTGGTAAGTATGTCCCTTATCAGTGCTAGAATATATTTTGTTGTAATCGTCGTTCAATTCAAGAGGGAAAATGTATTTGGCTGAGTTTCTATAGAGCTGTCTGCCGAATACGTGAGACTGTTATCATTTGCAACAAAGACTATACCCTACTTTGTTATTTTGAAGAGAAGACGTTTAAAAGACAGCTTCCTTTGGGAGTGTTTCTAGGAATAATGACTTTACAGCTGTGTGAATGTATGTATGTGTATATCTATGGATCCGTGTATATATATTTCTGTGACTTCACTTATACTCTGTATTGTTTCTGAAAAGGTTTAAAGTAGCAGTAGTTACAACAGGAAAGGAGAAATGAGTAAAATTTGTGGGCCTACATAATCGTCGCCAATACTTAGCTTTCATTAACTTGGCTCTTGGTAATTTGTGGTGCTTTTTGACATAACTACCTTCAAACTGTTGACAGGATTGGGGTGTTGTGTCCCCTCCTTTGGCCGTGAGTAACTGCGGAGACCGGTATGGCTTGGTCACACTTACAATCCTGGGGAAGTTCAACTTTGTCTTTTACCCTATCTAGGTGAATGTTTTTCAAAGACGTATAGAAGGGACATCACAGACCAGTGTTGTGCATTTTTGACTATTAATTTATAAGAAGCATTTGAGATAACCAGAAATAAAGGAGTCAGAGGGTCTAAAGGGAAATGACTCAGGCAACCTTTTGAAAAAATATCAACGAATGCCACCGTTATCTTTCTGACAGGCCCGCGGCTGGGGGTTTGCCATGAGAGGTCTTGCGGTGTTGAGTCACCAGCACAGTTGCTGTTTTAGAAGGGTTTGATAGCCACGTCTCTGGATCTGACAGTGAGAGTGGCTGCTTCTCCTGGTGTGATTTTAAAGGGCAGTGAAAGTTCAGCCTGCCCTATGAGCTCGTCCCCAGTGGCCTTACTTCACTTGACAATTTTCATGATTAGAGATACTCCATCGGGTAAAGGCCTTGTCTCCAGAAGGCCCCAATAAACAAGACTATGTTTTACCTGAATTTACCATTATTGCCCTCTCTGAACACATGAGCAGATTAACAAATAGGCAATTAACAGCCAAGAGCAGAGGATGAGTGACTGAGATACAAGACGGGGATATTTAGGATGGGAAAGTCTGAAGCAAGAAGTGCTATCCTAGAAAGGCCTGGGATGTAAGGGGTGGACGAGCGGAGAGGTGTGAAGCCATTGGACACATGGAGGTGCACTTGCCGACTCCAGGAGGAGACGAAAGGGGAGATGCCGGGTGAGGTCTACCTTACAGTTTCGCTCAAGGCTGGGTCTGCTTTGTGGAGTAACATAAATACGCCATGAAGAAAGAAATCAGATCTTTTACTACTAGTGACCTTTCCCAATTAGGTTGTACCGTAATTTAAAAGTAATAACTTCCTTGGCTTTCTGACTCAACATCCCACCTAGTTTACTAAATCCTTTTGACCTCTGCTTGGTGACTCGTCTTCACTCCTGAAAGCATTTAAAGAAACTTAGTATCTAATGCCTCTTGTCTCACTCCAATCTTGTGCCCTAGTTCTAGAGATTTTTTCTTTGTTACGGAGGCCAAATGCTCACCTTGCACTCAAGCTACAATAATTAAGTCCCAGCTCCATTCATTTATTCATTCACCAAATATTTCCTGAATACTTGCTAGGTATCAGGTACTGAGCTAAGCACTAGAAACAAAAAAGCCAATGAAACATGGCCCTATCCTTCAGAAGTTTCCCTTAGGGCGTGAGAACTTGGACGGATCCTCTGGGGGCGTTCCCAGGGCCCTCCGTGACTGGAGTCTGGTCTTATCTTAGGAAGTTCCTATCTCCTCTGTTCTGTTCCCCGCCCCCCCCCCCCCCCAGCAGGGAGGTCTGCTCCACAACCCCACTTTTTGAGCAGAACCCAACTTTCATGCCATAAGGGTTTGTGCTTAGAGTGTTTTGAGAGAAAAAATTAAATTAAAAATATTTGGAAACTCTCCAGAAAGGTTTTGAAATGTTTCCTGTTTGTTCCAAGGGTTGCACATTTTTCCTCACTTCCTTACAGAGAAAGGAGATGAGATTCCATTCAGTAGAAGAAATACCATTTTAAGAAGACATCTGCATCCTTGAAATTCCAGCCATTAAGGAAAGTTCTTTGACAGGTTGCTCAGTGCTTTTATGTGGCGACTGATTCCTGTGTGAAGAGAACTTTGACAAAGAAAGCAGCTGGAGACATGAGCTTTGACTTATGCAGTTTAGAGCCCAAGGTTAATAATTTGGAAGGATTTTAAACAATGTATGTTGGAGGTATTGCCATTTCACTAAGGTAGTCAGCGGAGTTCCTCTACATTTTTATTTTGATCTATGAAGCTTTCCAGTGGGCTTTGTATACTTAACAAAATGAAAGAAAAATGCTTAATCCTTGGTCTTGAGAAGCAATCTTTCCCCATCTCTAACTCACGGTGAATTTTTTTCTTCGCTTTACTCTAAACAGTCTCTTTTCTTCTCTCCTCCCTTCTCTTCTCTCCTCTCTCTTCCCCCCTCCTTCTCTCCTCTCTATTTCTTTCTTGTAGTAAGGTAAATTCAACCAGCGTTTCTTGAAAGTCTTTGTGGAAGAAATGGATGGCTAGTTTTTCTTTCATTTTTTTATTGACTAGTTAGACATATAATACTGTATGAATTTAAGGTGCACAAGTGTTAATTTGATACACATATATTGTAATATGATTGCTGTAGTAGTGATATCTAGCACCATTACATAGCTATTCTTTCTTTTTAGTGGCTGGGATAATTAAGTTTTCGTCTCTTAGCAAGTTTGATGATTGTAATACCATATTGTTGTCTATATTCATGATACTGTACATTAAATCTCTACGGCTTATTTACTACTCATTGTAAGTTTGTACCCTTAAACAACATCAATATTATCTCCCCACCTCCCAACCCCTGGTAACTACCATTTTACCCTGGTTTTTATGAGTTTGACTTTTTTAGATTCCGTATGCAAGTAATAGCATACAGTACTTAACTTTCTCTGTCTGACTGATCTCACTTAGCATCCATGTTATCACAAATGGCAGGATATCCTCCTTTCTCATGGCTGAATAATATTCTGTTGTGTAAATATGTCACATCTTTTTTATTCATTCATCCATTGATGGGCATTTAAATTGTGTCCATATCTTGGCTATTGTGAATAATGCTGCAATGAACATGGGAGTACAGATCTGTCTTCAAAATCCTGTTTTCATTTCCTTTGGGTATATAACCAGAAGTGGGATTGTTGGATCATATGGTAGATCTATTTTTAATTTTTTGAGGAACCTTCATATTGCTTTCCAAACTGGTTGGACCAATTTACATTCCCGCTAACAGTGTATAAGGCTTTCCTTTTCACCACATCCTTTCCAGCACCTGTTGCCTCTTGTCTTCTGGATGACAGCCATTCTATCAGGTGTGAGGTGATAGTTCATTATGGTTTGGATTTGCGTTTCCCTGGTGATTAGTGATGTTGAGTATCCTTTCATGTGCCTGTTGGCCATTTTGATGTTCTCTTTGGAAAAATGTTATTTTGCTCTTTTGCCCATTCTTTTTTCTTTTTTTCCTGAGGAAGAGTGGCCCTGAGCTAACATCTGTGCCAATCTTTCCTCTATTTTGTATGTGGGTCACCACCACAGCATGGCTTGGTGTGTAGTGTAGGTCTGCACCTGGGACCCAAACCTGCTAACCTGGGCCATCGAAGCAGAGTGCACCAAACATAACCACTATGCCAGTGGGCCAGCCCCCTTTTGCTCATTTTTTAATTGAGTTATTTTTTTGTTATTAAGTTGTATGAGTTATTTATATATTTTGGATATTAACTCCTTATCTGATACATGGTTTGCAAGAATTTTCTCCTCTGTAGGTTGTCTTTTCATCTTGTCAATTGTTTCTTTTGTTGTGCAGAAGGTTTTGAGCTTGATGTAGTTCATTTGTTAATTTTCGCTTTTATTTGTGCTTTTGGCATCATATCCAAAAAATCATTGCCAAGGCTAATGTCAAAGAGCTTCTTTCCTATGTTTTCTTCTAGAAGTTTTATGGTATCAGGTCTTACATTTAAGTCTTTGATCCATTGTGAGATAATTTTTGTGAAAGGTGTGAGATAGGGGCTCAATTTCATTGTTTTGCATGTGTTTCTCCAGTTTTCTCAGCATCATTTGTTGAAGAGACTATCCTTTCCCCATGGGGTGTTCTTGGCTCTGTGGTCAAATATTAGTTGACCACAGATGCTAGGATTTAATTCTGGGGTCTCTATTCTATTCCATTGGTCAAAGTATCTATTTTTGTGCCAGTACCATACCGTTTTTATCACTGTGGCTTTTGTAGGATGTTTTGAAATCAGGATGTGTGATACCTCTGGCTTTGTTCTTTTTTCTCAGGATTGCTTCAGCTATTCAGAGTCTTTTGCGGTTCCACACAAATTTTAGGATTATTTTCCCTATTGCTGTGAAGAATGCCTTTGGTATTTTGTTGGGGATTGCGTAGAACCTGTAGATGGCTTTGGGTAGTGTGGACATTGGAACAATATTAATTCTTCAAATTCATGAACACAGGATGTCTTTCCATTTATTTGTGTCTTTTTTGATTTGTTTCAGCAAAGTCTTGTAGTTTTTGTTGTAGAGATAGATGGTTAGTTTTTTACCAGAGATTACAGCCTCCTTTCCATAGGGTAGAGCTGCTGCCAGGAGCTGGTTGCCCAGCTAGGAATTGCGTTTCCCGGTCTTCACGACTATGTAGTGGCTTCTCCTGGGAGAATGAGAGCAGAAGAGATGTAGCCACTTCTAGGCCCAGGTGGTTAAGAAATAGGAGGCCTCTTCATGCTTTCTGCTCCTGCCTATAAAGGATCTAGCGCAGGAAACAACTGCCATGGAGATGGAGCTGTAAGCTGAGAAGAGCCAGTCCTGGAAATATCACCTGGAGGATAGCCACCTCCCCTCTAAGAACACCCATTACTCAAGCAAGAAATAAACCTGTAAGGTGTCAAGCAACTATGAGTTGGGAGTTTATCTGTTACCGCAACTAGTATTAGTTACCTAATTCTGTCTGCTTAGCACAAATCACAGACTTAGGCACTTTAGGTAACACAAAGATGAGTGAGAAACATCCAGAAGTTTGAAAGAAAGAATGTAAACAATTATAATACAAGGCAGGTTTTAATCACTTAGGTGGTTAATAAGACTCTTTAAATTGCAAGTGACAGGCATCCAATTTAAATTAGCTTTATCAAAGGAGGAATTGATTAGCAGAATGCTCATATTATTGATAAAAAGATTGAAAAACCAAGCAAGGATGTAATTGGTTCCTGGAAGAAACTGGGACCAGGGACTTACACGCTGCTAAGACTCATTCCTTCCCAATTGATTATGGCCAGGGGGGTGGGGTGATGGGAGAAACTGGGGCTCCTGTGGCCACCACAGAACTAGTTAGGGGGCTGGGAGGAACTATACTCAGAAATAAAGGAAGGATCTTTTATTCTCAGAAGAAAGGAAAAGAATATTTAGCAGACAAAATAATTGGTTTCCTCTACAGATGGAGTAATTATTTGCAAATTCACCTTCCTTTATTTTTTTTGGTTTTGTTTAGTATATTTTGCATTGTTAACATTTCCTGTTTTTATGTCTAGCTCCTGCGCTTGAATTAGATCTTTCCTTTCTGTTCCTTTGCCTCCCCCCACCACCAACATGCCTTGTATATAAAAGGACCTTGAAAAATATTTTTTTCTTGGCTGAAAGAATGTAATTAGAGTGATATGGTGGACTCAGTTCTCTTTAAATTGTCTTAAACTCTTTTCATCACCGTCTCCTGCTCCTCTCCCAGAAATGTCAACTCTAGTCAGTCATAGCTTCTGAACATGCCTTGCAAGTAGCTACCTCTGATATTTCCCTGGTTCTCCCTACTCTTGCTTCCCTTGGAAACCTGGCCTCCTCCTCCCAGCCGGTCCAGAGTCTACCATCCATGCCTTATCAGGCGCAGGGCAAATGCCATGTCTGCCGGCAAGTCTTGGCAGCCCACCACATGGCACAATGGCTGCTTCCTCTGAACTCTTATCATCACGTACCATCAATTGACAAGGAAACATGTTTTGATACACTGTCCTCGTATCGTTTTACACTATGTTATTAACAACTAAAAAAGCATTATTTCAATTTTAATTTTTCATCTCCAGCTAGATTGTAAATTCTTTGAAGAACAGGAACAATCTTTCATACCCTCCGTAGCGGCTGATAAAATGGCTTGAATGGTAGGCTCCCAATAGGTCTTTGCTGACAGATTGAATTAATTCTTGTTTTCAGTTTTGAGACAGTTATCCCATAGATATAGGATAGCTAAGAATCTCCCAATATTCACATTATTACAGTGCTTTCTTCAATGAATGCTTTTTCTTTTCATTTTGAAATTAAAGGGATCTGCCAAATGGTTGAGTGGAATATATCAGAACTTTCGTTTTTTTTTTTTTAAAGATACAAACTTAGGGATAACAAAACCTATTGCACAAAGAAAAACCAGACTCAGCCTGCTTATTGACTGTGTGGAGAAGCAGCTTCTATAGGATCGTAAATGGTAATCATTAACTAGCTTACTTTTTCCTGCACTGTGCTGCGTGGTGGTGGATGGTACACACGGTAATTCGAACATGATATGTATGAAAAGCACAGGATGTGTGAAAGGAGGTGAGAAAAAGCTGGGCTGCAGAAGATGAAAAGCTACCACAGTTACTGACAGGATGCAGTGTGTGAAGACGAGAAAATACCTAGACTCCACCTGGACGCTTTAAATATTTGAAAACAATCTCACCTCTCTGTTTCCTTACCCTCAGCTGTACCACACACCATCTGCTTCCAGATTCTGCCCCATATCTTGTGCCTTCTGGAATCTTCCTCCTGCCCTCATTGGCTTCTTTTTAATCATGATCATCTCCTATTTGCAAATAACACAGAGAATAGAAACTATTTCCTATTTTGTGGCTCACAAAATTACGAAAAGGGCCTGCCTGCTGTTGGAATAAACAACCTTTGGTCTTAGAGACCGGTTTCCTCTTAACTTCCTCTTCTCAGAAACTGTTTTCATTAATTGCTAAAAATGGAACATGGAGTTTCATACTTGAAGAATTTATAGAATAATAAAAGGTTCGAAGAGAAATGGATTTTGGGTATATCTTGTTCAGGCCCCCTATTTTAGAAATGAAAAAACTTCAAAGTCTATGTTGCTAAAGAGCAAAAAAATGACAAGGCAGAGTTCAACACTAATAAGCATAATTTTACAACGAAGATGCTAATTGCTTATAGTTGATGCCGACATGCTGATAGTTTCTACCTCCTTTTTTTCTTTTCCGGTAACAACAGTTAGCATTCATCTTATTCTTAGCATGAACCAGGTTCTTTGCTTACCTCACCACAGTTATTCCAGACAGACAGGTGCAGGTTATTATTTCCATTTTTCTGATGCTAAAACTGAGGCTCAGAGAAGCTACCCAGCTTCTCGGCGGGGATGCTAAGATTGGAATCCAAGAGTCTGACTCCTGGACCACCTGCTGTGATGACTCTCTAGGCAAAGCTGCGTTGGGCTCAAGGCAGTGTCCTCCCTTCAATTCTTGTTTCTAACCCAGGAGCTCACTGGCAAGATCCCAGTGCTCAAAGGGATGCTCTGTCTTTCTGGATGACCTGGATGAAAAGGAGAATACAGTCAGGCATATGGATGGTTGTCCTTTAGAAGGGACAGACGAGGGGTTAAATTAGGGAGCTGTGACTCTCTTTGGCAATTCTATCCATGCCTACTGGTGCTCTGGAAGTCACCATGGAGACTCAGGGTCCAATTCTAGTTTCTCTTTGCTGTTTGGATTAAGATAAGGAAAAGGGTAACCCTTATAGATGGATTTCCATTTTGAAAATATTTCCCTCTTTGCTGCCTTTTACTTCCCTGCCAAATGAACAAAAATGGTGAGTGCCTGAATTTTTCAGGTTAGTCAAATATTCTGTCCTATTTTTCCTCATAGTCCCCAAAGGCCAATATTTTGGCATTCAAACTGTTACCTTACAGATAGCCTAAGGGTAGACCCAGAAGCCGTACTGAAATCTTCTGTGACATACTAGGTTTTGATTTTTGGTTTGGAAAATATACACAGGGTAGAAACAGCCTCACACATTCTCCTCTAGACTGAAATCTTTAATCTTAGTTATAAGAATACTTATTTCATTGCAGTTTCAGATCTAGAAACCTCTGGCACCCCCGGTAAGATGCCCTGCAATCGTGGCGCACAGCAAGCAGGTTGCAGATAATTGGCTTATCTCCCTAGGGAGTGGCTGCTTTATTTAGTATGGGCAATAGGAACTCAAAACGACCAACCAAGTCTCGACGGTTCCATTTTCTCCCTCATGTTGTTAATAATAAATAAGGCCCAGCATTTCATTCAAAACAGCGTTTCCAGAACCTAAACTCCTGTACTCAGTGAGTGGACCAGGTTCTCCCTCAGCACCAGGGCCTCCTTTTATAGACGCTTAATTAGGTTATTTCGGGGTAATGAGGACATCCGTGCCTTGCAGCTGAGTCAGCAACAACCCTGCTTGCAGTCAGCCCAGAGGAACACAGGGACAGGTGGGGGTGGGATCCGGAGGCAGTGCCAGACCCACTCAGCCGGGGGAAGCCAGGGCCTGAGAGTGGGAACATGAATGCAGTAGCCTGATTCTCCTCTGTTCTTCTCTCCAAGTTCAAGAGCAGGTCAATGGGAAATCAGATGGGATAGGTGTCTAATGATCATTCCTAACACTTATACAGCATTTACTGGGTTCCTGGCACTTTTCCTTAGCCCTTTGAAAATTGGCTTCTTTTAATCCTCAAGTACCCTATGAGGTAGGGACAGTTATGATCCCAATTTGTAGCTGAGGAAATTGAAGAACAGAGAGGTTCAGTGACTTGCCTTGGGTCACAGAGCTGGAAAGTAGCAGAACTGAGATTTGAACTGATTGACCTAAGAGGGAGATGGTATAGGGTTCCTTCCTTTGTTCCCTAGATCCAAGGGTACTATCTTGTGCCCTACCCACTGGGCTGTGGCTCCACCATGTCATTTCAAAGGGTGATGTGACCTGGGCCAGGAAGACAAAGGACGGGGGTATTCCCTTTACATGACTCTGTGCCATGGATTCTAGTAGTGCACTTCCCACCCCAAACACGCCCACAGTGCAGGAGGCCCCTTTCCTGTCTGCTCCGGGCCAGGCCACAGCTGCCAGCAGAGAACTGGAACCAGGCTGTCTCTGAAAATAGAGGATGTGGGCAGAGAGGTGGCTGGTCCCTTTCTGTGCCAAGCGGGCACAGTGCCAACCCCTCCTGAAAGAACTCTGCCCATCTTCCCTTCTCCTGGACCCAGCGGGAGAGGGAAGCTGGGTGTAACTCTGCATTGCCTTTGACCATGGAGTCCCATTCTGGAGAGATGAGAGCCTGAGCATTTATGCTGGGGTGTTTTTCTAAGGAACTATGAAAGGTCAGCCTGCTCTTCTTGGAATAAAAGTCTTGTTTCTTACGATATGTGTGGTCCCACTGGCTGTGCATGCGTGTGTGTGTGTGTGTGTGTGTGTGTGTGTAGAGCGGCTGAAAGAAGAAGAAAAGCCAGGCCCCTCACTGAGAATTTTTTAATATTTGAAGTAGGGTTTGTCTGTTGTCTGGGCGGAAAGAATACTTGATATGGAATACTCAAAAACGAAGTGACTGTCCTGTTCTGAATTCGAGGCCATTTTTCCTTAGTCAGTGGGCAGCCGCCTTCACCCATCGGGTGGGACTGAAGAAAGCACGGCGTGTGCATTTCTGTGAAGATTCTGAGAGCAGGGTCTCTGTCCATGGGGGAGCCTCCCTTTTGCAAGGTTTACTCCCTCTGCCAGAGGACGAGCCCCAGGGTTTCTGCAGGCCTTGCTGGATGGCACAATTGTACTAAAGGTGCATCTTACATTAGGGAAAAGATAGCAACTTTGCTTCCTCAGTTCTATAAAACTCGAATGCTCTCTGTTTTCACCTGCCTCGCTCCATCCTGGCAGAGCTAAATGCAATCCTCGGGTCCAAGGTCACCGCAAAGCCATACCTCAGAGTCCCTCTGCCGTGGCAGTCATGATCCACGGGGGCTGTTGACAGATATATATTCATACATATATTTTTGTATATAAATGTACATGTGTGTGTGTACACACACACACTATATATATATCTCTAGAAGAACTAGGTTCCACGTTTATGCAAATAATACTGACATGGGTAACAGATATTTCCTTTATAAATGGGTTGTGAGAAGAAAAGCCACTTAATGAAACTGCTAAAAGAAGAACTGAGAATGGTGTTTTCAATCTCCTTGGAGTAAAGTCATTTTCCCCAGATTAAATTGTCTATCACGGCCTTCCTGGCTGGTCTCTCTCAGATTAGAATTCTTGGAGTACTCATGAATTCGTTTCTGTCTTTGGATGCTTTATTAACTGTATATGGCCGACACTTAATTTTATTGCTAGAATTTGGTAAACATGAACAGATTGCATGCCTGTGCTCCCTTTTCCCCTCTGTGGACCTCATCCCACATGTCTCTTCTCTGCTCTCCCCACCTTTGCCCCAGAGACAAGAACACTTACTGCTTTGTTTTATGGTTGTCCTGAAAATAGACATCGGCTCCTGCATAGCGTGGTATACAGAATTTTAATGAGCACAAAGCCGGCAGCTCAGTCCTTCACTGTGATGTGAGCTGGGTGACGTCAACCTATCCAGGAAATGCTGAATTGATTTTAAAATTGCTTTGAGGGTGAATAAATTGGTGGGACGGTGCATTACCACAAGACTGCCCTACATCCACTCACATGTATGTTTATCTTGAGATTATCCCAGAATTATTAGGAACCACCTGAACAGATGCCCTTCAAAATATAGGTCGAGTGATGGAGGAATGTCGATGTTTTTTAATCCTAAATTGTATAAGTGGCCATTATCCTAGATTTAAAATGGTCAGACATATTTAGCTTCCAATTTGAGTGTTTTCTTTCTAATTCTGGGATTTTGTTCATTTACTAAAACTGGAAATTGCTCTTTTGCATCATCTTCTCTGCCCTTCCCTCTTCCCGTCTCCCTCCTACGTGTTTCTTGAAGTACATTCTGGCGCTTCAGCATAAAGGGCACTATATTATGTTTTCTTTGCCTCCCATTCTGCTATAAGAAATGAAAAACCCTTGCATCCAGTGTGTGAAAAACTGGCATTGAGAGCTATTTGTAAGAACAGGCAATATTCAGCAAGACACTGTCGAATATCAAAGCCGGATAAACTCTCCATACCAAAAACCAAACAAATATGGAAACCCCCACCCCAATGTACTACCCAACGAGCAACAACGCCTCTCTCAACTCTCTAGATTAGGGTAAGGGCTTTGGATTGCTACTTCTACAGCCATTTGCTTTTCTTTTTGCAACCTTCTCTCCAGCTTGCTGGTTTAGCTAATGATTAAGGAGTTCATTAATCAGTAAAGATTTCCAAAGTTCTTCAAAGAATAAACATACTACTTACTGCAAGGCTGCATTATGTAACATTAGAAGATCAGTTAATTCTCTAAGCTTCTTATAAAACAAAACACAAAAGACACAACACCTTCTAAATTCAACTGCCGTGACTGCGGACATTTTGCTAACCTTTTTAGTAACTAACTTTGGTAACTCGTGATTTTGGTCTTTTGCTTTTTAGTTGATTCCATGGACACTTTTCTGCTGGTGAAAATTTCCAGTAAGTATTCTCTAACAATGATTGTTATAAGCATCCCTGAGATTGCCCTCCTACCATTCAAGCAAAATTGCTCGTGTAGTAATTTGTTAAAGTTCCATAAGGTAATCAAGGAAATGTTTGCCCTATTATTTGTCCTCAGAAAGCTTAGCGCACGCAAATTTCAGAACAATAATTCATAATATAAGGCAGAATTTGATGTGTCAAATGAGTGGTGTGGAAAAATCAGTGTCCTGGGAGTACAAAGAAAGATCTCACTGTGGGTTGTCATGGCTCCCAAGGGAGCCCAACAGAGGAGTCTGAACTGTAAGTTGGCTTTGAAGGATTTTCGAAGGTCTTTGTGGAACTGGGGTTTATTCTAGGTTGGAGAACAGCAGCCAGACACAAAGGTGGGGCCTCCTGACACAGGCATAGGAGTTAGTGCACACGCAGGCCTGACTTGAATGCTGGTTCGTTCAAGGTTAGGATAAGTTTGGAAAGAACGGCATGGTAAAGAACACCTCAGAATACTAGGCTGAGGAAGACTGTGTTTAATTTATAAAGAATAAAATATTTCATAATCTCTAGAGTTTTCAACTAAAGAAATTATTAAATCCTTTGTTTCACCACTTTGAAAATGTTGGAAGAGCAATCTTGTTTGTAAAATCGTTAACCAACCCAGAGTGCAAGAATTTTATCAAGACGGAACAAAGGGAAAATTAGGACTCAATCTGTGCCTGGTGTGGGAACAGAACGTGCCTGCTCCTTCTTCTTTTCCAATAATTACAAGGTGGGGCGGAGGGGGCGAATCTGTCACTATGCCTTCCGAGTAGCAGTGTTCGATGTATGCTGGATGGATAGATGAATAAGTAACCATTTGGTTGATGAACCCAATAAAATGAACAAGAGCTAACATGTAAAGCCCGGAAAGAAATTGCCTTTATATAACTCACTTTCTGCTTCATTAAAGATTAACTCATTTTTATCTTCATATGACATAAGACTGGACAAGGAAACCGATCCTTTTGAGTCTGCATGTGAAAGACAAATGGAGCGCCCGGAGAGCAAATAAATGAAAGAAACAGAGAACAAGATGGAACAAAACCCTGACACATCCCACATGTTAACAAACTAACATAATGGATTGTTGATTGGTTGTCCCTGGGGGAAAAAGTAGCTAAACAACCTCTTGAAGAAGGACATGTAAATGTTTTCCAGGTGGCTTTTACTCTGTCAGAACCCATTATGCGGAATGGGGATACATATTTACAGGCTGCTAATACTCAGCAGATAAGAAAGCATATCTGAATGATTTCTGAGTGTCCTGGGAGCCCAGAGGTAGCTAAAAGCATCTCTGCTTGGCTGTCACTCTCAATCACTTGCAGCTGTTACGTGAGTTGTCATTTACCCATAATCAGGGATGAGGACTTGAACCTGAATTAAGCTTCAATTTCCCTGCACTTGAAATTCAGCAAAACAATCAAGAACTAAATAAAATATAGTCAATATTAGTTAGGAGATGGTTTGCCTTTTAAAGGTAATATAGTAATAAGTTTTGAACCGATTACTGAAGAGCCAAAATTGAATTATCTTGATGATTATTATTATTTTTTGGCTGTTCCTGCAAATGGGGGCCTCCCTTCAATGAAGATTTCACTTTTGGTATGACTACATACTAAGATGAAAGTTCATATACTGTTGTCATCTGTAAGCTGTTTAGCAAACTCAGGGGCATGTACCAAGTCCTAGTTTCTTTTCTTCGTATTAAATCTCACCCATTTTCGGGTTCCTTCGGAAGAACAAAATCCTTGGGTTGCAGTTGGGAGCTGGACGGATTTAAGCTGTGTAACCTCTCTGAGTTTTAGTTTCTCCATCTAGTCTATAAAAGGTGGAACCAGATGATATCCAAGGTCTATTCTTTTCTTCGTTCTCTTGTTGTTATGATCCTATCATTTCGGTTTTGTTTCCATCCACACTGATCATGACCTCTGAATGTTCCAACCTGAAGGCCAGGAGTATGTTTGCCTTGGTCTATCATCCGTGGAACTGGGTGGGCTTCCACGTAACAGAGCCTACTTACAGGCACACTAGATGACCTCTCTTTTCCAGCCATTTGTCTCATTTGATCAGCGTCGTGGTTCTCAAAGGTGCTCCCTGGACCACACTAACAGTAGCGCCTGGGGCCTGGTTAGAAATGCACATTCTCAGGCCCTGCCCTAGACCTACAGAATCCAAAACTCTGGATTGTTATGTTGCTGACACAGGTTAAAGTGTTAAGACACTGCTCATGAGGTTAAAATTGCAGATTCAAATTCTGAAGTGGCCGCTGGTTTAATTCTGTACCCTGACCCTCACCCACAACATTATAAGCGTCCTCCATTGTTCATCAGAAAGGTTGGGTTACACTGATTGGCTGGGTGAGCTCTACGACAACTCTCAGATCTTGAACTATTAACTTGGATTAAAAGTGTTTTCCCAGAAAGCCTTTAAGGGCATCTATTGCTCTGATTCCCAACTCCATACAATGAAATCTTTTCTTTCATGACTCCTTGGTGACACCCTATCTTTGGTTGGACTTGTTTCTTTACCATCCACTTCGCTCATCCTTGGTCCTTCCCAGCTCCATATCTTGGCTCATACTATTTTCTGTACCTTGGCTCTACTTATTGTCACTGGAATAAGTTCTGGATTTTCTCTCTAACAATCCAAATCCATGAAAACTTGTAGATAATGACCATCTCCGAGAAGATTTTCCTTAATCTTATGCCATGGGCATGCCTCCCATTTTAAAAAATTCTGTCTCTTGAATGCTCTTGAACAGTATCACCTGGAACAGCTTTCCTCAAATAGAATTAGACAACCCAATCACCTGGAAAACATTTTTAAAAACACAAATTCCTGGGCGTCACTCCCACCAACCTACTGAATTAGAATCTTTTGGGTGAGAGATCGATGCCTTTGACTGGGTACTCAGGAGACACACCTGCAGCCAGATAAGGTGTTTAGAAATCCCTGAGCCAGAAGAGGGACTGGGAAAGATTCTGCAAAGGACCACATGGTAAATGTTGGAGGCTGGTGGGTCATAGGATCTTTCTCACAACTCGTGAATCATGCTTGTTACAGTATAAAAACAGCCATCGACAGTATCTAGACAAATGGGCATGGCTATGTCCCAATAAAACTTCATTTACAAAAATACGGGCTAGGAGCTAAGGTTTTCTGACCCCTGAGGTAGATTATTATTTAATTTGGTAAAAATGAACTGCAATGTCTGAAAGCTTACTCTCTACTCAGGAGGTGCTTTTGGAATGAACGAATAAATCAAGGAAGCCAAAGTAATGCAGTTGGTGGAACATTTTAAATTTGAAAAAGACAATTATCACAAAGCAATACTACTAGGAGATCTTGACTAAAACCATGCTGACGTGTGGAAACTCTTGGTGGTCTGAGGAAAGGGATAATGGGAAGCATGAAGTATACATCTGAATTCTAATTAAGCCTGCTCATTTCTTGGTTTTCCATCTACAAATTATATTCTACCTAATTGACTTCCTGACAAAGGGTTGGTTGAGGAGTAATTTGTATAATGTTTAAAAAATGCCACATAAATGCTAAGCTTTATTGCAGAAAGAGGTTTCTAAGGAAGAACCAAGAATAAGCAACACTAACACTGTGTTTTTTGATTCCTGAACAAAACCTTGAGTTAAATGTCTCCTGGAAAGTGGCGCTTTGCCCCCAACTCAAATGTCACTCTGCTCTCCCATTTTACTCAGAAAAACCTCAAATACATTGTGTGGGTGATATTGAAAGACGTCAGGATCAAAGTGTTTTTAGAGTTGCTAAGAGGAAGCAGATGTTCTCCTTAGCCGGGTAAAAGATTCTCAGAGTTTCCAGTGAAATATAAACTTCTCGAAGGCCCCATGGGATCATGCCTTGAAATGTTGTGCTTTTGTTTATGCCTCCCAAATGCAAAACGTGGTGAAATGTGTTGTTCTGGGAGAGACGGAGGAAAGTTAATGAGCTAGAAACAATAAGGAACTCTATACTTGGAAAAAATTGGAACGGATGTTATTCTAAAAAAAAAAAAACAAAACTAGGACAAGATTAGAATAGTCGTTTCCTTCAATTCTGTTTTTTATATATATCTTTAAACATCTATCTCTAAATTACCCTGGTGGCTGGGTTACCAGTTAGATTTCTTTAAGAAAACTTGGTTTTGCTCCCATGTTTTTCTAAAGAGAAGTTAAGTTTTTTCTCATTCCCCTACAGATTGTAAATTTTTCACTGTAGATGGTGACCGAGAAATAGTTGCAAGGAAAGAATAGTTGGTTGCTTTTAAACTTGAGCTGAAATCAAAGTGTGAAACTAATGCATTGAAGGATGATCTGACAATTACAATTTTCAGCTAGAAAAAATGTCCAGACTTCTATTTCTCCCTGATCACAGTGACATCAGGTAGTTGACCCTGTAGAGAAATGCTAAACACATGTATTATTTCATGTATTTTATTTTCTTAAATAAAATCTTGAGAAGAAGGTAAGTCCAAGGAGATGAGGGATCCTAGACCAGCCTAAAGTTGAAAAGGGAAATGGGGAAACAGCTGGAATATTCTTGGTTCCTGTGTTACTGTGGAATGATTGATAGGTTAAAGCTACAGATTGATAGGTAAAAAACGAGGTGAACTTGTTTTTTCTGTTTACTCTTTCTGAATAAATCAATGGGGGATTAATTGATCGAACTTGAAATACAACTATAATGACTATAATATAGCTGTTTAAGCACACGATCAATGAATTTGGTTTTCCATACATTTTGTTGAAGTTTATTAATTTAGGAATAGATCCTGGTGCCATCTTTGCGAACTAAGGAGGGTCTGAATAGGTCTAGAGAAAGAGATGACAGAACTTCTCTGGAAAGCAATAGGGCATTTATCTGTGGGATTGTAAGGAAGGCTGGCTGTCTTCACTTTGCCAGGCGAAGGGCTATAGTGTATTCGGATATGCAGAACGTGTGTTATATCTAGGTAATACAAAGGCGTCTTAGACTGTAACCACCTCATCCCAGGAACCACAGTAATCACATTCTCATGTCCAGACCTGACATAGAGAGGAAGTGTACAGTAAAGATTCGTTGCATGGACAAATGCCTGCCAACCACATATTAGGGCATAGAGCAGAATTAAAGGCTCATCTTTGAAATGGTAGAGGTGGTTACTGGCTTGTCTCTCCATCTCATCTCAAGGAATTGGGTGAATTATTCCACTTTGCCAAGAAAAGTGTCATAAAGTCAAGAAACATTAGAAATTGAAGACGCCCTCACTATTCCATTTCTGTAGATGAAGAAATTGAGTTTCAAAGAAGAGAGTTTCTTCCCCTAATACCTTTTTTATTGCTGTTTTCAGCAAACATTCAGGTAGAGTTTTTCAGTTTACAAAGTAATTCCACTTTCATTGTTTTCATTTGATCCCTACAAAAGCGCTGCATTGTAAATACCGTTATGATAATCAATCCATTTTATAGACGAGAAAATTGGGGTCCAGGGAGATGAAGTGAAACATCATCTTGGCCTTCCGCCTCCCTTCATCCCTTGTATCCACTCAATCACTTAGTCCAATGGAGACTAACTCTTAAACATCGCTTGAATCTTTTCATTTGAATATTCCCACCACCCCTGCTGTAGGCCAATCTGCCTTACGCTTTTCTCTTGATCACAGCAACAGCTCATTATTGACCCACGTGCTACCAGGTTTGACCATGACCCCAATCCTATCTCCAAATATTCTAAAACAAAGATATGATCACATTACTGCTCAGTTTAAAACCTTCAATAGGTCTCAGAGAGCATGTCATTAATGCCCGCAGTGAAAGGCTCCTTAAGATCCTATGGATTTAGCCTTAGCACCTACACATCCTGTTTTTGCTCTCCTTTTCTACCACATCCATATGCTGTTTTCTGTTTTACAGTTCTCAAAGGGCCAGCTGATAATGGGAGAGCAACCCACAGAAGGAATGTGAACATCCCTTTCAACTTGAAGATGCATTCATTGAGTTCACTGAAATCTCTTGTCTAGCATAGTGCCACATATTTGGTAGATACTCAATAACGGTTTGCTGAATGAATGGATGATTGAAAGATGGATTCCTTTAATTCTGTTCAAAGCCAACATTGCGGTATCTCTATTTGTTGGTGGCAAGGGACATGATTTACTTTCCCCAGAATTCTTGACATGTAATATGATCAAAATGGAGGTTTCATTTAGGGACATTTTTTTCTCCAAACTTCTTTTCATATTCTTCAATCAGTTTAAACTTTGTAGGTATTGGTTGGCCATCTCTTATAGAGAATATGTATATATCTCAAATAACTTGACTTTTTAGGGTATTTGATGAATATACTATTAACTTATTAAATCCAGCATAAGTTGTGTAGCTTGTAGGAGTAAACAGTAGAAAGACTTTTTTCTGAGTTTGACAGGTGTTACTTTTCTTTTTGAGTATGAAACATTTTAATGTGTGTCTGTTGTTATATTGCAGATGAAGATTCTATTTCATCCATTATTTGAGGTGTGAAAAGAAGGACAACTTTTTCATTAGCCTTCCATCTGGTCATGGTAACATGGACATTTACATCTAGCAATGATTACCAAGTTCTATTTTCTGGTGAGCATATTAACAGTGTGTTAATATTTTTCTCCTTTAATCTTTTCAGGAAAGAGGTTTATCAATTTCTTAATTGACCTCCAATGTGTATGAAAATTAGGAGTAATAAACACACGCAAATTAATACCTGTTTATAGTGAACAGAAAAATCTCTTGGGTTGAACACATTTTTGGCTCACACACTGCCCATATCATTTGCTCTGTTATTTTTTGTGTGAACTTGTTTTTGTTGTCAAAAGCATGAAAAATTTGCATCTGCAAATTATACCTGACAAGTACTTTTTTCCTTGGTGATTTTATATCTTTGATTTTATTTTATTTACCATTTTATCGGCATTGATATGCCTTTCATAAGCAGTTTTATTTTCACCTCCAAAATGCTGGCCAGCTATGCTAGGCTTCAGTATTCCTCTTTTGATGGTAGTCTCAAAACTAGTGGAGGTGAGAGTGACGGAGAAGGAGGAGGAAGGCACCCCTTGAGGGTTAACTTGGAGGGCGTCACCCAACCAGCTGAACTGAGTGTGGGGGGCACTGTTGCAGTTCTGCACATCAGCCTGGGCCCTCTTCATTCCTTAGGAGGATGCTCTTTGACTGAGATGGTGAAGTGAAGCATACATAGTGGCAAGTCTGGGTGTGGAGCCCATAACCGGTACAGATGGTGTATTTGATGATGTAACCTGTATTATTATAACAGAGTCCAAGTATCAGAAGTGTGGCTCAATTGTTTTGATGAGTAGTAGCACAAATGGCACGAAGTGACTGCCAGTCCTACTTGTGCCATGCTAGTTCCCAAGCTAATTCTGCCGTAGCAAAGAAGCATTCTGTCAAAGCCACCTCCCTTGCCACTCCCTCCAGTCCAGATCATGGGCTCAGAATTCAGTGATTTTTAGCATCGAGGTCCACTGACCCAGCAGTGACTGAGCTATGTCACTCATCATTTTTGGTACCTGCTCACCACCTGCACCATGTTCTGAAGGACTGCACAGCCCATGTCACAGCCCTTCCTACCACACCCTCCTCCACACTGTGTCCATCTGTCTGGCCATTGTTGTCTGTCTGCTCAAGTTTGCATTCCTGAATCCTAATTTACCACCTTACTTCAAACCAAGCCAGAACCATGTTGTATTCCACCACATGCCTATTTATTGGAATCCTAATGTATATACATCCTCAGGATGACTGCTGCCCTCCCTCCTCTCACATTCCTAAACATCCATCATGACTCCTGCCCAAGTTAGCCTAAATGACGGATTCTAAAACCCTATCAGTGTGCTTGGTTTGTCTGTTGATTTGTAGATGACAAATATGCGCCAAATGGATTTGTCCCCAGAGGGCAGAAAATAATATGTTCTGGAAGCAAGAAAACCTTTGGGGGCCTTAGGCAGGGTTGGAGGTTTCGGTAGCCCATGAGCTTTTTAATCTTACTTTTAGTGTACAAGCTTTTCTTACCTGTCACAAGCTTGCTGCCATCAAAAGCCTTGTTGTTATTACATGTCAGAGCTTTAGAAACTCAATGTTAGCATCAGGAGTGTAGTCATAGTCCAGACAGATAAATTAAGCATAGGCCCTTGGAGGTGAGAAAGAGGAAGGACATACAGTGTCACAGAGTGTCTGAAAAGCACCCATCTGAATGGGTATAGAGGTGGTCTGAGGAGCAATGACCTGTGCCTGTGTATAATGGGCCCTGCGAATGACACTAGGGCAGGAGGGTGACGAGGCAGCTGGATTGTGGCATTGTTCTGAGTGGAACGACCTCTGAGTGGGTTCAAGAGGTACCATGATTTAGATTCCTGGGAAAGACGCAAGCACATCACTGCAGGATATAAGTGGTCTGGAAATTTCAGGGAAAAACCAAAGACCAGAGAATATGCCTTTGATTACGGGAAGGTGACTTAGGTTGTAGTTTTTCTCTGCAGTTTTAACTCTGCCGTCAAATTATTGTACCATGCCAAGAGATGAAATTAAGAAACAAATTGTTTTTTCTAGTTCAGATTTTCTGAAAGTGCATTCCAACAATTTACGAGCATTGTGTCCCCTGAAGTGCTTGTAAAAATGCAGATTTCTGTGCCCTACCTGAGACCCACTGAATGAGAATATCAAGGGTGGTATCTGTGAATCTGTCCTGTTCTTATGTACTCTGAAATTTGAGAATAGATTGTGAGGACAACTTGATTTTATTCCACCAGGGCAACCTTCTGAGAACCTTATATCTACTTCATGTAAAATGGGCTCTGTTCAAACAGGAAGCCAGTCACAAAGTGTGAAAACCTTTTTGGGTGTGGAGAAATGCTTTTACTCTATGAATATACTTTTGGCCTTCAGGGATTAGAAGAAGGGTGACCCCTAAATTGGGGGTAGCGGGTGGTGGTGGGGAGGGCATGAACCAGGTAGAGAGTGGATGATAAAGGAAGATCCACTGAGAACATCGTGGGGAACCAAGGAGGCTCAGAAGGTCTTCAGGAATTGGAGAGGCAATTAAACTGATATTTATCCTTTGGGTCTCCATTGTTAGGGGTTTGTAAGTGATGAACCTCAAAACAACTTGCTAGGGTTAAATTTATAACCAGCTGCCTCAGGATCGTTTGAGGGCTGTGTGGCAGCTATTGCACCACAAATTATTGTCTATGAATTTCCTCATTGAGGAATTCAAATTCGTTAGAAGTTGAGGCTTGCAAAGAGAATAGAACCATATAGCTAGGTTCCCAGGCCCTGACAACAGGGTTATGGATCCACTGGATGACAGAAAGGAGTCTTCTGTGGCTGAGCAGTGATTATCTACGTATGCATGGCGCCATATGGTAGTCACTAGCTATCAGTGGCAGTTTAAACTTATTAAAATGAAATGATATTAAAAACTTAGTTCATTAAGTCACACTAGCACATTTGAAGTGTTCAGTAGCTGTGCATGGTTATCACGTTGGATAGTGCCAATATGGAACGTTTCTATCGTTGCAGAAAATTCTATTGGACAGCACCAATCTAGAAGAACTAGCTTTGCTGGGGATGGGGAACAAATGTTTTTATCTATTGAAAGACACTGGCCAGTACAGGATAGGGAAGGTGGACCAGAGGAACAAAGGTAACCTCAGTGTTGAAAGGATGAGATCTACGGGTAGACCAGGTTTGACTACTTTCAGCCTATAAAACTTCAGCATCTCTGTTGTGTCATTCCAGTTTATGTCTGGGCCAATTCCCAATGTGAATTCATGATACCGTCCTGATTTTACTGAGTATCTGCTTCCTTGTTTGGAGCGGGGCGTGTGGGGGTTAATTGTCGCAGCAGCCCACCAGGGAATGTGCGTGTTACTGTAACCGGTGGCTTGCCTTGTTAACTTGCTATACAAGAACTGGACTTTCGTATTTTGGTTAGAAAAGCTAAATCCCTCTGGTGGCCCATGTAAAGGCTAACCTATGCAAAGAATGCAGACATGGGAAGGACAGGAAGCAAGCCAGGTGCTTACTTCATTCGAGCAACCCAAGCAGAGAACGCAGCTTCTGAGACTCTGAGTTAGGCTTAGTCAACCAAGCCTGCTGATCCAAGGGAGGAGAGAATCCCAGGGCAGTGGGACCAGCCAGAATTCTCCCCAGTGATCGTGGGTGTGTGGAAGAAATACAAGAGGGTGAGTCAGATGTTTTTAGAAAAAATAGCTGTCTTTGTTTTTGTTCAGAGTGTCCTTTTTCCCCAGGACTCTGATGTGAGCGCATCTGAAGGGGCTGGGCTGGGGGAGGGGCGTAGCCCTGGAGAGTCAAAGCCAGCCCTTTCCTAGACAACTAAGGCTTTCTCCTCTGGGGCAGGCTTGTCTGACATCCTCACTCTGTACGAGTTCTTTCCCAGGAGGCTCTTCAGTTCCTGAAGCAAATGGTCTCCTGGCAGACCCGCCCGACCAGGCAGCCAGCCACAGCTGAGTATCAGCAGCAAACGACACAGCTGGGACTCCTGCTACGATAAGATGCATTGGCAGCCTATCACGTGCCAGGAACTTTCAGGGATATTAGTTGATTCCTCAGAAGAAAGCTATGAGAGAGGAACTGTAATCTCTGTTCTACAAAGAACTGAACCGAGGTTCCGAGAGGTTAAAACACTTGCTGGAGGTCCTTGAACTGTACTGGTAGACAGAGGATTTGAACCCAGGTATATTTGATATCAAAGCCCACCCTCATTTCTGCTACTAAACTACATTGCAGGTAAGCCTAACAGTCCTTGAAATTCAAGGCCTAGCTCTTTCTTTTTTTTTAAAATTTTTTATTTTTAAAGATTTTTTTTTCTTTTTTCTCCCCATAGTCCCCAGGTACATAGTTGTGTATGCTTAATTGTGGGTCCTTTTAGTTGTGGTATGTGGGACGCCACCTCAGCATGGCTCGATGAGCGGTGCCATGTCCGCACCCAGGATTGGAACCGATGAAACACTGGGCCGCCTGCAGCGGAGCGCGCGAACTTAACCACCGAGCCACACGGCCGGCCCCAAGGCCTAGCTCTTTCTATTGTTGGATTTTGTCCTTGCAGGAAGGAGGGATTGTGGGTGGCAAGATATAATGGTTAATTGTACATGTCCATTTGACTGGGTTGTGGAGTACTCAGAAATTTGGTCAGTCACTATTCTGGGTGTTTCTGCTGGGGTGTTTTTGGGTGAGATTAACATTTTAATCAGAGTAAAGCAGATTATTCCCCGTAATGTGGTGGGCCTCATCCAATCAGTTGAAGGCCTGAATAGAACAAAAAGAATGGCCTCCCCAAGCAAGAGGGAACCCTCCAGCAGACTGCCATCAGACTTCATTTGTAATATTGACTCTCCTGGGTCTCTAGCCTGCTGGCTCACCTTACAGATTTGGATTTGCCAGCCTCTATAATTCTTTACAATAAATCTCTTTATGTGTAAAAATGTATATTCTACTGGTTCTGTTTCTCTGGGGAACCCTGACTAATACACAAGGGATGGAAGAAGGGTGAGGCTTCTCCACATTGAACATGATCCCGGAGGCTGGGTCTTGAGAGGCACTTCCACCTTAATAACACCCTAATAAATTTCATTATTTTAAATACTCCTCAAAGCACTTAAAATTAAAATTTTAGCCATTTAGGGGCAGGCCCCATGGCCGAGTGGTTAAGTTCGCGTGCTCTGCTTCGGCGGCCCAGGGTTTCACTGGTTTGAATCCTGGGTGCGGACATGGCACCGCTCATGAAGCCATGCTGAGGCGGCGTCCCACATGCCACAACAGAAGGACCCACAACTAAAAATACACAACTATGTACCGGGGGACTTTGGGGAGAAGGAAAAAAAAAGATTAGCAACAGATGTTAGCTCAGGTGTGAAACAAAAAAAAAAATTTTTAGCCATTTAGAAATTAAAATTTAGAAACTAAAATGAAGGAGAAGAAATAATTTCAAACGGGAACCAGGCACGAATCTCTTTTGCCTAGGCATCTGTTTTTTCCCATATGGAATATTCAGAATTTCATGAGGCTGACCTAGATTTATATGGATAAAATTCACAATGCTCCTACAAGTCAAAGAACAATCTTACTTTGTGTGTGAGGTATACAAGTTCAGGGAAAACCCAGCTGATGAGAGAGCAACTGGAACAGATTTGGGGAAAATCATCCAATTTACACATGAATCAACACAACACACACAGAGTGTGAACGAGGCCTCTGGTGTGAGCTTTGAGCAAAGTTCTCATGGTGAGTCTTTTCCCAGTACTTTACCTCTGCTTGCGGTGTCGTCTGGGGTCACTGACATCTTTCTCTCTCTCTGTGAGTAATCTGTAAGGTATGTTACAGTAACCTGCTGTTGACCGTTCTGCGCGCTCCAGTGTCCAGGTGAATCTCTTGGAAAATATTGGGTGAAAACCCAGAGTTTATATTCCCTTAATATCCACTTAGCATGAGCTGCTGAAAACTACACCAGAGGAAAATGTTTGCACCAAAAACTCAATAGGTTTATATGAACTTTGTTATGTGGCTTGTAGGTTTTGGAAATTCAAGTTCTAAGCATTCCTCAATAATGGGAGCCAATTAACTTGACAACTGAAAGCATTCTGAGCCAATTTTTTGGCTTCGTTTTTTTTCCTCCCAACTCTTAGAGCTTTCAAATTAGTGCAGAGATGTAGTCACTAGGCGTGTGGTATGCGCGTGCTGAATTCTGTCCTTGCTCTTTTGTTTCCTTTATTTCATGAAAGTGGTTGTTCTAGGTGACTCTTATCCCCCCAACTACTCTCGAATCATGTGGATCCGTCGCTTGGACTGAGGTGGAGGGTTCGGATGTCTCCCTTCAAGCAGAGGCCTGGCTACATGAATTCCTTCAATCATTTCTAGGTTCCCCAGTGAGGGTCCAAGTCAGCTTTCTAAAACAAGGACAACAGAGATGCAGGCTATTAAAGATTTTGAAGAGGAATAAAAAAAATAAAATCTCACTTCAAGTGTATTATTATAAAGGGAAGAGACAATCGCAGATTCCCATGTTTGGCTCAATGTATTTTTTTCCGTAGAAATTTAGTTATAATTGATATTGAGAATCTGAATCTGAGAAGCTTAAATAAATTCTTATCAACCTAGAGTACATTTTCATATGCAATGGACTAGTGCATACTTTTAAAACACAATCTTGGGGCCGACCCCGTGGCCGAGTGGTTAAGTTCGCGCGCTCCGCTGCAGGCGGCCCAGTGTTTCATTGGATCGAATCCTGGGCGCGGACATGGCACTGCTCATCAGACCACGCTGAGGCAGCATCCCACATGCCACAACCAGAAGGACCCACAACGAAGAACATACAACTATGTACCAGGGGGTTTTGGGGAGAAAAAGGAAAAAAATAAAATCTTTAAAAAAAAAAGAAAACCACAATCTTTATATTAAATCGAGAAGATTTTATGTAGAGATCTGGATTGTATTCTATATATATAAGAGACATCTTTGACGCAAACCTCTTCATCAAGCCCCACATGCAAGCCAACGGCAAGTCCTGTTGCTTCTCTCCTCAAGGGGACTGACCTAGCTCTCCTTCCACTGCAACCACTTAGTCCAGTTCCCATCGTCTTTCCAACTGTGCGCTAGCCCCCTGATGCGTGGCTTGGCTTCCATGCTACCCCTCTTCAGTCTATTCTCTGCGTGGTAGCATGAGTGACTGCCCGGAAATGTGGATTGGATTCAACTCCAATCTCCTGTTCAAAGCCTCAGCCTACCTGACCCCTCCTCTGGCCCCTTCCCTCCTTCCTAACTATCTTCCAGCCTTCTTCACTCCTCAGGCCTTTAAATTCTATTTAAAGACCTCTCCTACAGTTTGCCCTACAAAGCACAAATATTCTTTCTCTCTTTCTCTCTGAGTGATGGGTGAGCTCTGCCTTATCTTTCAGATCTTAGCTTAGATGTCACTTCATTGGAGAAGCCTTCCTTGATTATTCAGCCTAAAATAGGTCCCTGCCTATTCTCTATCACGTGCCATGTTTATTTCCTTCCCAGCACTCAGCACACTGTGCACGTATTAAATGAAATTGTTGACTCGCTTGTCTGTCTGCACATGTGTTCTCCAAGTTCCTTGACTACAGGACTCGGCGGCCTTGTTTAGTATCGTAGACTTTGTGCCTGGAACATAATTGGTGCCAGTAATTATTTGTTGAATGGAAGATTGACAACGCAGATAAATGAGGAAGCAGTTCACTGTTTTTTAAAAAAAAGCTCACCAGAGCTTTTCTTTAAATGGTGATCAGACTTTGGGTAATTTAACATACCTCATACACATAAATGTAATTCATATGAAAATTTTTAAGAGTCTCTCTTAAGGAGAACAGATTACTGGTTACCAGAGCAGGGGGTGGGGGGAGGGTGAAAGGGGTAAAGGGGCACATATGTATGGTGATGGATAAAAGCTAGGCTATTGGTGGTGAACACGATGCAGTCTGTACAGATACCAAAATATAATAATGTACACCTGAAATTGCATGATGTTATAAGTCAATATGACCTCAATAAAATAATCTAAAAGAAGAGTCTATCTGTGGTATATGGTGAAATTCATCTGAAATTATTTTGTGCTGAGTTGAATTCTGACGTTTCTTCGTTTGAAATACTTATATGCTTGTTACACTTTTCCTGATTTCAAAAGGAAAAAAATATATCTATTTGGATCTATCTTTTATCTTCCTTCTGCCCTTCCTTCTGTTCTTCCTTCCTTCTTCTATCTGTCTGTCTGCCTACCTACCTACTTACTATTAAACTATATCTCCCAGGCTCTCTATAACTTATTTAAACATAGAAATACCTTTTATGTTATACTAGTTTTTAAGAAAGTTTCTTGGACACTGAAATTTTCTAAATCAAATTATATTTCTTATGATGTGTATTGTTTAATAGATACTTTCTCTTACTGTTGGATTGATTTTCTATTAGATATGATTTCTAATTACTATCCCCTATACCAATCTGATCTATAAATATTATATATTTTTGCTTAAAGGCACTAGAGGAAATGTTATTTAAAACAAATCAGAGAGAATTATTTTGCAAATAAAAAGTTATTAAGCAATGAGAACAATTTCCACCTCCTGCATCTGTTGATCCTTGCTATATTTATATTTTCTGGCACTGTCTTGGGTTTCCTGAAAGCAGCTCATACCTAGCTCCTCTTACTTTGTAGGATTTTCCAGCACAGATAAAAAATGTAGGTTGAGATGAAATGATGAAGAAAATGATTTGGATAGTTGTGCTTTCTATTACTTAGACTTAAAAAAAAAACAGCTCCTGTGTGTGTTTAAATCCTTGACTGGGGATGGGTTTGGAGTCCCATTCGCGGTCCAGTCGCAGGCTGCCAGCCTTCTGTTGTGGGTGTTGAACTGGGGCGTTTCTGTGTGCATTACTTATGCCTTCCTTGGGGTCTGAACTGAAAGCCTCGTGGATTCAGAGCTGGATTAACACTGGCATTTGAGGTATTACAGATGGAACACTGTGGAACTTTCCTTCAAATAAGCACCGTGCATGCATTTCATCTGTCTCCTTTATGTGGTTCTGTGGAAGGGCCAAAGGAAAAATATTTTGCTACTTCTGTTGAAATTAAATTACAGAATTTATATGATTATGATTTTAACGGTTTCGGTTCACACATTTGCATTAATAGATGTCTCATAATCAACTAAATTAATTTTAATTCTTTTGGCTAAAATAATGTGTTTTTTGCCTAAATCTGTTACTCAAAGGCAGGCAGGGTATCAGCTAATTGTGTTTCTTCACAGGTTTGGCTGAGCTATTCAAATGAGCCGCAGGCCTACTTATTTTATTAGCCTAAGTATTCAAATCTGATTAATATTTGGACAGTGATTAGTTAGCAGTGTGAAAAGGAGTTTTGAAAATTAACCCTGTCATATTTTAGGAAGCAGTTTAAAAATGTAAAGTAGGATAACCTCCAAACTGTCTGCGTGCAGCAGCTAGAGAATTAGCTGAATTTACCATATACCTGAAGTCAATTAGGAAAGAACAGTTGAAATGCTTGCACGTGATGTGGTCTTGTGGGAAAAACATAGCCACGGAAATCAAGAGAGATGGATTCAGATCCTGGCTCCACTCTAATTACTAGCTGGTCAACCTTGGGCGAGTTATGTAACTTCTCGGAGTTCCATTTTCTCAATTGTAAATTGAGGAGAATGAGCAACCCGACCTCATTATGATTAAATGAGCTGCATGTGTGGAAGTGCCTGGCCCAGCCAGAACAGCAAGATAGAAAGGAGGGAAAGAAATAGGAAGGAAAAGGATGGAGAAGTGAAGAGAGAGAGAACACTTTATTCAGAGGGCAGAGCTCTTGTGGGCAATATAGTCCTTCCTCCTTCTCTCCACGTCCAGCTCCCCTAAAACTCCTTTTCAACTCCAGGCTGCTCCAGCCCTTTGCCTCCCAGGCCCTTTTCCCTTTCCGTGGCTGTGTTTCTCTCCTGTCGGTAGCCGTCTGCCTTTTCTGGTAGAAGATCACAGGTCTTGCACTTAGTAGGTCTCAGGCTTCTGCTGATTCAAATCTGCATCACAAAGTCCCAGAGCAGAGACAAGGACAGAACCCCCCAATGGCCTCTTGGTAAAGGGACAGGGGACGCAGTGAATCCCCTGTATGGGCAAAGCTCGCCTCCTCATTTTCCTTTTCTTCCTGCTTTATTTTATTTTTAATTCAGACCAGAACAATGTGACCTACTTAATTAACTCTTCACGCGCTGATGGCTTTTTAGTAAGTGGATAACTGAGAGCGTCGAGGCCACAGCTGTCCCACAGAAACATGATGCTAGCCACGAATGCGAACCACGTGTGTAATTGTAAATTTTCTAGTAACCACATGAAAATAAAAAGTAAAAGGAACAGGTGAAATTAATTTTATAACGTATTTGACCTAATATATCCGAAATACATATTATTTCATTATGTGATCAATATTATAAATTTTTCGTGAGATATTTTACTCCTTCCCCCTTTTCTTTTGCACATCTCAATTTGGATCAGCCACATTTCAAATGCTCAATAGCCGCTTGTGTCTAGTGGCTGTTGCATTGCACAGGGCAGGTTTACACAAATTCTCTCTCTCCTCCTCCCTTCCCTCTTTTAAAGCTGTATGAGAATTTTAGAAATAAGCTAAGTCATCGATCCCAAATTCTTTACATCAAGAAAGTAGGACCCTGAAAGACAAAGTGAATTGTCCAGCATATTGTCCAGCGGGTTAGTGCCACAGCTAGAACTTGAACTCCATTCTGGCTCAATTCATCGTTGTTTCCAATTAAACATCGAACTTATGAATTAATTTTTTAAATGAAGATATTGGGGCTCAGATAAATGAAGTTAGAGTACATCTCACTGGGAGGAACGGAAAAATTCCTCAAAGAGCAAAAGGACAAATTCTTGACAGAATCATGTGACAGGGTGGGTAATGCTCTGGCCCTGTTAACATCATAAGAAACTGTTCTGAATTTTATGGAAGAAGAAACCTGGAGGACTGGTTTCTCATGGGAAAAAAAAAATCTTTGTAAAAACCCGTCAGTATTTCATCCTCAGATTGATTTTAATGACACTTGCAGTATATTGTGCTGTGCCTGGCCCATACAATCTCCTCAAAACATTTGCTAAATCAATTTAAACACTTAGTAAATAGAATGGAAAACTGAAACTAGAAGAAATGTTGGAAACCGTTTAGTGTAAACTTTACATACGGTAATGATGGCAAAGTGCCCAAGAACTCAACAAATTTTAATACTTTCTCCATCCTTTAAATATTTCAGATGAGAGAAGAAGTGACTTGCCTGAGGTCACACAGCTGCTAATTTGTAGAATTCACACTCTGTGTACTGCCTAGTGATTTTCTAAAAACATGGTTTCAACTCCTCTGATTAGACAGAATTGAATCTACAGCTTAAGCCATGTCTTGTGAATGGGGGGAGTTTAGAACCTCAATGTATGGCATCTAAATTGGAAATTTGGGAAAGCATTTGCTGAGACTGAGAGAATTGTCTATTTCTTGAGAGTGTTATTACAAAGCTACAGAAATGCAATTATTTTGGATTTGTTTTAGTGCTCTGGTATTTTTAGAATCTCCCTATGAACACCTCCCTTGAGGAATATACAGCATTTGGCATGCCGAGCTACCTCAGGATGCCTTCAGCAAACGCAGCTGACAGCTTGTCAAGACGTCTGGATTTGTGTGTGTCTGAAAAGGCCCAGGTGCTTATTCAAGATATTGTTGCTTTTTGACTCTTCGGTTTGACTAATATTTTCCCTCTTTCTTGAGCCTGAAAACCTTCATAGCACTGACCCTGGACAACTGTCAGGATGGACTCGTTTCTACCCAAACACACCGCTAGGCCCCGGACTGCCAGTTGTTCAGTAGTGACCCTGCGTTCCAGAGGGTATGTTTCTAGAAGTGAGGGCTGTGGCATCAAGGGCTGTGGAGTGGCATACGTGCTGAGAAATTTGATGAAATCAGGACACCATATAACTTGGTCTAGTGCAGAGATGTTGCTCTGAGAAGTGAGGTGGAAGAAAATATCCCCAGGATAAAAAGAGAACAGGATGAAAAATCCTGGTTAAAAAACAAGATATGGATTTTGCCTTCCCAGACAGATTGTTAAATAGGCTTTACTTGTTAAGTAGGGTCTGGTAATGAAAGTTGACAGGATATTAAGGTTATTTCAGGTTCTACTGTCTCCCAGGGTCACATAAGCCTTCTGTTATACATGGTAATCCTTCTCGGCATTCCTGCCAGGAACTGTCTAAGTAGGGCAATCGGTTTAGTTTGCACCCTTCCCTTTACAGTTTACTTGAGACGCAAAACCTACCAATTAGCAGAATATGCATTGAAAGTCAAGTGATGTTTTTCTATTTTAAAGACATAGCACCAAAATTTGTGATTAATAAATGATGACTCCAACTGCTGTTTCCTCAGAAATGCAAAGCAAAAAGAAGAAAGCAATACCTTCCTCCTCTCCCCATTTCTTTTTCACGTGTGCATGTGCACGCACGCACATGTGTACATCTGTGGAAGTAGTTTTATAAACCATATGATGGATTTAGCATCATAGACTGGAAAACCGGTGGGCTTCTGCCAAGCCAGCTCATATTCTATCTTTCTCCCCCTTTCTTGTCTGCAAACTCCCTACCGACTATCCCATTAGCTATGGGAAGGGAACAACATCACAAAGAAAATCCTGGAGATGTAATTAAATCTTGGTGAAGAGGAGATTGCAGAAGTGTGCTTCTAGAACTTTACATTAGTAATTGTGTTGTGTCCTCACCAACAGATCTTATTCTGGACTATTCCTTGAAGGAGTTGTAAACTTCTTGTAGGTATAAAATAACTAGAACAACCTATTCTGGTTGTTGTCATTAAAATTAAACCCTAAGTTGATTGCTTTCTGTACAACTGATGACAACAGCGGCAAAAGCAAGAACTCTGGAATTCAACTGATTCGGTTAGAATCCCAGCTTTGCCATTTACCGAATGTGGGAACATAAGGAAGTTACTTAACCTCTCCAAGCCCCAATTCCTCCTGTGTAAATAGGAATAGTTGTACCTATATTTTAGGAGTCTTCTAAAGATTAAGTGAAATAGGGCACACGATGTTTGGCTCTATAATTGGTGATCTATTAATGGCCACTATGGTCATGATAAAAATAAAACAAAAATTCAAGATTTGTTGTATTGAATTATTGCCACCTTTTGTCCATTTCTTGAGTCTTGGTGACATTATGCAAGAGCAAGTGTGCTATATGCAGAAACCTAAGTGGTCAGTACAGAAGAAAAACATACCTCTTTGTATCCACATCTATCTTTGAGTAAAGCTATAAAAGTGAGTTCCATTCTCTTCTCTTTTGATAAAAGCAAAATGTACTCCCTCTAAGTGGCTATTAGAGGGCCAATCCCTGTACAGCCCATTCTATATAATAAGCACTCAAAACTCATTCACTCTATAATGGCTTAGTATTTTCTGTACACTAGCAGTGGTGTAGGCTCCTAATAAAACATTACTCTCGAACCTCTGAATCTTTGAAGCAGATGTTTTCCTAACATCGTGTAAATACTCCAATCATCTCAAACTGCTGGGATTTCACCTTTGTACCGTTTTTAGAAATGTGTCCATTGAGTAATGGGCCTGTCTAATCTGTTTGACGTTTATTGGAGCTCAAAGTGTAGCAGGGTTGGGAGATGCAGCAGAGCACATTCTAAATAAATCAAGGGAAGAAAGCAGACTAAATCACAAGGGGAAATTACAGTGTCCAAATCATTTATACACTGGTGATTACCATTTCACCTGGGTCCAACTGATGTCACACGAGAGTCTCCAAAGCCCTAGGAATCGTTCATCAATTCGACCAAACCTGTTCATCCGTGGGTCCACACTGAAATCAACCAATGTGGTGGAGACTTACAATAGGCTTTGGACAGAAAGATTAATTAGTGACGAGAAGGAACATGTGGAGAAGAAAATGAACTGGATTTGGAGGGCGTCTGGTGCCATTTCTGCTATCAGCTAGCCGTGTGACCTTAGGGAAGTCACCTTATATCTCTGGGCCTTAGTTTCTTAATAAGAAAATGTACGTATATCTATGTATGTATTTTGGGGAGCATGTGTATGAGATTGTGATTTTCACAGTTTTGAAAGGATCAGAACCCCTATTTAAAATGCTGTCTAATTCAGAACTCAATGTAGAAAACTGATAAAAGCAGAATTTATGTATTTGGGGACAGGGACCCAGAGCAGCCTGGACTTCCACTCATATCCCGGGGCAGCTCTAGGTAGACTTTCACAGACACTGTGAGTTCTTGGACTATGTGTGATTATGTGATCTGTAAAGTCTCACCAACTCTAATTATATTTGGGTCTGTGGCAAATTCCTCCACCCTCGAAGATAAAATGTTAGACTTATGAAAATAACTGATTAATTTTTAATTGATTAATTGTCAAATTACACAAATTTATCAAATTATTTATTAACATAGTTTGGTGTCAAGTCTCATAAGTTAGTGGTTTAAGGTCTTGTATTTTTCACTAATTTCAAGTCTGGATTAATACAAATGACTCTTGTGTTTTGCTTCTACCACCTTTATTATTCTTGTAACCAGTGGCCAAACTGTGGTGTTCTTTTTAAGCTGTAAGCTCCTTAGAGTGTCTGTTTTCAGTTAGGATGGAGAAAATCCCGGGAGACCACTGCTCTCATCCTAACAATGAAAATAAGTTGGCTTCTACAAAATCATAGATTTGTTTTTAACCCATCAGGGACTTGAGGGATTCAAAAAAACCTAAATGAATCAAATTCCAGGAAAGACAAGTTCTTCCTAGGAGAATACAGGGAGACCCAGAGATGCCTTCATTCTGGTGCAACGGTGGGACGTGGAGTGAGTCTGACACAGATGGAGGTAAAGAAAAACCGGGCAAGCTTTTAATGCACTTTTCACAGTTGCATGTGGGGTGGCAGAATGAATTGGGATCCTGAGAGCTGCAGGTATAGAGCAAGTCTGTATGTACCCATCAACCCTCGCCCATGAGCTTTTTCCAAGTACACAGGGTAAACTATGAAGACTGGAGGCAGAGAAGGAGAGATGAGAGGGAGAGACGACTCTGAGCACTGGAGTCTTTCACCAAATTAAAGTGGAAGCCTGCTGAAGTCAGGGGAAGGGCAGCGGGGCAGAGGGAGATCTCCCAGGCACAGAATGCCGGGTGGGGCTGAAGAGCAAATCAAATTCCCCAGCAACTTAAAACTAGAGGCTAGGCTGTAAAACAGAAAGAGATCTCCAGAGTCTCACAGGTTCTCAAAGCCCAAGGCACCCTGAAAGGAAAGTCCCCATCCTGCCCACAAATAATAGGAAGCCAATGGTGAACTGAATATACTGTGAAAATTACAAGGTCCTCAGCTAAGGTTAGACTGAACTAGCGCAGAACACTAGTAGCCTAACAGCAGAAGAGAGAGATCCTTTCTGGGGAGAGGGGAGAGGTGAGAGGGTACAAATATTGTTTACTTCCGTCTCTGCTACTGTTTTACATATAATGTCCAGCGTTCAATAAGAAATTACAGGATGCAAAGAAACTGGAAAATATTAACCACAATCAAGTGACAAAAAGCAGTAGGAGCAGATCAACACAGTCCTCGGTATTACAGTTCTCAAAAAAAGAACTTGAAGATAACCATGTAGGAGCAAAGACAGTCTTTTCAGCAAATGGTGCTGGAAGAACTGGACATCCGTGTGCAAAAAAATGAATCTAGTCACAGATCTTATACCATTCAAAAAAATTAACTCAAAACGAATCATAGACCTGGAAGTAAAATGCAAAACTATAAATCTCCTGGAAGATCAGATAGGAGGAACCCTAGATGACCTTGGGTATGGTGATGCCTTTTTAGATGCAATACCAAAGACACAATCCATGAAAAAAATTGATAAGCTGTAATTCATTAAAATTAATACCTTCTACTCCGCAAAAGACAATGTCAAGAGAATGAGAAGACAAGCTACCGAATAGGAGAAAATATTTGCAAAAGACATGTCTGATAAAATACTGCTATCCAAAATATACAAAGAACTCTTAAAACTTAACAATAAGAAAACAACTCTTTTTGCTTGAGGAAGATTGTCACTGAGCTAACATCTGTGCCAGTCTTCCTCTGTTTTATGTGGGATGCCACCACAGCATGGCTTGACAAGCCGTGCTAAGTCAGCACCCAGGATCCGAACCTGCCAACCCTGAGCCACTGAGGCAGAGCATGCAAACTTAACCACTGCATCACTGAGCCAGCCCCTGGTGCCTATTGTTTTATGTTTGCTGGAATATATAGTAATAACATATCATGTCCATGACACAAGCTACTTCTCGCGTGTTATTTTCCCCTAGAACTCAAAACTAGAACTCTTCCCTGTAAGCAAAAATAATCGGGATCAAGCACACAACAGATGAATTTAGCCGTCTGCAAAAATAACGCCATCTTAGAGAATGGTTGGTAAATAAGTTGTGGAGAAGGCTTGGGGAATACCCTGGTCCTATCAGAATCACAGTGGTCTATCTTTAAAAATTAACGATAACTAAAGAAGCTGCAAAATGACCCACTGAGGCATAACCTGTCCATCTGAAATATTTAGGAGTCATATTTATTTACTATTATCTGCAATATCTACCTTTGGCCCAAGATTTGCAATTTGCTTGACGGCAAAGACATGACTCTTTCCTCTTTGTTTTAATCTAGCATCTAGCATGGGGCATATCAATGCTTTAAAATCTCCCTGGGTAATTCTAGTATGCAGCCAGGTGATTTTAATATACCTGCATGTTGAATAACATAATTGAAGTAACATCTCATATAAGACACTCTCCTTAAACTGAGCATTCAAAAATCTTTTTTTCATTCCATAAGTATTTACTGAAGGCTATCTGTGTGCTCAGCACTGAGCAGGTGCCCAACAGGAAGAGAACAAATATAAGGCATGGCCACTGTCCTCAAAATGCTTACCGTCCAGTTGGAGAAACAAAACAAACACATGTAAAACAATTGAGCAAAACACAAGCTGTGGACCATGTGCTCCTGAATGGAGTGGACTAACTATATATTTTATAAAAATTCAGCAAAGCAGAAAATCACTGCAAGCTGGAGTAGTCAAGGTTGGCTTTGTCAAAATTGTTTTTTTCTTCAAATAAAGTATTCTGAAAGTACTAAGAAAATTCTTGCTTGGAAGAGCCAGATCTTTTATTCCTCATTTTAAGATGGATCAATGGAAAACTTGAGAATTCGTTTAGATAGTACACTCAATGATTTCCTTGAAGTGTTTCTATAGCTGACTTACTAGTCTCTTCAAAGTCTGGGAATTCTGTTGCTGGCAATTAAAAATTTTTTGTGCTTAAAAAAAAGCATATCTGATACCATTATTATTATTATTATTATTATTATTATTATTATTTTATTAGAGATGAAAAAAGAGGGATATCTGAGATCCAACACTAATTTTTAAGTGTTTTACTTTTTGGAAGCCCAAGAAAGTTTTGCCACAAACACATCTCCGTATTTTTCAACATATGCGTTTATTAGGGGAAAATATTTAGTCCACATCTTCCAGATTTGTTTTAACCTAAATAGTGCTATGTGAAAACTATTCAATTTTGAGACATGTTCAGCTTTTCAACAAGCTTGTAGGGCTATTTATTTATTTACTTATCCGTTGGAAAACCAAGACATTGTTTTGCTAGGGCTGGTGCAGTTTGAGACCCAACGGGGCTCCAGATCAGAAACGTGAGCAGAGCCCGCTTCCCACTTCCAATTTCAGGTCCCTCCCCAAATGCCCTTTGTGAAGCCTGCACACTTGTGTGGTGGCCTTGCCTTCCCCAACAATGGTGGAGGGAGGCCTCTCTAAAACAGAAGCAGAGGCGCAGCACAGCTTGTTTAAGGAACAGCAGCATCTGCACTTAGGGCCTAACGTGCCGAGCAGTTGTCAGAGTTACTTGCCCCCAAGTTGCCTTTGGATAGAAGTAAACAAGCGTGGACGTTCAACAGAGCGTATTTGAAACTGACCTCTGAGGCCATCTATTTTAAGCAGATCGTAATTTTGCAAAAGGCCTGGCCCCATTCCAAATGTTTATTTAGTGTTGAACAGCCTCCAACTGGCTGGTTGGTCCACTTTTTTGATGGTGTTGAAAATATTAAGAAAGATACCAATAATAGATGCCAGATATGCACTCATCTTGGTACCTAGCGATTTGTTTTGTTGGATACCAGAGCAAAAATTCACTTTAGGGAGAAGGAGGAAAATAACTCTGGCTATGTGGCAGCTGGTTTTGTGGCTACCACTATTCCCTCCACGGCTCACACCCCAATGTTAACCTCATTTAGTGCAGACATATCCTGTGGCCTTCTAAGTTCCCGCCAACACAATTCTTTCTCATACAACGTGTACTACGTCCAAGGCACTGGGCTAAGCTTTCTGTACCTGATCTTCTCTTGTCCTCATGATGACCTTGAAGAAGCAGGTGTCATTACCCTCATCTTAGAGATGAGGAAACTGTAGTTCAGAGTCCTCTAATTGTAAGTTTGAAGTCAAGATTTGACCTAAGATCTGTCTGATTCCAGAAGTTACTCTCATTTCATGAAAGATCCATAAACCATATTAATCAGCTTTCCCCTCCCCCATTGTATGTGCTTATATTGTAGCAATTCTTTTTCCATCTACCTATCTCTGATATGAATTCTGGCTCTGGGATGTGAGAAAATGAATGCCTAGGGATGAATCTTCTATTTTTTCGTAAGTGGTAGCAATTTTATTGTCCAAGCACAAAAGAAAGAGCCCTTCATGGCATTGTACATGTGACCATATTTTCCTACACACATTTAGAAAAAAACTAAAAAAAATACTAGTCTTGCATATCATTCAGCCTCTGCTTGCTTACGTTGGTGCTCCAAAAGTCACTTTGCTCCTAGAAGGGATGTCTCTGAATAGAACCTTGGGTTAAAAAGAGTTGTGGGTTCGGTTAATGACACAGTTGACTACTGAACTTGGTCCTGTTGTGGAGAAGGAAGACTTACTGAGTCTTGTTCTATTACCTAGTCTTGTGACTCTTTCACTGAGGGAGACGAAGAGTCAGTTCTGACACAGCTCCGTGGACTTGCCGTTCCTAACATCTAGAGTGACCTCCAAATGACAAACCATTGTAAATGAAAATACCAAGTGTTCCTGTACTTGTAAGTCACATCCTTCTTTCTGTAATCATCTTGGAATTACTTTCCCAGCCGCGAAGTTCTGCGTCGGTGCAAATCTTTTCCTCTCACCAGCACTTTTAGGAACTTGAGGAATTGCTGAAGGTAGGGAGAAATTTTAGGAGAGCTAGATTCTAATTAACTTCTCCTCTAATTAACTCTGTCACCATTCCTTTGTGAATGCAGCTGAGACTCAAAGGGAGGTGCTGAGGATGGCAGCAGCCCAAGTCCAAGAGGCTCACAGAATGTTCCCCTCTCCACAATTTTAAAGCAAAAATCATTCTAGGGATATGAGTGGTATGAGAGTGAAGGGGTGAGTTGGTGATTTTTTAGACATAAACTGAAAATTATCTTGCTCCACAGAACGAAGAACTTTTTCCTATATTAGCAAATACATTCTCTCAACATCTCCATGATGTCCATGCCTTCCTTTCCATGACATTTAATGGTTTAACACTGGATAGATGGTGATTAAATTTTCCAGGGCTGCAAATCTCTCCTCTCTCCTCCAGTCTCTCTTTTGTCCCACAAACTTGATTGCTCCATAGCCCTGGAATGCACTTTCCTGGTTCTTGGCTGTTGTTCGTGATGTTTGCATTTTCTAGGAATGCTTAGTTCTTTCCTCTTTGCCTACTGAAATCTTTCCTATCTTTTGAGGCATATTCCAAACATCACTTCCTCGGATAAGGTGCTCTGCACAAAATAACCCACCAATAAATAGTCATTGATGAATTTTCTTGGTTATTCTTGCAGTGGTTAACAGTTTTTGCTTTTGCAAAATACATGGACTTTCCATTCAATTTCAGTCTTTTCTAACTCTCATTCCAATCCTTTCTCCCACTTGAGTATGATCTTTCCGGTCAAGGGAACTCTCTTTGTACTCTCCATAATCTTTCTCTTTGACTACTTGACTCTGTTTTCTCCTCTAGGGAGACTCTGCATTTTGAGATCTCACTGACTTTGCCTTTGAAATCCTCCTTATAGCACATGCTCTCATTTTCCTCTTATTCTCTATTCCCAGTTTCAATCCTAGCACATAGCATAGTTGTTGTTACTATGGAATTCTCTTTCAACATTTCTCCTCTCCTTTTCCTTCTGCAAAATTCACCTTCAAGTGTTGTTTCTCTTCCCCAAAGTCACTTTCCTTTCCAATTGTCAATTATGTGTCCCACTTACCTTAGTTGAGTGTGTTTCTGTAACATTGCCTTTCTCCCTCTCCTGCCTGCAACCATTCCCTTCAAATAGCTAGACAGTTCGTGTTCCTACCCTGGTTTTGCCTTCTAAGAGTTTCTGCTGCCTCTTTTGAATACATTGGCCAAATGCTCCCAGTGGTCTGTCCCCTCCTGCAGGGCTCATACTAATGGAGCTACGATTGATGCCCACCCTCAGAGGAACCACATAAGAGCTCAGAGCCTGAGGCAAAACATGAGTTCAGCTGTGTCTCAGTTCCACCGCCATGCAGCTGCTTCCCTTCATCTGCTGTGAGTCCCTGGGTACAACCTGCCAAGACCACTGCCCACCCAGGTTCTTAACCACTTGATGAGATCATTTTTGGTTCTAAATTGTCCTTTTGTTTCCTGACGTCTCTTTGAGCTGCTTGTTGACATGTCGTCTGCCCTTCTTTGTGCCTGACCATTGCAGCCTTGAGTTCCCCCTTCCTGGCCTCTTGTCTGGACTGCCGCCTTCTTTCTCATACTGCTTGTTGGGGCCGCAGATTCCCCCTGTCTGGTCAGGCATCTTGTTTCTGAGAATGTGGTTTACCCTCACCTTTACTACCCACTTAGTTTGTCAGGCCCTGCCTGACGCCCTGGGTCTCTGGCTTCCGTTGCCAGTATGGATCCTCATCTCAGAGCATTTTCCTGACTGCATATTGAGCACTTATTTTAAACAAAGCATTGTGTAACATGTGTCAGAGATATAAGCATGAGGAATAGAAGTACTTTCTCTCAAGGAGCTTACAATCTAATGGAGGGATTGTCAGGCTAATTTATTTGTGACAGGCAGACTGTGATGAGCTCCCTAAGTGAGATTCAGGAAAGGGAGAGATGAAGCCCAATGTGTGTGTGAGTGTGTGTGTGTGTGTGTGTGTGTGTGTTGGGGGCAGGGTGGTGATCAGGACAGTTTTCTTGGAAGAAGTGGCATATAGGACTGATTTAAAGGTGGAAAGGGTCATAACCAGGGGGGGTACATGTTTGGAGGGAAAGTGAAGTTAAGTTTGGCCAGACCTATGGTCATGTTTCTCAACAGGGTTCCGTGACTGTCTGGTGCCTTGGATGCTAAATGTCCTACTTAGTAAATGACAGTATGACCTCCAGTTACTGAGACAAACAAACACAACTCTGACACAATTTCTAAATGCCCTGGGGATGGTACCATCCTCCTACGCAAACCACTGAACCACAGGTATCAAATGATAAAATCCAGAAAGATCTGCTCATCTGAGGAGTTTATGTCTAGTAGGACTCAGTGGGAAGCCACCCACAGTCTTTGATCATGGGATAGAGAATCTAAGATACTCTTTGGAAAGAATTAGAATATTACTGTGGCAGTGAAATAGAGGACAGCAAACAGGAGAACTGGATGCAGGGGAGAGTTAGGAGGCTGCTGTTGCAATAATCTAAGTAAATTATGCTGGATTCAGCCTAGAGATCCCCTTCTTAGGATAAGGCAACCAATTGGATGTGGAGGTCATGGCGAACTGAGGCGATAGCGATCCCCAGGTTTTGAACCTGATAACTAGGAGCACAGAGGCACCACTGACCACAATGGAGAGGTCAGAAAGAAGACATGATTTCAGGGAAAGACAATGAGTTCACTTTGGAGCATCTTGTATTTGTGCAGCCCAGGGGGACATGAATGACTGGAGTGGTGCCATGAAAGACCAGCAGTTACTTAATGAGTACAAATGATGCTACTCGAAAGTCTATTTTTCAAGGTCTTTAAAACAAATTATTTCTTAAATAGGCCCATCACACATAGCCACCCCCTAAGTCACTCTGCCTCAGCCACCCTCCTCATCTTTTCTTCTTCCTTCCATGCTTTCTTCTTTCTTTCCTTCCTTCCTTCCTCTCTCCCTCCCTCCCTTCCTTGCTTCCTTCTTTCCTTCCTTTCTTTCTCAACATTGAACATAAGTAAACTTCATCCCAATTCACATCAGCATGCTCCCAAATGAAATTAGCATTTTGAATTAGTGAAAGACGGAGACTTTAAATAAAATATTAGGTAATGGATGTATCAGGAATGAACTAAAAAAGATGCAAGCTTTTCTTACTGATTTCAGTTTTATTCCCTGGTGTCTCTCACTGCAGGAAGGTCATGAGCAACACGGCACCGGCACATTGGATCCAGAATTGCTAAAGTAAGTTTTCTCCTCCGGTGGAGTCCCTAAGGAGGCTGAATCCGGCTGAGCTGTTCAGGGTTTCATATTCTTCCCCTAAGTAAATTAAATCATGAGCACATCTCATCACAGAGGCCGGCACAAAAGCCTGCTATACCTTTTTGGCAAGCAATGCTTGAAATGAAGCTTTTAGAAATGCTAAAAGCCTGCCTACTCCAGCCATCTGTGGGATGGTCCAGCTGTGTCCGTGGCTGGGTCTAGGGGTGAGGGAGACAGGCTTATGGTGGCAAATTTCATCCACGTGTGAGCCAAATCGAGTCCAAATGGACTCCTATCAACATTGTCTCTCTTTTGTTCAATAACTTGAGTAATCATTCTCTGAAGCAGCCAGCGATCCTATAGGGTATTTGCATGGAGAGAGTGGCTATCTAACCTTTCTTCCCCCAAACTTTGAAAGTGTTTTAAATGTGAGAGTAAATGAATACAAATAGGAATGTGTTGGGAAGATACAGTAGGGAAGCCTTCTGTGGTTCTGCGAGCCGATACAAATGCTGCCTTAATTAGAAAATCAATCTTGCTGTCCGGCTGATTGATTGCAATTCTCCGCTGGAGGTGGGAAACAGAGTTGAGTCATGACGAGATAATTTTTTCCTATTACTAAAAGGAGGCCTAATGTACATCTCTAAGCAATTCAGCGTGAAGAACTTGTTAAAAACACGCCACCTTTTCCCTTTTGTTAATTGAATCTTTGGGGGAGGGGAGGAGGAATAACATATTTCGCGGTTGTGAAAACTCTTACTATTTTTTTTTTCTTAAGGATACCTGAGTTCTGAGAGGTGATTTAAAAACTCTCTTCTAAGAAATGGAAATGTTTGTGTGGGGAGGAAGATGGATGTCTGCTCACTGCATCCACGGAACACTGGCTTAAGAGAGAGGGTTTATATTGCTGGAGGAAAGGATTCACTTTGTTGACGATCGGTTCACACTTTTTGGTGTGCACAATGTGCTCATGCAGACACAGTGTGAGGATAAAGGCCAGATATTATCTCCTTTGCTCAAATGAGGAAACAGGCTCTGAGAGCTCGACCTGACCAGGGCCACATGGATAGGCAGTGGACGAGCGTGAAATGATGGCAGTCTGTTCCCCAGACCTTTGCATTTCCCGCCACACCACTCGGCTTCTTAGGGAAGACAATGATGGTAGCTGACCTTGATGTTTTCTCTCTCTTTCATCATATTGGTTCTGTGGTCTGATCTGCTTTTCATGCCCCACCCTGTACATATCTTTAATTCAGAACCAAGGTCTTGATTGAACAGAGTTTTCACACTTCTGATCTGCATTTGTCACCCTTCAGTCTTGAACATGAAAAGCATTTCTGCCTCAGAGTGCCATCGACTATGGAGTGCCATCGACCGTCTCTCTATTGCTTTAAGTATTCCTTATTTGTCATTTCACAAATCTGTATAAAGACGCAGCTGTAGCTCTCTTCCACGAAGGATGATCTCTACTGACTTTTTCCAGCAAAAAAGCCTCTTAGAAATGCCTGCTGCAACCAAGTTTGGAAGGATTTTAGAAACCTTCCTAGCTTAAATGATACCAAGAAAAAACAATCCAGGTCTGCGGGATCCTAGAAGAATCTCCTCGATTACTCAGAAACCTTTCCCTTCGGTTCTTTCCTGTCCCCCAGTATCTCCATTATTCCCTTTGTTTCACCCCAGTCCCTCCCCAACCCACACTGGCCTTAATCTTAAGCTAAAATGTTTTCTCTCTCTTGTTTCGGTGAAGTTTTGCTATTCAACCATTTCACGCACTCTGACATGTGGATTACATTTGTAACATTTAATCATTTCCAAAAAGCCTACAGCCAACACCAAGCTTATTAGTGAAATGGAACCTGCATTCTTTGGGCAATGTTCATCAAAAACATTGTATGAGAAACATGGTGAGGTTTGCTTATTAAACTCAAGAGAGATTTTTTGTTGCAATGGTCAAAGACGGAAAGAATAATTAAATTATGCGGATAGTTTTAAGATCTCATTTTGGGTTTTTCACTTCAGCATAATGAACTTATTTTTTATATAATGCTACAACTATTAAAATAAATCCTTGAAGATAGATCTAGAAAAGACATCAGCCATTATTCAATGAAACCCACCTAACTAAAAGAAAAAAGAGAGGGTGTGACTTCTCTAAGATCATGCATATGGAAACCTCTGACTTACAAAGGACACGCATATCTTGTAAGGAGCTTTTATTTGAGACACCTGTATTTTCTCTGATCCTCTAGATGTGGCACTAAAACACAGTGGAATGGCTTAAGTGTTGGAAGCAGAAAGAAGAAGAATGACTAAGTCCAGAGCCTTTGAGAATTGTGTGTGTCTGTTTGTGTTTTAAGGAAAAAAAATCCAAAGAGAACAATAAAATGTCTACGTAAAAGTTCAATGCATTGTGGACTTCTACCACTGCTGTGTGGAACACAATTCACCTATTTTTGGGCAGGGTATAATTATTAGGACTTTATTTCCTGAGCCAAAGGTCATGCCACTCAACTCATCTTATCAATGAGGAGACTGAGTCTCAGAGAAGGTAGATCCCTTCCCCAAGGTCACACAGATGACTCGGCAAATCCAGGAGATCATTCCTGTTTGACTCCAACCTTTATGATCTTAATCTGCTAAGTACAGTATACCCTGTGTCCTTATGAACATAGAAATAAACTTACGGAAAAAAAGAAACATGATACTTGAATTTGACATTGTCTTAGGAAATATGCTGCCTCTGGTTTTATGATGAAAGTCAACTGTTAAGAAATAAGCTGAAAACTGATGATGGTTTGAGTTTCTTTTGCTCTGAGGCTTGGTAAAACTCATAAAATATAGTTAATTCTCAGAAAAATTTCCCCTGTAAGCATTGAGCTGTAAAGATGTTAAAAATGTATTAAAATTCTGAGATAAATTAGCCACGGCTTTATGACACGATAATGTTTTCAAATGTCCGAGGTTTTTTGGAGGGCTTCACTCTTCGGTGGTATTTCTTTAAATACAAAGAATTGCATAGAGAGGCTTGAGATAAGAATTCCTACCTTAAGCTGCTTCCTTACCCTTTGTGCTTTGGTTTTGAGAGATATTTGGGGTCCACTGGCTTTGTTTTATCAGTGACCTTGCAAAGACACTTAAGGTAAAAATAATGACAGAATTGACTTAGAGTATTTGAGGTTTAGGAGGTGGGGTTTGACAAAAACATAGCCTATTGGAGAGCAAAACTGGATTGCTTCAGGAATCCCTGGTAATTTCTTGCATGGTCTGCTGGCTGAAAGAGACAGGCTGAAGCCAATCATGCTTAGGAAATACTTGTTCACATTTTGGGAATTGGCAGAGGACCTTTCTGTTAGACTGGAATTTTCTCCATCTGTGGTTTTCTGTTTATTTCTAAGTAATTCCAGATAACAATGGTAAATCAAAAAATCAGACAATATACCCTTTAAGTATCCTAGTTTTATGCAAATATAGATGCTATCATGTTAAAAGAATGTAGATTACTCCTGAAAAAAAAATAATAAAGGCTAAACCTTCCCACAACATCTTTAATCTCATATGGAGCTCAGTCATCATGTCTCTCCCTACTCCCATTGGCAATGCTTTGTTGTGTGACTTGGAAAATCACAAGGGAGGCCTATGAAAATTCATGTACTAAATCACTGCTATGGATGGCCAGACACTTATGCTTATTTTCTCTGTGACTCTTTCCCACCACCAGTGAGTGAGGCAGGAGAAACATCACTGCCCCCATTTCACAGATAAGTAAACAGAACATAGAGATGTTAATAACATACCCACATCACAAGGCAAGTGTCATCAGGATTTGACTCTAAGATTGCTTGATCCCAAAGCCCAGCCTCTTTTCACTTTTTGCCATTAGCACTCTACATCTCATGAACATTTTTGGTAACTATTCTACTCTTGCCTCCTCTTATAGAGGAATGGAAGATTTTGGATAAGAGAGTAACATTGAGCAGGCAAGGTAAGATTGAGCCATTTATAGGCTCAACTAGAGACTTCATAAATAGCCACAATTGACGGATTTCACTGTGGACAGATGGCAGTCCTGGCTAGGATCAGCTGGATTCCTCGAAGGTAGTCTGTGCTCCCAGGGCTGGTCTCTCCTGCACTCAATTGGGCTGGCTCCGTGTGGAGTGGAATGGGAGCATTCATCTGGCTTGATGTGACTCTTAATACTTCACAGTGTCAGAAGTGAAATGAATGGGAAAGTGATATACTTTGTATGTTCTTCCCTCTTTCTAAATATATTGCCACAAAGTGACCTGGAATTTAGGTTGAAGAGTCATAAACCTGGAATTCCTAGCTTCTCTCTGGGATTGTTGATAAATGTGGCCAGCAAAGACCCAACTTATTTTGAGATCAGATACATAGTTGGTAAAGGAATTATATTTTAGGCTTGAATTAAACTTGTTTTTCCTTCCAAACTGTCCCAAATCTAACTGGCCAGGCACCTTTCCACGTTAAATTCTTGTTTATTTAGAAGAGATATAGTCCATATGTTTCGTATCCACTTATACTTAACTCATCAAAATGCTATTTGGCAATAGGAGTTGGATGTTCCCTAGAAGATTCTTGAGGTGCTTTTGATAAGACTTAGTTCTCATAACCAGGAAATCATGTTATGTCTGGAGAGAAAAAAGTTCCCAAAGGGCCCTAAGTCAGTTGAAAGCTCCATTCAAAATGGGTTATGGAAGGCTGAGTTTGGAGGAGTGTTTTAGTATAATTCACAACTTTCCAAAAATTGCCAGTGGAGATGGCTGGATGAGGGGTCACTGGACTCCTCAAACACCTTGGTTTAATGCCTATTCCCCAACCACAAATGAACAGGTTGCTTGGTAAACTATTCTATTCACCAAAATGTGTAAGGACATGTTTTAAATATTATGAGCTCTGATTACATAGTGGAACATTCAAGATTTGACTACATAAAAGTTAAAAGCAAATGAATAACTGATAAATAATATTGGCAACAAATGTGCCACGGGCTATTACATTTAACAAATGAAAATATGTATTTGAGAATAATAAATGTAAATATCCCACTGGAAAAATGGATACAAGACAGAAGGAAACACACTAACCACACACACACACATATGAATGGGAAATTAACATATGCAAAAATATTTGGTTTTGTTAATAGTGAAATGCTTGCAATTTAAAACAACGAGATATAATTTTTGTTGGAAAATTGGCAAAACGATGTTAAATTACTAAATGCTACCAGCAGTTTTTGGTAACCTGCTAGTTGCGTCATAAACTGGTACGATTTTCCTAGAAATGCATTTAACAATATGAATCAACATTCTTAAAAGAGTTCGTGTCCTTTCATGCAATAATTTAACTTCTAGTAATCTATCCAAAGTTGTGGACAAAGATTTCTATACAAAGGTATTTATTGCATTGCTATTTTTAATAATGGAAATAAAAAAGCCAACATTTCTAATAACAGAGTTAAATAAATTAGGGTACTTTCCAAGATGATTATTCATCCACTAATGTCACATCATAGAGTTTAATGTCATGGGAAAATGCTATTGTATACAGGAAAAAAAGCAGAAAATGCAACTCTACTATATGATTCCAATTTTGCAAAAGCAAAACCAGACAGGCAAAAGCATAAAAAGACGTACTTAAGAGAAACCAGTTGTTATCACTTGGTGATGAGCATGTACGTGATTTTAATTTTCTTCTTTATAACTTTCTGCATTTTAAAAATAATGGGCATGTGTTAATTTTATAGTCAAAAAGCACAATAAATATTGCATATAACAATAGAATTCTTTGAATTTTCAATAAGCTAAAGTGGTGGAAGTAATATATTCATCAAAAACCGAAATGATGTTTTTTGGGCTTTGCGATGACCAGTAAATAGCAGAATCTTTTTTTCCTTCCTCTATTCTCATGTCTGTAGTATAGCCATCTTTCAAAAATAGTCTATGAATGGAATGTACTATCCTGTCTTCATATAAAAATGATAATCCAGAAGAAAAGCGTTCATGCTACCTTTTCAGTTAAAAAAGAACCGCCTATAACTAATATCAGAAGAATTTTCTGATTTCTGAATATAACCTTATTGGGAATTCCTTTAGATACCTTACTCTTTAGCTTGAAGGCAAAAATCATTATCTGAATAAGCCAGTTATCTTAAAGAAACATCTTTTCAGAAGGTATTTCCCCGTGAGTTTAGACTTGATTGGCTTGATTTATCTACCTCATTAGGTAAGGGGAGTTTGCATGCACAGCATAAGAAGACATAGTTGAGGAATTGGAAAGCTATTACAAACATAATCTAGTCAGGAGGCAGTGTGATGTGTGGGGTGAATGAAGACCTGGGATTGCATTTTAGCTCTGTCACCTCAAAGATGTGTGAGCTTGTATAGTCATGTTACAGCTCTTGTCTATCTTGAAAGGTTCTTGTGAGGAATACATGTGATACGTGTAATTCAGGAATGCATGTAATAATACGTGCGCATTGTTATCCTTATCATACAATCTGTGGATGATAGTACTAGAAACTAGGCTCCTTACTTACCTTAATATTGATGAGTTGGACCCGAAGTTTCTTGGCAGAAGTTATTCAATGGTCACTGAATTTTCCAATCCAGGCCTCACAAATCTCCCTAGAAGTTTTAATTTAAGCCTAAGAAATATGTACCTTTGTTTTCTGGTAGCCATACTCTTTAATCTCTCCAGAAGTCCTGAAGAACAAATATTCTTTAAATATATTTGTTTTCATGTATTTACAGTAAACTATAAAAGTAATGAAACCGTAAGCCACACATCTGTTTATTTTATAACCACACCACATCCGTGTGCACCTTAATTTGAAAATTAATCAACCGACTGAAACGTGATATTTATAGTTTTGGAAAGTTAGGAAGGAAAACTATCTTGGATCAACACGAGTGTGTGTAGTGGAGAAACCCTGTTCTTAGATTGAAGAGCTCTTGGTGGGTGGGTTTGGAGAGAGAGACCCCATAGGAAAGGGGAGTCTTCATTTGGAGAAAGCAGTTGGCAACTATGTGTCACAACAACCCCACAACAGGATTTTCAACTCCAGGCAGCAGACTTTAGACAGCATGGACAGAGAAGAACGATCAATAATCAGTTTAAATTCATTAAATGACATGAATTTTTGCAAAAAAAATTAAACACTTTTTTCTTAATAGTAGACAGGAAAAAAAGCAGGTCAGGAACGCTCATAGACATTGGGGGCAGGCCAGATGTAGAGGGAAAACAGTGACCTGTTGGTTGATATTTTGTCTATGCTTCCTAAAAGTTAAATTTACCCTTCTTAATAAGAACTTTTTGTTTAACTTCTGTTCTTACTGAGGTATTATCTCTTTATAACAAGAAAGTATAAACTGTAATGTTTTCATAATAAAGACTACTTTTTATGTAGAAAAACTTCAAGTGGGCAAGTGTTTATTTTATTCTATTAAAAAAATGTGAATTGAGTACCCTCTTGGCAAAGAACATTGTGCTGGTCCAGAAATTCCTTATAAAATTAGTGAGCTTCCTGAATAATTCAGTCCAGAGGCCATTAGGCGCGGATGAGCAAGATCGGCTACTGCATAGGAAGGTGGGGCAGGAGAACTACGCGGGGACAGACTGTCACGGGAAATCAGAGCCGGAATAGGGCGGGAAGGGCATCCATGTGAGGGTAGGGGAGCTGCAGCAGCATCAGGAGATTGGGTGCAAGGGGAGATGGACCCAATAAGTAAATCAATTGAGGATAATGGTTTCATACTGTTTAAGAAGTGAGTTAGAAATCTGAAAAAGGAGAAAAATGGAATGAACTATGTGATGTTAGATTGGAATTGGAGGTATTGATGTAAAGTCACTGTTTTATACACACACACACATTTCCTAGTTGCTTAGTTCTGCCCACAGAGAGCCCCAGAACAGTGATACTTCAATCATAATAAGCACACCTAGAGGCCAGATCTTAATTTCCAAATACCATTCTCTACTAAAAGGAAGCATGGCTGCTTGCAGAAATGACTGATTCCGGGACTGGGACAGGGAAAGTACAAGAGAAGCCTGGACCATCTTCTTGTCCCAGGAGGTAAGGAAGTGCTCAAAGAATGACGGGAACGTGATAAAAGGACACAAAAGCCTCTTTGAAGGGACTCACTCACACAAACATGGACAATTTGATCTTCAAAATAGGTAACATTAGTAAAGGATTATAGCCCATTGAATAAAATAGGATCTATGAGTCCATACTGATATTAATAAATCAATGGATAAATAAATTGAGAGAAGTGAATGCTGACTAATAAACGTAGAGGGAATGCTTGCATTAGAAAATCACAAATTGGCAGCCATTACAGAAGTGATTAAGCCAAGAAACATCTATGGATATTAAAACTAAGTGGGTGAAAGTTTGATGAGAAGATATTTACATCATCTCAAAGAAGTACCTCCCATAAAATGTCTATGTATTAAGACGAAAAAAAGAGTAACTTTTGGAGACATCTGGCAGATACCATCTTAATTCAATCATCAAAGTAAACCTTACTGGAAAAAGGACAGAAAGAAATTGTGACCACTTGATAGGAAGATATAGAAGAACCGAGTAACATTTTCGAGATATTATTGCCAAAGACAGATAAGCTGAATCTAACCATGAGAAGAACATCGGACAAACTCAAATTGAGGGGCATCCTACAAACAACTGGCCCGCAGTTTTCGAAAGTGTCAAGGACATGGATGTTGAGGAAAGACTGAGGAACTATTTTAGATGAAAGGAGACCAAAGACACAGAGAACTAGATGTTTAAATCCGCACTGGATCCTTTTGCTGTAAAGAACATTATTGGGGTAAAAATTGGATGGAGTCTGAGATTCGATGGTAACAATGTATCAGAGTTAATTTTCTCGTTTTGATGTTTCATCGTAGTTAAGTAGGAGAACGTCCTTGTCCCGGGGAAATTTACACAAAATCGTTGAGGGACGATAGAGCAGCTTATTGGTGACTTGCTCTGAAATGGTTCAGGAAAAAGGGCTTTTTGTACTCTATCTGCAACTTTTTTATAATTTTGAAATTATTTCCGAATAAAAATTGTCTTTAGTATGAAAAAAGGGAAGAAGTAGCCCCTGCCTTCAGGGAGGCTGACGTAAAGCAGAAAGGCAGGGCAATAACGCTGACTCAGCAAAGCAGAGGGAGGCCGGCCGGCGACATGGTTCCCAGCGTGGACTCTGGAGCCCAATGGCTGTGATTCAACAGCAGCCCTGCCATCACCAGCTATGAGACCTTGGGAGGATGACATAAAGTTTCCGTGCCTCAGTTTGCTCCTCTATAAAAAGGGAATAAGAATAGTATAGCCTCATAGGTAATGTGAGGTTTATAAAGCACAAGGAAAGTGCATAAGACTTGGTAGCTATTATTATTATTACTATTAGTTATTGGTGATTAGGCTCATGGCTATTTGTGGTCAGAGAGCTGCATCTAAATTCTGGTTCTGCTATTTTCTACGTGACCTTGAGCAAGTTACTCGTTTTTTCTGAAACAGTTTCTTCATTGAAAATAGAAATAATAATCATGTTAACAATAGCCAGTAACAGAGTGGGTATGAAAATTGAATGAGATGATGCAAAATACCTAGTACATTGTAAGCACTTTGTAAGTGTTAGTTATTGCCGCATAAATAAAATACAAGAAATTCTATCAGAGAATAAAAAGCATGTGGTGGTTCTGAGGAGGAGGAAAAACCATCTGAGTGGAAGGAGGAGGAAAGCACTGGGCTGTAGAATTCTCTGGAACACTTGAGAGGCTTTTACTATAGTTAAGAGATGCTAGACTAGAAGTAGGCGAGGCAGTAGAAATGGGGAGAAGGGAATGTGGTGGGCAAGGGAGAAACAGGAGTCAACAGGGGTCTCTCAGCATTAATAGACAAGGGGTAGCCAAGAAGGAAGAGCTAGTGGGGAAAAGATGTTGGATTAAAGTGTTGGGGAGATGTCGGCAGGCAATGGAATTGGCTCTAGAGAGAAACTTCTTCTCTAGAGGAGATGAGCAAGCATAAAAACTGGGGTGAGAACGGAAATCTGGGACAGAATCAGATTTCCAAGGAAGGGTGCTCCAGAGAAAGAAGGAAGGAGGAGTCAGGGGCAGAACTTGGAAAAGAAACAGCATTCAGGGAGCATGAGGTGGGGGAGAAATAGGAGGTGAATGAGTCAAGAAGAGGCTGCGTGAGAGGCAAGGGAGTTGCTTGGTTCAGAGAAAGAAGGCTGAGGGCTGAGAAGAATAAAGACGGGGAAAAGATACTGTCTAAGGTGGTTAGTTGGTCCTTGCTAATTTTCAGGAAGGTAGAGTAGAAGCCACACTCCAGGGGGTTAAGTGGCGAGGAGGGGCTCTGCATAAAGTGGGCAGGGCTTGGAGATTCTTCTTGAAGGTACCTTAACAGCCCAGGCAGATGTACCTGGAAGGAAACAAGCCTTCAGTTTCAGCCCCTCACCTGCCTAGACCTTGCCAGGCCCTAGGATGTACCCCAGCAAAGCCTTCCCATGGTTACGTGATCTGTAAAACGTGCACATGTAAGATATTTGACTTGGTCTGTTTGGGCTGCTTTGACAAAATTCCACAGACTGAGTGCCTTAAAGAACAGAAATTTATCTCTCACAGTTCTAAAGGCTGGGAATTCTGGATCAGGCTGCTGACGTGCCTGGGTTCCAGTGAGAGAGCCTCATCCTGGTTGACAGACGGCGTCTTCTCTCCCTGTGTTCTCTCAAGGCGGGCAGAGCAAGGGATGGGAGAGAGAGAGAAAGACAAAGAAAGACAGACAGAGAGCCTCTTTTATAAGGGTGTTAATCCCGTCAGGAGGGCCCAACCCTCATGACCTAAACTAGCCTTAATTACCTCCCTAAGGGCTCATTTCCAAACACCATCACATTGAGGATTAGGGTTTCAACATATGAATTTTGGCAGAAGGCAAATAGTCAGTCCATAGCGATATTTGACTGCAGTCAATTAAGACTACTGTCTCTTTCTATTCAAGCTCTTCTTCACTCACAATTTCCCTGCTGTTAAATGGCATTTGAACATCAGTGTAGGGACCTAGAGTTAGGGTTTATGGGGATATACTGTGTAATTCGCATTTCATTAACATATAGGTAAATTGCTGCTAATAGTTCCAGAAGTTCTGCCCCCCACCCACTGGGCTGACTCACCCAGCATTGACACCAAATGTCAATGATACAGGCGTGAATGTGTCTTTTGACAGCCAGCGTTAGGAAGAACGTGGATAGTGGAGGAGAAAAGGTTTGAAATGTACAGAGCCAGAAGCTAGTGTGTGGAATGTCCTTCCAATTATGAGATGTGTAAAATTGCCAGAAGAGGATCGGGTTCTGGTTAAGGCCCAGTCAAAACGCGAATTCTCTCCTATCAGATAAAATAACCTAAAATTCATAATACGCCACTGTGATGAGACATCAGTGACAAACTGGTTAATGGGTGCTGTCAGTTCAAAGGAGATTTAAGATTAGTCATAGCACAAAAAACTTGAAATGTTCTGAAATCTTTCAGCTCAGATATGAGAGAAACTTGATAAGAGATTTTTACAAATTCGAGAAAAAAATCCTGCAGACTTACATATTACCAATAGTGAAAGATGAAGCTAAAACTTTTTCTAAACTATAAATAATAGGCAAATTTTTTTATTAACTATGCTGGAAGGCAGATTGAATCCTTGCAAATAAAGAAGCAATCTAAGAGAATGCAGGTAAAAAAATGTAGGAAGTGGCCCGGCTCAGTGGCATAGTGGTTAAGTTTATGTGCTCTGCTTCGGTGGCCTGGGGTTCGCTGGTTTGGACCCTGGGTGTGGACCTAGCACTTCTCATCAAGCCATGCTGTGGCGGGCGTCCCACATATAAAATAGAGGAAGATGGTCACACAGACATGGCTCAGGGCCAGTCTGCCTCAGCAAAATGAGGAGGATTGGCAACAGATATTAGCTTAGAGCTAATCTTCCTCAAAAAAAAAAAAATGTAAAAGATGTAAGAGGAAGGGTCAGGGGTGAGGCAATTAGTAAATAAAAATATTACATTATATTTTTAGGTTTTGTGATGTTTGCAGTATTCCTCCATTTTTTTTTTTTAAAATTGTAGCTTATTGTGTTTTTCCTCATTCTTTTTGGTACCTAATTTTGTATTTATAATTTTGAATTCTTTCTCTTAAAGGGCCCTCTCTGTCCCCAGGTTATATAAGCTTCGGACCCGCAAAACCTGGCCCCACCTTCGCATAGCAGCAGTGCATCCTTCCAGAGGTTTACTCACGCCTGAATAGAAGGAGCTAGAACATCAGCTTTGGGCTATGATAGGATATTAAATATTTCATTATTAGTAATTTTTAGGCTAGGGATGACCTGAGCATTTTTTATGCAGAAAGGAAGGTGTGAGCTGCAAGGGAAAGATGGCAATACTTGTATAACAGGATACTTATGGGAGCCGGTCTCACAGAGTGGAAAGAGATGGCATAAGATAGAGCGGAGAGGACAACATTCAAAAGCAGACGCAGACAGAGAACTGAGAAAGAAGAAAGAGGGAGTGGGCTTTGAGTTAGTGTGGAGGGGCATGAGAGAGCTCTAGTCCTGTGACTTTAACCTTCTAGTTCACGTAAGAGGCCGCGTTATCTTCTCAAGTATCAGGGATGGGTGGTTTCAGGGATTTCCAAAGGCTGAGCGTGTCACTAATAACTGTTTTGCGAAATGAAGCTGTGAAACAGTGGTGATGGACCTGCTCTCATCTTCCCAGACTCCACCCATTCGTCTTAAGGCATTGTACTCAGACACCTTGTCATGGCCTTGGCAGTAATTGTCTAAGGGGAAGATCAAGTTTAGGGATAACCCTATACTTTTCCCTGTTGTAACGTCAGAATGAGCAGAGAATACATCTGAGGTAATGATATGAGGTTGGTGAGGAGACTATCAACGAAAGACACGAGGATTTATTTATCTATGGCCTATTCCACACAGGATTTAAGGCAATTTATAAGAATACATGCAATAAAATAGCAAGGTGTGGTCCACAAATAAAAATCAAGGCTGGAAAAAGTATAAAATACAGAAGAGAAGACCTCAGATGTGGCTTGTCAGTGGTCTTCAAATGCCTGAAGGGTTGTCATGTGGAAGAGCATTTAGGAGTTTAGGATTATTTGGGATGAGGGTCCAAGAATGTGGGGGAGGGGTGACAGGGAGGCAGGTATCAACACGACGTAAGGCAAACTTTCTATTAAGTGGCCCTGTTCCACAGTGGAATGAAGGTCATGAGCTCCTCCTCCATCACAGGAAGCATTTAAACAGAGCTAGGGAGCCTCCTTTCTGGCCTGCTAGGAGAGCCAGCTGATGCAATGGGTCAAGACTGGTCCCTGCCGTGCATTTAGGGTCAGCATTTAATGACTGTCTGACAGGAACTGTCCTAAACAATACCCTATAAGTAATGAGCTATTCTAAAATACTCCACACAATAATAAAAGCTTGCCAACAGTCATGCTGAGTATTTCTATGACCTACAGTGTTGTCGCCCACCTTTGAAATGTCACTGCAAATTGTAACCCCCAAATTTCTGAAGCAGAAATGAGTAAGCTCCAGATGGGACGAGGGGTGGACTGAGAGGTACATGAGTTATATGAGCTCATCCTTCTCCTGCTCCCTGGGTCATCACTGGGAGTTTGAAGAGCTAATGGTGTCCATTTACCCAACACTCACCAACCAATGGCTATTGTTCCCTATCATATGTCAGGCCCGATGCTAGACCTTGAGAAAACAATAAGCAAAAAAGACATGGTCCCTGCTTTCTCAGTGATTATTGCTTAGTGGGAAAATGACATTAATATAAATAATCACACATCTGTATAATCACAAATTCTGTTGTCCATTGTGAAGGAAAGGAAGAGTATTCTAGGAGAGTGGATTGCCGTAAGACCTGCCGTAGCATGACGGAAGAATATGTTTACCGATATTAGTTAGGTATAGGAAAGTGTGGGGCAGGGGTTGGGGTTCAGATGGAGAGCATTTCAGGCTGAGGGGACAGTGTGTGCATATGAGGGAGCATGGAGCATCTCAGGAACTGCATGGCCAGGATGGCCGAGGAGGCCTGGAGACTGGTGGCCAGAGTGGCAGGAGCAGTCCAGGCTGTGCTCATAAACCGCACTAAGGACTTTCATCTTCATCCTAATGGCGAGGGGAAGCCCTTATGGGTTTTACCAGGGGATATTATGATCACATGGGTGTTTTGCTGCTTTTTGCGTGTGTGTGAAATCACTTTAGCTTTAGGGTCGGGACCAGATTGGGAAGTAGGGCAATAGATGGAGGGGGACTATTCAGGAGGCTGCATGAGTGATCAAGGTGAGAGAAGGCAGCAACTTAGGCAGGGATGTGGTGGCGAAGATGAAGAGAAGTGAATGGTTTCCCAAGGAGAACATGAACGAAAGATGGGCAGGGTTTGGTGATGGATTGGACCGGAGGTGAAGGCGAGGGAGAGGAAGTGGTATCAAAGATGGCTCCCAGCAATCGGACAGATGAGTGTTCCATTCATGGATGGGGCGCACCAAGATAGGGCTGGCCTGAGACCCTGGCTAAGAGGAAAAAGGCTTTCTCACCTTAGTTGGTTCAGGGTTAGAAAGGCAACGTGTTCAACTGATTCAAATTCGGTTCAACTTAGCGCAATTCCAGCCTATCCAGTCCGGTTAGATTCACCTTCTGGTGCAGCTGCCAAATAAGGCTCTGAGAGTGATCCAGGCACGTAGGAGAGGCCCCCAAGGAGGTTGTGCAGTCATCTCTTGTCCTTGACAAGTGTCTAAATAACCAAAGCTCCCCACGGAAAGTGCGAAGTGCCTACAGAGACAGAGATGAAATGCCACCAGCCTACAGCGGTTAGGTGCCCCCTAGAGAGGGCTTGACTGACTTGCAAAAGGATTGGACTGACTTTATCTAAAAGTGGAGGTAAGACTCCACAGGGTGCCCTTGAGGTTATTGGGCAAGAGGTGATGTGACTGTGGGAGAAGCTCAAGATTTCCCTTTGCTGGTGCACACTGACCACACCCTGGGGACTGGAGTGTTCTTTGTTCTTTGTCCTGGCTCCCTCTCAGACTGCTAGGCACTTCCTAAAGGATCCTTTTCCTCTGTTTTTATCCCCATGGATAATAACGACTCTCTAATGCTCCCATCTGTATTTTGTATTTTACAAGAGCTAATTGGAAAGTTTCTGATAACTAGGAATTTTTGGACAAAGATAATGCACAAATTTAGTCTATGTATCTGGGGATATTGATTCCAGCCACATCGCTACCCTGAGGTACAAGTTGGGCATCCTTATGTCCCTTCCTCATGACCCCTATGTGTCCCATCTCCCAAAGAACCACTGCCACCCCTCTTCCAACTCCACTTGAAATCTCAGTATAAATACAATTGTCTAAGTGCAAATACTTCTGGGAGAAATCACATGCTTTATCTAATGCTGGACCTTAATTGTAGTAACTAACTCTTGCACAGCCCATTCCTCTTTCAAAGTGTGCTTCTTTACATGTTTCATTTAATGCCCACACAACCTTGTGGGGTAGGTGTCATTATGACCCTCCCCAGGGAGGTTAAGCTACTTACCCAAAGTCAGACTGTATGTAGTGGCTGAGCCGGGATTCTGCATTTCATGCTCTCTCCATTCTACCAGTTGTTCCCTTCTGGTTAAAGCAAACAGATCTGTTTCGGGAGGGGGAGCCTGAAGATGTTGTGAGCAGAGAGGATTTTCCCACAATCCCTTGTAGTCACACCACATAAGCAGCTGTCAATTTCTCCCCACGTAATGGTAGTCCAGCTGTCAGCACAATGGCTAGGAGTGCAGCATGTAAAGGCGGATAGACCTGTACTTGAATACTGATCTTCAACTTCGTTGTCCGTGACCTTGAGCAAGTGTTTACAAATTGAGACAGTGGTAACACCTACATCATAGGGCTATTGTGGGGAATAAATGAGTTAATATATATGTAAGTCATAGTTTCTGAAACATAGTAAATACTTTAAAAATATTATTTTGGTGGTAGTGTTGTAGTTCTATTGCAGAGCCCAACTTTCTTGTTGACTTCAATTTGAACAGGGGAGGTAAATAACATTGATGTACTTCTTGCTCCAGGGTGATTAGAAATGGCTCACTAGAATATTGTGTTGAGAAGGATTCTGAGGTTTACTCTGGATCAGCTGAAATCAGTTAGTACAGGATCCTTGATGTGTGCTGGATAGTTGTATCCTTTTCTCAAGGGCCATTTGCAGGGCCTGTCACAGTCCATGCCTTTGCCTCCCAGCCTCATCGTCTGCCTCAGGCATTTGCTCAGATTCTTTTGTCAGGACCAGTCCAGCAATGTTCAGACTAAGTGCAGATTCCAGCTTGGGTGAGAGCACAGAATTTAATGAATAGGCGCTGTGTACGGATGGGTTCTAACGAGAGGGGTTAGCAGGCTGGGGATTCAAAAATAACGATGCTGCAGCAACTCTGGGAGCCAACACAAGCTGTATATTTCCATCCAAATAAAAGGCACTCATTTTGAAGACCCTGGAACAGCTGTAACTTGAGATTCCCACAAATGCTTGGAAAACTGTCAGTCCTTTCTGAGTGGCAGGAGATAGAGAAGCGAGAATGCTGGTAAGAATGTGAAACTGATTCTGAGAAATAGGGCCTGGATTAGCCTTCCAAGAAGCCAGCATTCTTTCACACTGATCGAGCTCTCAGTGTTTCGGGGACAGTATTTTTATGAAGGTTACTGATTAAACATTTGTTGATCTCTCTCCTGGAAGAATTACAGAAATACAATAATTGTTATGAATGATCTCTTAGAGTAAAAGATTCCATTCTGTGATCCGCAGAGAATTCTAACAGTGTGCTATGTTTTTCTTTTGCTTCTACCAAATTTATCACTGTCTTGGGTCATTATTTGCCTGATCACAACAACATGCGTTCATGAATATGTATCAGCTAAAATCCTGCAATTTTATGTGTTAACTTGCTCCTGTCTTTAGGTGTTTATAGCAATTAAATAAGACCTTGATAAATTTAGAGGAAATAAAAAAAGCTTTGATATTATGAGTGCTTATGTGGTTGAATCGCAGGTTCTGAGATAAATTATATTTTGTGTGACTATTCTTTCGTTTATTGGTTTATTAGATATTTTCCTATTTAGTTACATTTCTTCTTAGGAAATAAGTGGTCTGTTCTTGACTGCCTTCTTTGGCCTTTTTCTGATGTTCATTTTAGCTTGTGGATGCTACTAATCCTTATCTTGGCTATTGGGAATGTAAGTATGCTGTTGTTCGGGATGCATCAGGGGGTCTGGAAATTTATTTGTAGCGAGTCGGGGTAGCCACGGGGCAGGCTGCACAGGGGCCAGGGTTCTGTCACAGTCCCAACAGGTAGGAGGGGACCCAGTCGGGGAAGGGATCCGGTGACAGCAGAGGCCATGGGTGGAGAGGAGACCAGCAACCAAGAGTTCTCGCTGCCAGTGAAAGAAAAGCTGGGAGTTGTGACAGCCCTGCAGAGCACAGTGGTGGGTCATTCCAGTGGGTCCTGGTCCAAAGGCAGGGCTGGGTAGAGCAGGGATTCAAAGCCAGGTCCAGAGAAATGCCATCCTGGGAACTGGGACGTGCCAGGATGGAAATGGCATCAAAGCCCAAAGGAGCTAGAGTGGCAGTAACTTGGTCACGGGCCACAGCTCCAGGAAGTGATGGGGTGGGGTTGCCAGATTTAACAAATAAAAATATAGGATCTCTAGTTAAATTCGAATTTAAGATAAACAAAGAAGAATTTTAGTATAACTATGTCCTATGCAACATCTGGACAGTCTTACACTAAAAATGTATTTGTTGTTTATCTGAAATTGAAATTTAACTGGACGTTCTGTATTTTATCTGACAGCCCTAAGAGTGCGTGTGTCGGGGCACTGGTCAGCATTTGTGTACTTGGAGAAACGTCGCTGGTCCCGGAATGATGGAGGGGCTGGTTGTGGGGAGGCAGAGGGAGATGAAGCAAGGCTAACGTGTGTGTGTGTGTGTGTGTGTGTCGCGTGTGTGTGTGTGACAGAGAAAGAGGGACTGAGAGCCCAATTCTGAATAATTTTGTGTTGGCTCTAAGACCTACTTATTTTCATAAATTCTCATTACTTTCTTTCTTTTTGGTTTTGTTTTGCTTTGCAAGCGTAAGTTGCGCTTGGCCTGTGTCAGAGACAGGATATTTGTTGCTTTGTAACATGAAACAGACAAGGCTGTGTGTACCCAAGCAACACCACCTCATTGAGAATGAGAATTTCAATCCTCCAAAACGGTTGGGTAGATAACAGGGGACACATGAATATCTGGAAACATCTGGACAATTGCTATCCTTTGCATAAAAGGCCGCATGACTGCCTGTACTTTTCCATTTTTATCTAGATATTTTGGAATAATGTAGACAGCCAAAGAGACTCATCTCCAAGAAAAAATACATAAGCATCGTGAGGTGGGAGATTTTCAAAACTACTTCTTGATTTTGCTTCAGTCTTTCTGATTTGTCTTCACTCCTTCTAACTATTTTATTGAGCTCTGATTCCCACCCTACCCCCTGCCCAGTGCCTAGCCGTGGCTGGCACATAGTAGATATTGAATAAAATTTTTAAAACGAATAGATGCGTGAATGAATACATTATTCTTAAATAATTTAACCTCCGGTACAGAGATTATACTAAGCAATGAAAGCTGTTTATTTAGGAGGAAAGAGAACAAATATTTATTGAGGGTGCAGTATGAGACAGGAAGTGGGCCAGACAATATATATTACGTATACATGTATATACACACACACGTTTGTGTATACATATATATATATATATATATATATATATACACATGTGCTATTACAGTCACCACATAAGTCTTAGTAGCTCCATTATACATTTGAGTGAATTCAAAGAGGTTGAGTACATTGTGAAGATCCTTGTTTGCTCAGAAGCGAGGCTGTGATACGAGCCCTGATCTGTCTGGGCTATGACCACATCTCCACGGATCCCACACAGCCTTCCTGGACTGATCTGCAGTAACTGTCCATGTTTTGGGAGGTCTCAGATCACTCTGAGAATTTGATGAAAGCCAGTTCCTCTCCCAGAAACATGAACATAAAAATATTGCCAATTTTCCAAGCAACGTAGGTTCATCAAGACTGAGAACCTCAGGATCAGAGATTCAGATTTCTTCCCCTGGAGTTGGGGCTAAAGGATGGAGCCAGCCTGAAGTTGGTCCGGGCACTGCCGCTCTCTGACAGCCCTCTCCAGGGACCTGCCCTCAGGGAGGATAAAGGAACAGGTATCTTTTTATCACGTGAGATCTGCTCAACCTCAGACGGCCAATATGCTTCTTGTATTCTTAGTGGAATGGCATAGTTCTACTGGTAAATATTTACTGGTTTAATATTAAAAAATTATAGATTTTCTAACTCCTACTTTTCCTCATTCAGTGACGAGAAAATCAATAAACAGTAGTCACTCAAATAAAATCGTGTCAGGTGCCAGGAGTACACAGTGAACAAGACAATTCTAGTCACTGCCCAGAGACGAGTCATGAAGATACAGAAGCTTAAAGTTCAGGGCCCCTCATGAGCATGGCCCCTTTCCAGGCCCTGGGTGGGGGCTCAAGAAAGCACAAATGTGATCCACCATGTGTTTTTCGTAAAATGAGCAAAGTAAGGTATTTTTGCATTGTTTTTCTGAAAGAACCAGACCCTGGGCTACACACACTGTAGAAGCTCAGGCACCACGAAACCTGTATCTGTCCTTGTCATTGCCTTCTTGGAGCTCAGTGAGGAAAGATTAACACTGAGTGACTAATTGCAAGAGTGATGGATCTTGGGGCTGGGGACGCCCGGGTCTCCAGCAGACAGCATGCAGTGGAGTTGCAAACTTCACCTGGCATGGTACTTTCACCTCCTCCCAAGAGCTTCCTCGATTCCTGACTTGGTTAGGCTGGTTTTGCCCCACACTGCTCTCTTACCGTGCCCCTAGAATGGTTCATAGTTTGTTACTAGCAGCGAGAAAACTGGATATTGACTTGGCTCAGTGGTGATTCTGTCTGTGCGATTCTCATGCATGAGATGTGACAGACAGAGGCCTCGTGGATTAGACCGACACATGGGTCTGAAGACATTGTGTGGGGACCTATGGTCTAGCCCTCCTCAACTGCACAAAATTAGTTCAGCAGAACTCAGTCACTGAGGTCTACCTCAGTGGCTCTTGCTGACCAAGAAGTGTGATAATAATTCTTTTTTTTTTTTTTTGGTGAAGAAGATTGGTCCTGAGCTAACATCTGTTGTCAATCTCTCTGTTTTTGCTTGAGGGAGATTGTTGCCGAGCCAACATCTGTGCCAATCTTCCTCCACTTGTATGTAGGATCCTGCCACAGCATGGCCTGACCAGCGATGTATAGGTCTGCGCCTAGGATCCCAACTGGTGAGTCCTGGGCCACCAAAGCAGAGTACACAAACTCAACCACTATGCCACCGGCCTGGCCCCTGATAATAATTCTTAATAGAGTGTATTTATTAAGTGAAGGAATTACAGAATACATTTTAGATGAAAAAGAAATGTTCCTGCTTAAAGGGTAAAGATTAATTACCCATAAAACTAGCTGACATATAACATTTCATTTGTGATGCTAGATAAATAAGGAGTTGAGGCATTTTTAGAATGCCAGTAACATTTCTTATCTGCCTGCCTTAAATCAAGCTCAAGAAACTCATGCAAACTCCAAATTGCCTTCAGTCTAGTACAAAAATTTAGGGTTAAAAAAAATTAAATTCAGTGAAGTTGGGAGTAAGATTTTCAATGTTCCCCCCCCATCTCTCAGCCTGGAAAGTGGTCTTCGTTTTCCTGTGTAGGGAGGCATTTTAGATTTGTGTTTCTGTCAACTTGAGCGAGGGATTGACGAAGTTACAGGAAGGAGGAAGAGCTGACATCCCCATCCGAGGGGACAGCAGTGAAGGTTGGGGACCAGAAGGGCAAGTGGGGGAGGGGGAGAGGTGGATGGGGGATGCAAAGCTAACCAGCTGCTGCTGTCGGCCCTGACCTATTTCTTCCAGCCCGTGCGCCGTCCCTGTCCCAGCTCTCAGCAACAGTGACACTGCCTTGAGGCGGCTCTGCAGCCAACTCACACTAACTGATAGCTGTCCCTGCTGTTTTCTTAAATGTCACCAGAGAAAGAGACATTTCCCCCTCCCTGGGGGACACACCTTCCATTCGTGGGAAAGTGGGCACTTGGTCCCATTTCCACACCTTCCAAAAATTGGTCACAGATGACTCACAATTTTATCAACTTCTCTGGTAGGAAAAGCCATAGATGGAGGTATATAGAAATGATTTTTCTTAGTGTGATGTCCTTTCTGTGTGGCAGTGAAATGACTTTCCTGCCATCAGGAGAAACATGTGCTTTGAACGATTTTTATAGCCATAAAGGCAGATCTGTAAAACGCTGTCTGTACCTGGGAGATCCTGCTTTTATCGATTCTATTTAGAATCATATCCATCCCTTGAAATGTTGGGGAACGAGAAAAATGGAAGAGAACAAATATATGTTGATTTCTTGTGAGTACTGTATGTCATTAGTCAGTGTAAATTATTATTCACAAACTCCAGTGTCCAAGCAGTATAACCTTCCTTGTATTCTAAAATAGCCTGATTCTTGTTTTGAGCCCCTGCCTGGTGCCAGGTGTTTATTCTTAGTTAATTCAGGGTTTCTGCCCCAATTTTCTTCCGAGTGATATCTAAGCTCTAGAGGGACAATTACTGATGTACTCCCCAGCATGACCGGGAGGGGTTTGGGTCCGGTCCTTAGCACTACAGAAGTCCTAGCTGACTTAAAAATGCAATGGGAAAGGTTGTGGATCCGCCCCTCCAACCAGGGGCTGGGCCGTCCCCGACTCCTATTCACAAGGTCTCTTGTTGCTCCAGGTCATTTCCTCCTCCTGAGCCACTCCAGGGAGTAGGGACCGCTTTGAGGCTGTAGGAGCCCACTAATTCTCATCTTATTTCGTCTGGACCCTAACCCTGGGTATTTGAAATAGTATTTAACGAGGAGGAAAAATGAGATTCAGAGGCTCGAAGAACTCACGCAAAGCCTCACATCTAATGAGTAGTGCCGCCAATCTGCTTTCCAAACCCACGTAGCTCCCCTTGTCGTGGTGACCAGCCGCCCAACTCGATCTCCCCACTTCTGAGTAGCCTCTTCTGATGTCCCAAAAATAATGTCTGCCTTTCTAGAAATTTTACAGCCTCTGTTGTCCAAACCTTTGGGTGATATCTAACCACCCCACACTGCTCTGTGTGCTGGTTATCTGAGTACATATCTAGGTGGCCCTCATTAGGCTGTGGCTCTGAGAAGACAAAGACCATTCGTGTTTTTCTTCCTCTCCTCCACTAGGACCACACTCTGTACGTGGCAAATGCTTAATATATGATTGGTTATAATAAAAATGATGTATTAATAAATAAATTAGTAAATGGGTGAATGATTACTCCTATAGCTATTTGTTCGATTTGTGTGGTTCACTGCCATTATAGCCCAGTTAACGACACACAGCCTGCAGATATCTGCTCTTGTCCTGGATTTGCAACTCCACCGTCCTTAATCCGTGTGGTACCCTGGAAGGCATGTGGGCGCAGCAGTGATGCGGCTCTGTCTTGGGCGCCCTCCTTCCCGTCCTACCTACGGAATCTGCTGGTTCCCCCACCTTCCTGACTTTTAATTTCCCAATTTACCGGCTTCATGCCCAGGCTCTAGATAGAGGTCTGTGCCTCCTTTGTTAAGACAAGTCATTTGGACCCTTACTTTGCTCATTGACTTTGGGAGGCCCCACTGCCCTATCGCAAGGTTGAGTCTCAACTCTGCATGCTCCCTTGGTCGTCATGGGAAACGCTGAGAACAGACGGTGCCTGTGCCACATCAGCCTGTGGTGTTCTCTCTGGCTGGGAGAGCACTCACCACTGGGCCAGTGCCCACGTCTTCCCACCAGGACAGAAGGATTATTACACTGGGGACATCTGAAAAACTCCCAAAAACTGGTCCAATGGCACAAGCATAGTAACATCGAATTCAGCTTTAATTATTTTAGTTTTTAAAAATAGTTTAGATTAAAACCTATAGTGAAAAGCAGGAAAATGATATGTTTTCTTATATATTCTATGGTGAAATTTAATCCCCAAGGATAATTTCCACAAAATTGTCAGGTCTATTGGTTGTAAGGGATGGAAATCCAACTCAAATTAATTTAAGCAAAAGAAGAGAATTAAGGGGCCAGCCCTGTGGCCTGGTGGTTAAGTTTGGTGAACTCCTCTTTGGCAGCTGGGTTTGGTTCCTGGGTGTGGACCAGGCATGGCAGCGGCCCGCATACAAAATAGAGGAAGGTTAGCACAGATGTTAGCCCAGGGCAAACTTTTCTCAAGCAAAACGAGGAAGATTGGCCACAGATGTTAGCTCAGGATGAATCTTCCTCAGCAAAAACACCAAAGAGAATTAATTGTTGTTAGTAACTGCGAAATCTAGGACTTCAGGCACAGTAGGATCCAGGTGATATCTATCTCTTTTTCAATCTATTAGCACTGTTTTCCTTTGTTTTGGCCCCCAAAAGCTTCTGGCTTAGGTGGGCCTTTCAGCTTGCAATCTCAGAAGCAGAGTGATCCTTTTTCTCTCAATATTTAATTAATTCCTGAAAAAGTATTCTGATTGATCCTGTTTGGGTCTTTGGGTCGTGACCCAACTGTGTCATGTCCACTGTTAGAGTCTGATGAACTTGGATCATGTGTCTTGCCCTGTGGTTGGTGATGATTATGAGTCTCTCTAGAGTCACACGAAGTGAGGAAAGGTGGACTCCCAAATGAAACAATGGAAAGAAGATCAAAACACCCAACAAATGCCCACTGTGTTTGGCAAGAGGGAGTTCATGAGTTGGTCCTACATAATGCTGTCTTTGCCCTGGTGAAGTGGATCCAGGCTCTGAAGAGGGCTGAAGGGAACTACCCTCATATTAGGTGGAGCACATTAATGTGCTGGGAACATTCAATGCATCATATCCTTTAGGTCTTACCATTGTCTGCCCCAGTTCAGCCCTTTTAAGAGTCAGACATCACCCAAGAGGGTGAGCTGGGTCTCAGGTGAAAGGAGAGCCCTTCACGCCCTCCGCATTCACAGCTCCCTCTTCACCCCCCAGAACCTGGGACTTGGTCTCTCTCTTCTGACCTGCCCCCAGCCCCTATCCCACCACTGATCGGTCCAGTTTTGTTGCACCAATTGGCCATCTCCAAAAAGCTTCCAACCTACTTTTTCTTCTGCCTGACAGTTTCAAGCACAGGCCCCGCCCACTCCCTCCACCACAGTTGACTTACTCCTTGGGCCAGTCACACTGAACATTCAAGGTGGCCCTACTTTGGTATACTGGTTATCGCCACACAACTGACATTCTTTGTGGTAAAGTTATCTCCATTTTTCATCTGAAGATGCAAAGTTTCTAAGAAGTAAAGGAACTTTTTCAAAGACGTAGATCTAGATATAACGAGCTCCATATAATATATTATGGAGTTGAACCCAAAGCCTGATTATAAATTGACCAGGCACTAACTATCTTAGATTAACATGCATGGAGCCCTTGTAAGTCCTTGCAAATTTGACAAGGCAAGATAGAATGTTTGGTCTAGTCAATGAAGATATCGCAGCTTGGTGATATTCCTAGATGATGCTCTTGCCTGAATTTTGAGTTGAGAAAGAAAAAACAAGATTTAAAGAGACAAGGAAACAGACTCATTATGAAGGGTTGTGCTGTTCTTTACAACGTGCTTCCCAGAATTGTGCAGTGTACAACTTGAACAACATTGCACAGTGGTCCTGCAAGGAAAGGAATGATTAGAAATTTCATTTAAAATAAATCCCTATTTAGATTATATGATTTGTTTGAAGAAAGTTAAGTTTAAGACTTACTTGCAATACTTATAAATGTATGCCTTTATGTTGAAATTCAAAGTAATAGTAATAAACCTGTGATCTACTTGGGCCCTGCAATTTCTCAGTTGTGATGCATATGCCTACAGGGTATCAGATTGTTGATTCTTTGTAAAAGTACAACTTTCTGATTTTGAGGATAAAAATTATGTAAGCATCAGAATCCAAAGGCTTCTTTTGTTTCAAACAGCTCTTAACATTTTGACAAGTTAAGCACAAATGAATCATAAATGCACAGATTAAATTTCTCTTGGAATTCAAATGGGCTTAAATTGGAGGGAGGAAAAGTGGTCGGTCAAATGTGTCCCTGTTTTGCTGAGTCAAGAACTTTTGGAAAATAGTCTAGTGTTTGAAAAATCTAAATATGCCCTAATAAAACCACAAGTGTGCATATTTCCATATTCTAGTGTTCTGTTTCCATTTCAGAGTCAAAATGGTTTAACAAGACTGTTTAAAAAGAAATTCTCTCCCTTCCCCTAATTAATGGTTTCTCTTATCTGGCATCCTAGATAGTTTTACTTGAATTTCTCTTCTTCATCATTTGTAGTTAAATAAAAACAGAAGCTGACTCCACCTGAGGAAGCCCAGGACTGTTTCTGTGTGTGATCTGTGAGCTCTGTGGGTTCCCTGAGAAAGAATCTCTCCTGCTTGTTGCATCCATTGCATAACAGGACACTTATTATTTGTGTCCCTGAGCAAAAACCCTCCACAAGAAACACTTCCATAGGGGAAGAAAAATAAATTACTGCTTACCAGCTACACATCTCAGATTCTTTAATAACACGGTCTGACTTTGGCTGGACGTATTGAGAAGGCATTTAAACGGATGAGAGCAAAGTAAAGTAAGGAATCCTAAGGAAAATAAGTTGCCCACCTAAGCAAAAGAGAGTAACCCTTTGGGAGACAGTGATCACCGAATCCCAAAGTAGAAACCAATATGTGTTTGCTGTGCCCTCTCACTGGGTGAAAAGATCAGACATTCATCTTTCTAGAAGATGAGCAGATCTAAGGTTGGCATGGGGGCAAAGGAAGGAGGAGCCCAAGACAGCAGGAAATAAATAGATGAGCACTTGGGAGGGTCACATAGTCAGATGCTTAGCTCAGGAGGAGGCAGTCCAGGGAGAGCCAAGTGGTTGTGTTACCTATTTCACCTCTCTCTGGTGGGACTTTGACTTGCATTTGGAGAAGCTCTGAGGAGAGACCCACAGGTGGGCCTCATACCCACAGGTAGAGAAGGGAGGTGCCAATGAGTAAAAAGATAACTAAACAAGTTGGTCCCTTTCTTGGTGATTACAATCATTTTTCATTGATAGAGCACAATGAATTGTGAGTGTTGCAGAGCTCTTGCTGTTAAGAACCCTGCTGTTGGGCCAACTGCGGTGGCCTAGTGTTTAAGTTTGGTGCATGCCACTTCAGTGGCCCAGGTTCAGTTCCTGGGTGCAGGCTTATACCACTTGTCTGTCAGTGGCCATCCTGTGGTGGTGGCTCACATACAAAAAGAGGAAATTGGCAGTGGATGTAGGCTCAGGGCAAATCCTCCTCAGCAAAAAGAACAACAACAACAAAAAGAACCATGCTGTTAAGAGCCACGAAGTTTGACTCTGTCAGCACTAAGCTTAAAGAAATATTAAGTGCCTTGCTGACAAAGGATATTGGGACAGAATCCATGCTCAGTGACATCAACCTTACTACTGACTTTTGATTTTCAATATCACTTTGGAGACCAGCTATGTATTTTCTTTTTTTTTTTTTCTTGCTTTGTCTCCCCAAATCCTCCCAGTACATGGTTGTGTATTTTAGTTGTGTGTCCTTCTAGTTGTGGTATGTGGGATGCCGCCTCAACATAGCCTAATGAGTGGTGCCATGTCTGCACCCAGGATCCGAACCAGCAAAACCCTGGACTGCTGAAGCGGGGCATGCGAACTTAACCACGCAGCCACAGGACCTGCCCCCAGCTATGTATTTTCAATATCTAGACTGACTTCCCTTCACTTTTCCCAAACAGCCTTTTGCAACTAACCTAGTGATCTTGGTGTGTCAATTTGAGGGAGAAGTGGGTCAAAAATAAATAGAGCAGAATCCAATCCAAATAAAGTTGCCAGTAATCATCAGTCTTGCAGAGTATGAGAGAACACAAAGAGGGGCCAGCCCAGTGGCATAGTGGTTAAGATTGTGTGCTATGCTTTGGTGGCCCAGAGTTCATGGGTTCGGATCCTGTGCACAGACTTACACACTGCTCATCAAGCCATGCTGTGGCGGCATCCCACATACAAAATAGAGGAGGAGGATTGGCATAGATGTTAGCTCACGGACAATCTTCCCCAAGCAAAAAGAGGAAGAGTGGCAACTAATGTTAGCTCAGGGCCAATCTTCCTCACCAAAAAAGCAAAACAAAACAAAAAAGAGAATGCAAAGATATTTATTATTTGTTTCTGCATTCTGGGTCCAGAAAGGGGGAATTCCATTAATTTTGCCTGTTTTTTTCTAGCAGGTTGGAGGTTGGCGAAGGGGGGGTTGTCATTCTTTTTGTTCTCCATGTAAATTGGAGCTGAGGAATGGCCAGACTGTGTTGATAGTGCTGATTTCAGGGTCATCTTGAAGCTCAGGGAAAACTCTGTTTCTGTGTTTCTGTTCTATTCAACCTGCCCAGCGGATTCAAAGGCTTTGTGATGGGAAATCTCTGCGTAAATTCAGCATCTGCCCTTGGTCTTTTTCCTTGTACTCTTAGAATTTGCAGGTGGCGTCTTCGAGAGCAAGCATCATCAGACAGCTTCTAAAGGGGTAAACACTGCTATCTGATCTAAAGAAACCCTTTATACAAAGCACATTCAATTATTAGTTATCACACAGACAAACAGAAGAAAATATGAGTCTCTTTCCTTGAGATTTTTGAACAAACTTCTGTGAAGATTCACTGGAGAGGAAACATCTACTAGGCCCACGTAGCCATGCGGCAGCCCATGGAGTGCTTTCCTATGTAGGTATTTGAAGAAAACTCAGGGAAAACAGTTTAGTCTAATAAATAGAACATTGGCCATATATGGAGCCTGATAAACATGAGTTTAAATCCTAGCTTTGTCACTAACTCTGAGACGTTGAACAAGTCACTTTTGAACTCTTTGGGTCCTGGTTTGTTCATCTGTAGAATGGAGACAATAGCTATCTTTGACGGCCAGTATCACAAGAGCTGGTGTAAATCAGTCCCCTGGCACCTACTGGTTCTCAACAAGGGCTGGTTTCCTGTCTTTCTTCCTCTCCTTCAAGTGTCCTCACTTGCAGGAAATAGTTGCTTGATCAGTATTTGTCAAAAAGGCTTAAGAATTCACCCAAACCTCATGAGTGTAAAAGAACTCCACCAAACAACCCTTTAACCAGCCGCCCATAAAAGCATCTAGAACAGATGTTTCATTTCGTTTAAAGAGCATAAGGGGTTAGCAACAGAAAAGTTACAGAGCACAACGTTTTTCAAGCAATGGTTTTAAAGTCTAGGAGGTCAAGTCACAAATAATCTAAGGTCCCTTCCAGCTCTAAAATTCTATGGTTTCATGAAATTGCAGCAGTAGCCACAAACCCAGGCTGGCCTTTATGACTCCGAAAGGATTGCATGCGCTGGGCCGGCTACTCAACATACTGAGGATTTGATTAAAAACCCACTACCCTCTAATGTTAACTTTGGGATTAGCAGATCAAATAAATGCATGTTCCTGCTTTATCAGATGTAGCAAAGTCGTTTTTGTCTGCCAGTATATTTTAACGGAGAGAGTACCCATTAGCTAAACAAACTAGCCAGCAAACAGTCCATGAAGATGAGAACCGTGGTCCATTAGCAATGCAGTCTACTAATCTCTTGATTACTGATCGCCACTATTGACGTCAGGAAATTTAGCTATATGTAAACTTAGCGATCTTTGGGAAAAATCTATAAAGGTGTCTAGTTCTGAAACTAAGAACTCTCATGACAATCCAAACAAGGACGCTGGGGTAAAAATAATTTTAATTTCTTTGTAAAATCAAACTAATTTCCATTTAGATGAATTAGAAAAATGAGTTCTAGAAAACTTGGTTTTGAAATGCTAAGCATTGTTTGAAACGATTTATTTTTATTGGCTATTTCAACATGAGAAATGAAATGTAAACACTCCGGAGATGACAATACCTCCTGTAAGGAGCGTGTGTATGTGTGTGTGTTGGGAGGATGTCTTTTTTAAATTTTTTTGAGAAGATAAACTTTTTTCCTTCTGGTTTGGGAGTTTATTCTATTGTTAGAAAATATTGCAACTTTTAAATATCTTTTCCTTCAGTGGAAACATGGATTCAAAAGTCATCTTTCTGTTTCACACTGGGAGTTAGAGAGAGTCTGAGTAATTAAGTAACAAGAGCACAGATTCTTAAAGACAACTCAAAATCAGGATGATCAGCCCTAGGGAAGTAATAGTCTGTAGCAACAGACAGCTGCAAAGACAAATGTTTTAAGCACCTAATATACGCCAGGTTCTTCTTTGACACTTATGAAGGGGCTGAAATCCTGAAGCTGTGGAAATGTGCCCAGATGGAATTCTGATTTACAGAAAAATAAAATACCTTTAGGGTGAAATGGAGTTTTCTACTCAAACCTGAACAAATAGAAGATCTAGTTTAGGTTAAACAACACTACACAGTATTCAAAATTAGTGAGAAAGGAATTTACTTAATTGTATCAGGGTTTTTATATTTTGGAATATTCACCCTTTCAGTAACTTTCTATTGAGTGCCTACTGTATTAAAAGAACTGGGGGGGTATAAAAAATGACTAAAAATGTTTCTGCCTTTTACTATAGTCTAGAAGGATAGAATATATATTCTTGCTTTAAATGAATGCTATATACAATTATTAATGGCAATTTTTATAGCTAAATTTTCATAGCTATGTATGTAAGAAAACTACTTGATGATTTCAAAGTTAAAAAAATAAATAAAACCACAAAAGCTTTACAAAATCAAGCAATAAATAAAACTGGAAATAGAGAAAACAAATTGGGAAGGAGCACACCAAAATGATCACAGTGATGTTTTCATGGTGGATATATGAGTGATTTTGGTTTTCATTCTTTTCTTATCTATTTTTTAGAATAAGCCTAAATTTTTTGTACACTTTAAATATTTAAAATTTGAAAATTCTTTAGAAGAGGGAGATGAAGAAGAGAAGGAAGAAATGGAGTTAGGGAGAGTGGGAAAGAGGAAGGAAGGAAATCATGCTTGAGAAAGGATGTTTCTCTTTCTACCACTCACACCTGGTTGTTTAGCCATAAATCCATAGCTGCTCATTTTGGCTTGTGAAGTTTGTCGAGTTTTTCCTAGAAGTGGAAGAGATTATGCACCCAGGATGAAGCCAGACTAAGAACTGGAGGGAACAGACAGATATCCAACCCAAGACACGATAGGAAAAATTAGGATGAAGAATGCTTAAAGCAGTCAGGATGCAAAGTTCACAACAGTTGGCCCAAATAAATTAGAAGCAAGTGAAAGCGGGTTGGAGCCAGGATGTGACAAGTAGGTGAGGATGCGGACTGGTACTCAGGGCAAGGCAGGAGCATTGTTCAGGGAGAGGCTGGCTGGGATGCCATGGGATTGAGGGAGGAGATGGGAGAATGGTCACCAAGCTGAAGTAAGGCTTGAGGTCTGAGTCATCTACTGGAATGACACCTAGTGTTTCTTGTGGTGCCATCAAAGATTCCTCACTACGTTAGAACTTTTAAGGGAAATCTCAAGGGCCTTTCGTTAGATGAGGAGCAGTCTACCCTTTGGTAAAGTCATAGATCCAGCAGCATGAGTCCTGTTTTTCCTTCATGGAGATGATCTATGTCTCATTTGTATCATCTCTGCTGGCAGTACAAGGTCCTTCAGATGCACAGAACTAGATGCAAGCTACATTTCCAGAACTGCTGCCTAGGTTGTAGTTCAGTTTCCCCCCCGAGCCTAGGTTCCCGTAGTACATATTTGGACTGAAAATCTGTTAGTTTCCATGCTGTATGCAGGCAACATGGTGTGGTATAGAACCTGATAGATTAGAAATATGTTTTAAAAATCAGAGTATTCCACAGAAAAATACAGCTTTCTTATATCTTTTGACAAACTGGGAGGTCTGTTAACATTAGACCCCATTCCTGCAAAGTAACAATGGGATAGAGCTGAACGATGGTGTTCATTCTGTTTCTTCTTCCTGTGTAACTGGAATATTCTCTAAAGGGATTTTTTTTTTTTTTTTTTTTTTTTTTGCTTAGTGATAAAAAGAGACACTTATGAGCAAACACTCCTTCTTTCTCCACTGGACGTCAGGTTTGCACATGACCTCTGAAACTGACATCCTCTAGGTCCATGAAGGCAGTGAGCTGAGTCCTAGATACTAGGCTGGGGACGGTTGAGTAGAAAGGTAAAAAGAACGTGGGTCCCTGATGGCATCATTGAGCTACTGAATTAACCTGCCCTACAGTCATCATATCTTCAGATTTCTTAACTAGGATAATGTGTTTTGTTGATTTTAAGTTGCACTTTCTTTTCATAGTTCAGCATCTCTGAAATCAGAATGTATTTTGCTGTGATAATATCTTACAATCACTGCTGGCCAGGGGCAGTCCTGACATAGTTGTCATTGCCTGTGCATGTGTCAATTTGATTGTTATTCCTGGTGACATGACTGACAACTGCAGCCCCTTGACAGTTCAGTCAACAAACCATTGAAGGACATTAGAGTTAGGGATCTTGTTTTCTGTCTGAACATCTTCCACTGACAATTGTGGAAAGATAAAGAAACCACCATCATCAAAACTTCCATAATGAGTGTCAGTGCTCGGAAGAAAATTCAAGAGGCAACAGTGGAGCCATCTTTTAAGAGATGCTGCATCACCAACACTGTTGAAATCACAGAGGGTAATATTGGTAGAAAAAATATGGATATTGCTGGCTCTGAATTTAAAAAATAATTCAGGAGATCCAAATCTGAATGTGAAGGTGTTTTAAGAATGTGAACCAATATATTTGATTTATGGTTGTATGTATGCATATTTCTGTTATAAAATATATAGTGTATATGTGATATATGATAAATATGTATCAATAAGTTTTATAATTCTCTTTCAGTAGATATAAAATAAAAATTTAAAATCATTAGAGAGCATTGTGTCAATGCTAATTGGCAGTGTTTTTTATTCTTTCTCAGTGGTTCATAAAATAATGGTGTGTGTTACAGTTGTCTTACATTTGACAAAATCAGTAATAAATTCCATATTGTTTAACTTGGGGCTTTCTGTTTCTTGCAATCAAAAGCTTCCACCACAATATCGCATACTGTTTATGAATATTTTACAATCAGAAGCTTTCTTTCTAGCTTCCTATAAAGGAAAAAGGGGTAGAATAAGTTACTATGTGTGAAGTGTGGGAATCTGAGTTCTCCATCTGGTCTCTTCCGAGGTAGACAATAGGTACAAGTAGTGACGAGGCTGCCTGCTTGTTAGCACAAGGACATGGTGGGTAGAGCAAGCAAGGGAAGACTTGTTTCTCTCTGAGCTGAGGCATCTCTACATCTTCCCTCTGCCAAACACGTCACCATCCAACAGTCATCAGTTATGCTCACGTGTTAACAAGCAGTGTATCTTCTGGAAATGAAAATGTGCCAGCCTTATCACTAACAGATTTCTTAATTAATTTGCTGATACTCTTAGCAACAGAGTTAGCCGTTGTCTTAGAAATGAATTATTTGGGTTCTTTTTTCCTACAGCCCTCTCTTCATTCTCTCTGACTATTATAGGATCAAGGTGCTTTTTGATGAGCTCATTGTAATTTCCTAAAGTAAGCAAGAAGTTGAGAAACTGCCCGTGGCACGTTATTTATTGCTTAAACTTGCTGCTGCCTTTTATTCCTTGATAACTAAGTCCTATGTTAACAAGAGCATAATTATACCAGTCCTTTATTCGACAAGTGTGCCTTTTCTCTTGACATGTTCCATCCTCATAGACAAGATTAGTGGCCTTCTTCAGCGAAGATTTACCATAGGGCGTTACTTGTTGGGAGTAGAAGCAGTTCTTGTTCTTCAACTTGCGCATGTCCTAGTCATTCAGGCCTGAGAAATCTTTGCCACAATGTGGGTGTTGCTTCTTCAAGAGTAACTAGGTCGAGGACAGGGAGTTCCATCCCTGTAATAAAGTGCACATTTCCCATTAAATGCAAATTCTTCATTTGAAAAGGTTGACAAGAAGGCTATTTTAAAAAAGAATTCCAGTTGGTTAAATTTAGTGTCATAAAAAAAAAAAATCCATCCAAAAATAGTTTCTGGCTTTGAGCCCACAGTGTTTCTTTTGTTGTGAATTGGGTGAATTTCCATTCACTGTAAGCATTTCCTGCAGTGAACACATCCTTTTGAGAACACATATTGATGGCTTTCTTGTCTTTAAGAGGACTTATCTTTCCTTCTAAACTGATTTATCTAAATTTTATTATTGCCCCAAAAATAAAAAAATAAAGTAATTTTATTTTAATTTTTGTTTTCCTCCACAGTTTCGCCTCTTCTGTCATAAATTCCATTGCCCTACTCCCTGCCGACCCCCTCATCTCTTGTTAGAAGCTACATTTGCTCCTCCCCCCGGTACCTGAAAAGAGACAGCCTTGAAAGACAAATCTCTGTATTCTTTGCCAACAGTTGATTTGGTTTTAAAGACCAGACAGTCCAGCAGTGTCCTGTCAGTCCCTCTGACCTGCCTGTGGTCTCCTTCTGCTTCTTCTATTCACTTCTTCCTTGGTGCCTTGGCGATTGCAAGAAAGCAACTGCTGTTTATTGAATATGTGTTTGATGCTCCTGGGCCCTGCGCTAGGTGCCTTAGAGACATAATCCTGCTTAATCCTTCCAACTGCTTTAAAGGTAACTATTATTATCCTTGGAAAGGTAAGGAAACCAAAGACGAAAGTAATTAGGCAACTAGCCTGAGGTTACCCAACCAATTCAGCAAAACTAAGATTTACAACTTCATCTGCCTGACTACAAAAATCTCCCTCTTGTTAGGAAAGTAACATTCAGAGCCTTCTGATGAATGTGCTAATGTCTTATCTTTGTTTGGGGTGGTGATTTCTAGCATACTTCACTTTTGTTATATTTGTGACATAGAAACACAACAATGACTATATCTGTGAGCTCAATTCTCTATACGTTTGCTCTATGATATTTTGGCATGTTTTATTTCAAACTATACCGCATGTGAGACATTATCACCAGTTTTTTGTGTTCATTTCTAAATTAAATTTTCTCCTAAATTTGTGGTCAGTATATTTCTTGTCAGCATTCTGCCAAAGCGTCAGGATTTCATGATAGACTCTGTTTCATAATCCTGATTGAAACTTTTGGCTCTCTATCAGATTTTCCGGGTACAGGATGAAACACGACAGTAATCATCTCTGAGGGCTGTGCAGGGTAATATGCAGTCTTTCAGGCTTCTGGGGACTGAAACTATAAACCAAAAATAAAACCTGACTTATACAGTATGTGATATGGAAATGCTAACATCAACGTTTGTACGGGAATCAATAGATCTGATCAATTGATGGATTTGCTGAGAAATGCCTTGAAAACAACAAAAGCAAAGTAAATATCCAAAATCTGTCAAATCTAGCAGGAGTGTCTTCATTCCACAAGAAGAGCAGCTGCTGATTCCTCAGACTCAGCTGAACGATCAGAGGTCCTTGGGATTCTGTTCCAACATATCAAAATTGTGGGGTAATTTAATTCCGGGATCAATCAGCTTCAGGATAGGAAGATCTGTTCTCAAATATTCTGAATTCCTTCCATAAAGAGGAAGCTTCTCTAAAGAAGAACTCTCTAACTCAGTCACCCTGGGGAACAAATCATCTAACAAATTTGGAAGAGAAAGGCAGACAATTTTATGTGGCTTTTAACAAATTTGCTCATTATCTCTTTAATATTTTCTGGGCTGTGAACAGTGGTCAGTGTAGCAAATTAATTCTTGGATGGTTTGCTTGACTGGCGGAGTTAGGATATCTGGGAATCGGAAGGAAAAGATCATCTAATTCAACTGGATCAGTTTCTTCTCTCTCACCCTCGGAGCAGCCCCTGCTGTCCCCCCCAACACTAGTAATTAAACAACCTCGTTTCTTGGCACTGTGTGGACTAGAGAGTATCTCACCCTGAGGTCTGCCCATGGGATTTTAAAGAAGTCTGAAATTCTATGGAAAATTTAATGTTCAGGAACAGCCAAGCATCTTTCTGGAGAGAGAGAGGTCATAGCTTTCATCAGATCTCAGAGGTCACCTGCACGGATGGTAACAAACAGTGGTTAAACAAAGTAATCATTTAATGAATTTTTTCTTTCTCCCTGCTGTGTAAAAGTCTATCCATTGATAATATTAATGAGCTCAGACTCTATGCTAGGTGCGTAGGATATATCAGTGAACAAAACTAGATTATCATTCCCCCAATCCCCCGACTCGCCAGAAGCTCAAGTTTAAATAGAGGAGTAAGATAAAAACCATCAAAGTAGGTGGCCAAGAACTTGCTAATAATGGTAGGAGTGAGCATTGCTCCTCTAAGATCGGTGTTTATTGTCAGCTTTGTGGGGTTTTGTTTTTTATTTGTTTTTGTAAAAACTTTCTGTAGGCATTTCTGCCCCTTGAAGACAGTTGGGGAATCCCACGGCATTTCTGTCATTCCACTCGCTGAATTTGTGCAGGTGTCCAGGTAGTCCCCAGCTTACATGCCATTCTGTCAAGCACCCGGCTACGGCACACCTCACGAGAGCTCACTCTATCCATCCGCAGTGACAGAAGAGGAAAGGAGAGGCATGGACCTTGACAGGTTCTGCTGCATCCAAAAATGAAACTGATTCAGGCCACTAAAAAACTCCAAGCTCTTTCATTAATAGGCCTCGGGAAACCACAATAAATCAGCCTATTAGGGTGCAACAGGGGTGCAAATTGGTGTCTCAGTTAATGTAGATAAAGATTTCAGTGCACACTGCATATATCAAAAATTTAACACATGCTTCTTGCAGAGTTTTAATGAATACGAAAAGCTCAATTGTGGAAAACCAACACGACCCAGCATTACTTCATTTAGCTGTCAATAAAATTGTCTCCTATTTTATTTTCTAATGGTTTATCAATACTGGTAATTTGCTGCTGGTTATAAAAAGGAGGATGGGGGCAGGGAAAGGAATTTAAATAAGTCCTGCTAACTAGAAAGAGCTTGGTGGGCCATTTTGTTCTGCTATATAAGTTAATGACCAGAAGATGTGAGGGACTGAAATCTCCGTTTCTTCCTTAGATTACAAGTATCAACCTTACTTGGAAGAATACATTAGATCAGCGGTGCGCTGCTTTGGAAATCTGTCATTGTCTTTTGATAAAGGCCGTTAAGGCTTTTTAATCCAGTCAGTCTCTCTTTAAGAAGTTCTGATTAAGGGAAAAATGGTTTTGTTTTATTTTGTTTTCTCCTGTGTAGTGTAGCTGCAGGGTGAACTTGGCGAGTAGAAGCCAAATGCAAGGTGTCACCTCTCTTAACTGTTTTCTATAAAATACAAAATAAACATACAGCCCTTTTCTGAGGCGGGGGAAGAAACGCTGTCATTGTAGCTGAAATGGACGAGTCTTGTCTATTTTTGCCGCGCAATAAAGAAATGGCTCCTGATTACCGTTCTTCCCTGCGCAATTTCATAGGTGTGAGGAGAGGGCCACTGTTTATTTCTCCCTGAATGATATTTATGTAGTTTAAAAAAAACCAGATTCATGATAATGAACTAACTGTGATAACTCATTCATTGATTGATTGAGTCAATAAACATTTGTGGCAGGCTAATGTATTAATAAGTTAATGTGGAAATTAACCTGTGCCTTATTTTATTATTATTATTATTTTCTTGATTGAGCAAACTCATTAGAAAATGTACGAAGAACTAATTGCATCCTTCCCCAACAGAGGAAGGGCGACCAGACTTAGCGTTCTCCAGGTTCTGGGCTTCTTGGCCCAGGACAGCCTTTCTCTCTCCCTCCTGCTGTTCCTCTCCTCTCTTTGCCTCGCCTCTCTCCCTCCTTTTCTTTTTTCTTATTTCCTTTTTCCTCTGGGGCTGGTGGAGATGCACAAATCTGATGACTTCTTTACTCAGCCCTTTTGGGAAGATGTCTAGGCCCTTAAGGAAATGAGTCTGAAACATTCTGCAGTTGGCACAGACCCGTCTCCTGCTCACGTTTGCACTTTCCAGAGGTCAGAGCGCCTCAGAAAGAAGATGACCACCTAGGAGATTTAGGTGGTTGCCTCCAAATGCTGCCATCTTGAAAGCAGGAGGAAAGGGATCCCTGAGACCAGCCGAAGGTGAGTGGAGAGAACCACAGCTCCCACACCCTTCTAGTGTGGCAGAAGGAGAAGCAGTGTCCAGGGTAATCAGTGCTGACTAATGGCCCAAGGGCAGGCCCCTCATTTTCATGGACTGCCTGAGCCCAAAAAAGGAAGATGCCTCTATGAATGACTATGCTTTTTTTTTTATCACCAATTGACAACTGAGAAATCAAAGCAAAGTCAGGTTTGTTTTAGAAAGGTAAAAATTGTGGCACTTCTTGCAATCCATGTTGTAGAGCAATTTCTATTTGTGACACACTTATTGGGCATCTTTTTTGAGCTAGGCCTTATGCTAGGCAGATGGAAAGATCTGCTGCCTTCCCTCAAGGGAATCTGAGTCTAGTGGGTAAGGCAGACGAATGAACAGAGAACTATGACACCACAGGAAGGATTCTCTTCTAGCAGTGTGCCAAAAAGCAGGGACAACGCAAAGGAGGGGTGGCTGAATCTGCTTGCCCCTTGAAGAACAGGGATAGAGGAAGGGAGAGGAAAGTCACTTCAAAGTGAGAGACTCGCATTCGCAAAGCCACAGAGTTGTGGAAGGTTGCCCTGGATCAGGGCCCTAAGAAGTTCAGGTGTGTGAGGGCGGGGCTGTAGGATACCTAGTGTGAAGTGATCAGAGCAGAGGCCCCCCCCAAGGCCTTGGCTAATGGCTGACATCAGTTCAAAGAATATTTCAGACTGCTCTCTGCCCACGGCAACGTGGATGCTTGAAATTGCACAGCTTGAAATTGAAGTGTACAAGTCACTTGATAGGGGATTTTCCCAAATTTGACAAAAATACCAAAAATGTACATGACATTGCCAATAATGAGTTTTGAAGCTGAAGGAAATTTTCTAATAAATAAATTTTGATCAACTGTGTTACAGGAAAAACAGAATTATTTTTCTATTCTTTCTATAGGAAAATATATTATGGAATTTTGTCATAAGAAGCAACAAAGATTCTGCAGCCAAAAATGTAGAATATGAGCATTTATAGGTTTGTCAAGCAGAGAGTTAACATAAATCTTATGTTATTTTTTTCCTGGGTTTTGTGATATTTCTGGTATTTGTTGATTTTTAAAAGTTGATATTTTTGTGCTATCTTTTCTCATTTTTTAAAAATTATTTTATTGAGGTCATATTAGCTTATAACATTGTGTAAGTCTTTTCTCATTTTAAATAAGTATTCACTGTAGACCAACTTCTCTATGTATAATTTCGTATTATTATTCTTAAAGAAGGTCCCCCAGACTGTGTAATTTTCAGGTCCCCCAAAACCTGGGTCAGCCTCTAGGTAGGAGCAGAGACTGGAGAGGTAGGTTGGGGCCAGTCTGGAATCTGAGCCTCAGGAAATGGGGGAGGACCGTCTTGTGCACCTGAGGCTTCACGTCTTCATCTTCCTGAAGAGGAAACTGGGCTCAGGGAAGGCAAGTGACTTCCAAGCTTCTCAGAGCCTGTTGGTGGCAGTCAAGAGTAGGATCCAATCTCTTACTTCTCCGGCATGTCTTCATATTAAGGTCTGCAAAGAGCAAGCATTGAGTAAGGGCAGGGGTCACGAACAGTGGATTTATTTGTTTAAGCTAGTACAGTGTTTAAAAAATAACCCTATTTCAAGGCCTTTAGGTGGGGCATGCTTTCTGCTGTTCTCATAGTCCCTTGCACTCCCATCCCCTTACACTTGGGTTACAGATGTACTTGTCCTGTGTAGCTTGCAAAGGCATCTGGGTTAGGGCAACAGTGGTTGGAGAGCAGAGAGGTTTAGAGGCTGCAGGCCCCAGACATTCCCTTCTTGTGTACCATTGCTAGGAGATCTGTGCTTCCATGTGAGTCTGCCAGAACGACATCCATCAGCAGCTCAGGTCTTTGGGTTACTGGGTAGGAAAAGAACAGAAGCCGCATTTTACCTGCCACTCATCGTCAGGTAGTGGTGGGAGCCAGCCACGCTGGGTAGCTTGTGGACGCGCAGTCCTGGGCAGGAGATGCTGGAGAAATGCAGCCTTTTTGAGAGAGGTTGCTGCCTGCAAGGACAGCGGGGCCAGTCAGAGACGAGCTTGGCAAGAGGCTGCTTGTATTGAGTTTCAGCCCTTGGCTTCACCATATCTTGCCATTTTAGTTCCAAAGAAAATACAATATTACAGGTGTTCAATGGCCCAAGAGCTGACATATTTTTAGTTATGAAAGCAGCTAAAAATTCAGTAACAAAGGACATGAATCCAAACCACTATATTGCTGTAAAATTCTGGCTGATACACGTAAGAAACAGTTTTATAAGCTATTAGCCAATCCACACAGGGAGATAACCTGAAAAGAATGGTTGTGGATTTGGCCTAGCTCAGTACTTTCATGAAATCAGGCTCTAGACCCTTCTGTAAGACACCTTGGGTAATTTTGCTTAGGGACATACCTACGAATTTAGCATGCATAAGGTATTATGACCCCTGTATTGTTCTTAAGAAAGTCCACATTTATCTGAGACCCAACTACATTCCATGGCTTTCTGTTTATTACTTCCAATTCACGTAACAATCTTGCAGTTTGTTGATTTTATGAACGAAGAACCTGAGGCTCAGAAAGATTATTACAATCCAAGACCACATTCTTACTAATAGCAGCAGAGCTAGGACTAGCACTCAGTTCTTTCTCATCCCAAAGCCATCATATACTGCTGGCTGAGCACAGTTGCCATAAAGGAAAGCCAAAACCAGTGAGTACCAGTGAGCAAGACTCATCTGAAGGCCTACGTTACACCTGTAGAGTCCATGGGGCTCAGGTCATCACCCTTGAGGCTGGGTCATCCATTTAGTTCTGGACTCTTGGGGGCTTGCATGGATTGGTTGGGCGCTGCCATAATGTTCAATGACTGCCTGCTCCTGAGCAAGGTTACTTTTTCCTCCTAGTGGGGTCTGGAGCACTAGGGAATGCAGTCACTGAGCCACCTTGTATCTATCTCTGGGGATTGCATCGTCCCCCATACTCCAGCATCTAGTGATTTGGGGGACCCCATCCTCCTTTGCCACCACCATCCTTGTATCCCTACCCAGAAGAGGCTTTACCTACATACCTTCACTTTTCTTTGTCAACCTCTTAGAACAGGAGTTGCCTACAGTGGACAGACCGCTGTCAGGATTTGATGTGTTTTATGTGACTTACCTCAAAATATCTAAAACAGTTGGTAGTCACAAATTCTAAATTCCAGGAGAAACTCAAGGCTCCATCTCTCACAATCTCCCACTACAGTTTTGCAAAGAAAAGGAGCTCAGATATGGATCAAAGACAAAAGTGAGTCTTCAAGGATACATGTTGTTGTCCCCAGAATAGGGGATGAAGTTTTAAGCAAGAGATGTAAAGTTATCATAAATAGAATAGGGACAAGGTTCTCTAAGTCATTTCAGATTCTATCTCTCATCTCTTTTTTCAGCCATTGTGGAAGCACAGGACAAAGACTGTGTAGTGATAAAGAGAGTGTGCTCCAAATTGGAGGCCTCAGTGTGAACTCATGATTTCTAAAATATTCCTATGTGTATATGCACGCATGTGGGTATGTACGCATGTATGTGTATGTATATATGTAAGTATACATGTGTATTTGTGTATATACGTGCATATATTTCCTAGCTCTGCTGAAATGAACCAGAAGCAAAAAGCAACCCAGTAGCAATGAGCACCCCCAGTGCTCAGATCTTGGCCCCTCACACCATTCTCTACCAAAAGAATAAGGACTCCTCAGAGAAATGGGTGAATCTAGGGCTAGGGCAGCAAAAGTTCTAGAGGATCCTGGAACATCTTAAAGATAAGAAAAATCTTGAAGTGGCTCCCACTGCCCAAAGCTGGAACAATTTGAATAAAAAAATAAATAAGGAGAGTATGAATATAAACCACTGAAAAAAATAGAAATCCATGAAACTGTACTAATAACAAATAGGTAAATAAATAAGTAAATAAATGGAGGAAAAGGAAGTTCTCTTTGCTTACTGTTGAAAGCCAAAAGCCAACTGGTAAATGAGGAGGGACTATAAGAGACAGAAAATCATTTTACAACCATCTTAGTCAAGATCAGTTTAGGCAAAAATCATCAATCCAGGTACAAAATCCAGGGGGGCTACTTTTGATGAGGAGCAGGATATTTTCATGTTCTTAAACTGACTCCCCACAGATTGCTTATTAGTTTCAAGGACAATGATCGTAACTATACAGTGTAGAAATCAGACAATACCTTGATTAGCTAAACTGGTGAAACCACCAATGAAGAGCAAAGAAACATTGTGTACTTCCAGAATGTGCTACCATGAGAAGAACACAGGATCACTCATGGGTATCTGGCCAGACATACATAACCTAAATGTAATTACGAGGAAACATCAGACAAATCTCAAATTAGGAGTTTTCTACCAGAACAAAAAGGTGAAAGAAACTATAGTTTTCAACATGTCAATGCCATAAAAGAAAAAGCAAGCCTGTTGAAATGTTCCAGATTAAAGGAGACTAAAGAAATGAAAACTAAATGCAATACCTGATCCTAGACTGAATCCTGTACCAGAGGAAAAAACATGCTATAAGAGACATTTTTTGGTCAATTGGAAAAAAAATTGGATTATAGATATAGATTAGATTAAAAATTTATATTAATGTTAAATTTACTGAATTAGATAACTGCTGTGGTTATGTAAGAGAATATCCCTCTTCTTGGGAAACACACGTTGAATTACTTGAGGGCAAAGAAGCATGATGTATTCAACTTTCTTCCAAATGGTTCAGGGAAAAATATCACATACAATATCTGTTGTACATAATATATAACACAAAAATTATATGTAGATAAAGATGTGAAAGAGTACAAAAAAGCAAATAGGGTAAATAATAACAATACATGAATCTGAGTAGAGAATACGTGAGTGTTTTTGTTCTATTCCTATTCTTGATAATTTTTGCAAGTTTGAAATTATTTATAAATAAAAAATTGAGAGAGATTGAGAGAGAGAGAGAGCTCCAGCATCAACTGTTGCAGTTCCAAATCTGCCTATTTACTAGCTTTGTGATCTTAAGCAAATTATGTAATCTCTCTGTGCCTCAGTGTCCTCAAATGGAAAGTTAGAATAATAGTACCTACCCTGCAGGGTTTCTGTGGGAAATAAAGGAGATAATGAAAGTGTTTATTACTATTGACTTGGATGTCTTTTCATTGAGGGAAGACCCTAGCCTTGGGAGATAAATTAGGAACTTGGATGAGGCATGGGGTTTGAGGCACGAAGCAAGATATGAGGCAGGTCTCTAGCCCAGGACTTGAGCTGAAGGTGCATGAGATGCCCTTGGGAAGACTATCCTTTACATCAAGTACATCCCAAATTCAACGATTTGGGGCTACAGCCAGAGGTACCAGCAAAGAGTGGGCATATGTAAATATCCACTTTGAAACCAGCAGATGTGGTGGCGACTTTGGTAGTCAGCTAGTTAGAGATTCTCAGATTCAAAAGCCTGGCGATCATTCTAGAAAATCAAGTCCAAAAGGACTAGAGTCTTTAGCAGGTGTGTGTGTGTGTGTGTGTGTGTGTGTGTGTGTGTGAATATTTTCTAATAACAAAAGCAGCCGTGAAAATAACAAATGTGATGCTTGGAAATAGGACAATTATAAATAAACCTGGTACAAGTTCTCCCCAAGCACAGGTTGCCTTGTGAAAAATTCTGTCAGTTAATGGGATGCTTAAATGACAGTATCAGGCAGGAGGGGAAAAATGTTGGCACTGTGCAGGCGAGGTTGAAGGCCGATTCCGTTGTGCCCATGGTGATTTCCTAATTTGGGTAGTTTCTCTCACAAGCTCCTTATTTGAAGACAGCCTTGGCAGTGTTATGATTAGAAACATAATGCATTCCACATGTGCCTGGAAGCTGACGAGGCCAACATTTCAGGGCTTTTCGTGATGACTGCCAAGGAGGCCCCCCGGAAAGCCACCTTGCTGTGACCCTGGGTCAAGTCACAGCTTCCCTGGCCAGTCATGAAGAATGACTCTTCATGCGGGCCGGGCAGAATCCTGACGAACCTTGTTTACTTCTCTTCTCTCTTCTCACCCTCCTTCAGGACTGGGGGAGAGGGGAGGAGCAGGAGGAGGGTGTTGGTTTGTGACTGAGGATGTGGGAAACAGGGAGTAGAGAGAGGCCCCATGGGTCCTTTCCCGTCCTCCCTGCTACCTCGCTTCATCCCTGAACTTTTCAGCTGGTGTGTTATATTGCACAGTAGAACAACCCTACCTCACCTGGTCAGAGGGCGGTGGTGACAAAGAGGCCTGGCCTTAGACTGAAATTGCCCAGCTCAGCTGCTTACTGGCTTGGGACTTGGGAAGAATTAGCCTCTCTGAACCTCAGTTTTCTCAGCTGCAAAATGGGGTAACACATCCAGGGTTGCTCTGAGGATGAGAGGGGGTGATGAACATTAAGCGTCTAGGACAATCCTGGCTCTGCAAGGGGCCCAGCAGATGGTTGTCAGCATCATTCTTGTTAGTGCCTGAGTAGAGGCATGTTTAGCTCCCAGGTCCCAGCATAGCTCTGCAGTTAAGTCCTTTCTGAAAAGTCCATTGGCTGCGTGGCTTGTACTTATTTCTTTTCTTTATGGCTTTAAAGGTCCTAACGCTCTGAAAGAGAAAACCAAGCTGAACGTGCTCATTCCTGGCATAATTAATATACAGCATTTCAGTGGTATATCTCTGCTGAAATTGTTATCTAGCTAAATCATGCTCACACCCAATTTCCATCTCTTTCTAGCCTTTGAAACAGCCTCACTTCTTTCTCTAGGAGTCAGACTGACCGCTCCCAAGCAGATAAAAAACTTAGAGACATTTTCAGGGTCCATTAAGTCTGATATTATTATGTATGTGTATATTATTTTCAGTAAAACCCTACCTTGTGTGGTAGTTATTTTCAAGTTTCCAGTTGAGCCTAAAGTCTTAATATTTTGAATAAATTATTTTCCATCTTCTTATCCTATACAACAACGTGAAGCACTGTGAGTTTCTGTCTGATTTAAAATTGTGGATAAAATTCCCTCTTATCAAGCCTAGTCAGAAGTGTAGCCACAAAAGCTCTTGATTTAGAATCAGAAGATCTTTATTTGAGTCTTGGCTTTACCACTTACTAGTTCCACAATCGCAGGCAAGTAAATTCACCTCTCTGAGCCTCAATTTCATCTAGAAAATGGAGATAAAAATATCCTTTCCAGGGATGGTATTGAGGATTAGAAATGGTAGTATAGAGGGAGTATTGGTAAACTGTAAAGTGCATGCCAATGTTAGTTTAATTTATTGTATTTATTGATCTTTTTCCACTGTACAACTGAGGATTTTCAAAAGAAAACATGATTTTTGTCTTATGACAATTTTTAAGTTAGACCCTGTGCATTTTCATATTTCGTCCTACCTTTTCTGCTGATGATTGTGGCTTAAATCTTTATGCCTCTCTACTAACTTAATAACGTAATAGCTTCTACCTCTTTTGAAAGGACAAATGAGCCCGTAGACAGGAGAACATTCCACACTCCAGGGAGGAAATGTGCTCGGGACATCTAAGGACTCTTATTGTTAGTATTATTCACCTGGATCATTTTTGTGCTGATACAGTAACATCATCACCACCCAAAGTGGAAAAAATTAAATTATTAATGGCTTTGTATACTCATGCTGGGTTCCAGGAAAGGTTTGTGAATAGCGAGGACTTGAGCTGAGCTCTCCAAAGGAACAATGAAGGGGGTTGGAGCACAGTGGAAAGGGACCTGTGGGGATCAGTTTCCAACTGCACTGCGGCAAAATGAATAATTCAAGAATATTGTTTTGGGTTAGGTATCCTTTTCAGCATCTTTAAAAACCTCTCTTTCTACCATGATGAGACCGCAGAACTATTCAATATCATGGCAAGGAGACTTTGTTGACTGTAGTGCTGTGTGATAGCAGAGTGAACTATGTGAGTGGTTCAGATAGATGACAATATATTCATCACATCAAAATATTATTACAATTGTGATCTCTAAATACTCGAGAGGTGTGTTTTGGATTCATAAATGTCTAGTATTTTATTCAGTAGATTTCCCATCTCAGTTGCAAGCATTAGGAGAAGGGTAGGAAAATGAAATCCTTTGATGACACAGCCACACACCAGATCATCTGCAAATATTTTAGTCAGTTACACATTGTTTTTTTTTTTTAAGATTGGCACCTGGGCTAACAACTGTTGCCAATCTTTTCTTTGTTTTTCCTGCTTTATCTCCCAAACCCCCGCTGTACATAGTTGTATATCTTAGCTGCAAGTCCTTCTAGTTGTGGGATGTGGGATGCCGCCTCAACGTAGCCTGACAAGCGGTGCCATGTTCGTGCCCAGGATCCGAACCCTGGGCTGCCGCAGCAGAGCACACAAACTTAACCACTCAGCCATGGAGCTGGCCCCTGGTTACATATTTTCTAATTTCAAACGTTTTATTTTTGTAGCTGATTATGTCATTTATGATATTGTTTAGAAAGCTTTACTAAACTTATTTATAATTTACCTTTTCCATAAAGGATTTTGAGTGGCTTAAAAAGAAAGACACACACACACACGCAAGAGGTTAACAAAATATATACAGTCATGCATTGCTTAACAACAGGGATACATTCCAAGAAATGCATCATTAGGCAATTTCGTCGTATGAACATCACAGAGTGTACTTACACAAACCTAGATGTTATAGCTTATTACACACCTAGGCTATATAGTGCTAATCTTCTGGGACCAACATGATATATTCAGTTCATCGTTGACTGAAATGTCATTATGTGGTGCATGACTGTATGTATGCGAAGATGGAGAAATTTCATCTTCTAGACTTTCTCTCAGGGGAGAACTGTGTTTGGAGTACAATCAATCCACGGCCCAGAGTGGAAAATCTTGAAGGCATACTTAAGCAACCAAAGGTGGTCCCTAAACTGTCATGCACAGGCCACAGAGAGAAATTTGTGTTGCTCCTCAAGAGATGGGAGGAATCTGAGGGGGGAACAGGGAAAGAGTTGATGACAAAGGTAAGTTAAATTCCTAAGTGATGTGCGCTGGCTGGCCTGGGCTTTGTCTGTGGCTCCATCATCCTCTAGCAGTCTGCAGTAATATAAATTTCCTCAAATGTTTAATATTGTGGGTTTTTGGTGGCAACCAGTGATGGAAATGAGCCTGGGTGACAGACGGTGAAAAGGAAAATGCTGAGCCAGAGAGGTTGGAGGCACCAGCTGACATCTGGGTTACAGAGATACAGAAACAGAAAAGGAAGTCCAAGGAAACAGGCAGGAAACAAATTCCCCAATAATTTACACTTGTTAATAGAGGTCTGTGGTTTTCTTCCAACTCTGGCTTGGAGTTTCCTGACAGCCATCACAGAGAAGGAAGCATGGTCACTTCCATATTTCTTATTATCAGAGGAAGATGCGTACTATGCTCAAGAGATGTTTTTTACAACTTTAATTCTGGAAGGAATTCCTTATGCCAGGCTTTCCACAAAAGACCTCAAGACATAAGAAAAAAATGCCTTCAAAAACAGTTTTAAAGTCAAGGTAGAAGCGGATTTTATGTGACTGATTCTTGAACTGTCCTTGATTAAAGTCTAGAGTGTGAAAGGTAAAGCAGAAACCAGTGAACGATCCTTTGAGGGACTAAACTAATCTAGTCTAAGTGTGAAGCTGTCTGTAGTGGATGTTTGTGGCTGATGTGCCAACATCGTCCCATCCCAGTTGATGAGTCTAAGCCAATCAAGGCAATTCCTTTCCCCTAGCCAATGACTCACTCGGGAATCAGGCTGTGATCTAATGCTGGTCACTGAGAAGTGAGGGGAGAAAATCTAGAGAACTTCTGGGAAAGATTTTCTCCATCTCAAGTAGGAAATCAAGGAAGAGAGTGTCTCTCTTCTTTCATGGGACAGTGTTGTCTGTGATGTGACACCATGGGAATGAAGCCAATACTGAGAATGGCAGGGTGGATAAGGAGAAAAAGCTCTTTTTGAGCTACCGAATCAGTCAACCTTGAAAATTTTCTAGTCCTACGCAAGCTAATATGTTTTCTTATTGGTTAAGTCAGTTTGAGCTGGGGATTGTTTTACTTGCAGTCAAAACATCTTGACTGATACATCTTTCAATCATCTATTGTTATCCAGTGATAAAGTTTTGGAAACTATTCTGGAGGAACAAAGGAAAGCAAGTGAGTGAGGTCATGAACCATCCTTTGGCTTGCCTCTCCAATCAGTCTCATCTTTTACTACTCTCCACCTCCTACTATGCTTCTGTGTTCCAGGAATACTAAACTTGCTTTCTCTTGCCATCACTCTTGTGTACAGACTATCCTTTCCCCAGAATATCTCCCCCACCTTGAATGAGTGTGCATACACACACACATACACACACATGCCAGCCTGGCCATTTCTGCTCAGCCTTCACTCTTTCAAGTTCATTTGCATGTCTCTTCCTCAGAATGGGCACACAAGGGGCTCCTGTGACATATACCCCTGATCCCTGCCCATTTAAGGTGTCCATGGTCGGAAGTCTCTAAGTTGGCCCCAATGATCTCCACTTCCTGGTATTCATGCCATTGTACAATTTTTTTCCTTTGATCTAAACTGGACCTGTGAGTCATTTATAATGAATGGAATATAGCAAAAGGAGGTGCATTTCCAACATATGATGTCACTTCCATGATTAAGTTGCAAAAAGATTGTGACTTTTGTCTCCAGCACCCTTTCTCACTCTCTGACTCTCTCTCTCTCTTTCTCTCTTGGACCAAAAACTGCCAGAGGATCCTCAAACAACTATGGAGAGGTCCACATGGTAAAGAACTGGGGCCTGCCAGCAACCATGTCAGTGAGCTTGGAAACAAGTCTTTTGAAGCCTGTAAAAAGTCACGTAAGTGAGTTTGGAAACAAATGACCCCTCATCCCCAATTGAGCCTTCAGATTAGACTGTAGTCCTAACTGATAGCTTGGCTGTGACCTTAGGACAGATCTTAAGTCAGAAGTATCCAGTTAAGCCATGCCCGGATTTATAATTCAAATAATTTGTGAGATAATAAATGTTTGTTATTTTGAGCCACTAAGTTTTGGGATAATTTGTTATATAGGCCTAGCTAATGAATACAGTATCCCTTATCTGAGTTCCTATATAAATCTACAGTTCCCACATCATAGCACTTATTGCTCTGTGTTGTAAATATCTAGTTATTTGTTTGGCCACTTTGCTAGACTGCAAATTTTGTGAAGACAGGGACATTGTCTTGTGTGCTACTGTTTCTTCAGTGAGTAACACTGTTCTTGGTACATAAAATATGCTCACACTCACTGAATAATGATAAAAGATTGGGACTCTATGAAATAAGTGTCACAAACATTGCTGTGGGAATAGAAAGTCAGGTCAAGGAGATGAGTACCAAAGAGAAAGGCAATGAAATTAATAACAAATTATAAAATAATTATTAATCTAACGTATGTGTAAACACACTGAGCACCAACTAAGATGGCGCCAGCAGATAAAATAGGGTTTTGAATATCATACCCTGGCGATCAGCACTGGGATGTCTATTGTGGCAAAACCGTTGATGAGGAGAGAGGGCATAAGCCGATGTAAAAACACTGACCGGGTAAGTGTCAGTCTTGCCTTCCCACTGACCAGCTCTGCACCTGGGGCCGACTGCCTGATCTCTCTGGTCCTCAGTTACTCATTGTTAAGGTGAAAGGAGGTTTTACATCATCTCAAAGACTCCTTCCAGCTCTAATATTCTACTTTATGTATGACTCTATTCTGTAATTCTGTAATTCTTCTCAAATTATCTCAGATCAGTGGTCCTCAAGCTTTTGGTTTTTCTGTCCCATCATATCTGAGGGATATAATACACATCCCTCTGCAAAAGTGATTTTCACCCTGTAGGGAGGAAATGGGCACATCACCTTGTGGCCCAATTAGAATTTCTGGGTAATATGTGAAGTGTGAAAAGATATCTCAGATGATTCTGACCTGCTCGATGCCCACTTTTGAAAATCTTTGAGGTAATCCATGACAGACCAACAAATTGTGGTCAACAGACCAGACATTCTGTTGTTTGATAAAATGAATGCAGTAGAAGTTAACTATATGTTCAGGAAACTTAAAAGAAAGCTGAAAAATAATCTAAGCAGAAAAATTTAACGAGTAACCCGTTCCGGTGGAGTTGTTGTCAGAATATGGATCTCAGAAACACCATCACAAAGTTTGTTATTTTCCCAAGGGCTGAGGTACTCTACACGCATGAGCTTCTGAAACTGGTAATTTATCATGTTTTGACAATAATTTAGAAGGCAGCACTTCCAGGCATTTACCACATGACCAGGGGACTTCTCCATCTATGAGAGATTATTGTCAATATCCTTGACTGGAAAAGCCTGTACTGCTCTAATTAGTTTATAGCAGATTCTTTTGAGGTATGATAATAGTAATAATACCCAGCATTTGTTTAATTCTTTCATTTTTCAAAATATTTTCCATCTGTCACTGTGTTATTCTCACAATGGACCTGTTAAGTAAAGTTTCCCTGGAAGTTTGTTCATTTCCTCATTCAATGTGTGCATTAATCCAGAACCCACTGTGTGTCAGGGACCCGCTGTGGATACAACATTGAATAAGATGTGGTTGACGTTCTTAGGGGTTCAGAATCTGGAGGGAGAGGCAGATGTGTGAGCAGATAATTACAGCGCTGTCAGGTACATGCTTTCTTTTGCCATGGTGACCTGTGCATCTACTCCACACCTGACCCATATCTGGAACCACACAGGAGTGATACACCAGGGGGAATTGTTCCAAGAGTGGACTTATTCAGTTCTCATTGCATCAGCAAATGTCTGTCTATTCACACACCATTCCGTGGGGGAAGATAATTGCTTTTCTGGACTTTGGGGCTTTGGTTCTTCCCCAAATAGTCCACAAGTTCCAGGAACTCAAGAGACATGTGGCTCACTGTTTAGCCATGTCACTTCTCATGCGTACTGATGTTCCTTTTACCAGTTAGAGAGTCCACCACTTAAAAGAACCTCTTCAGTTTAGAAGTCCAAGAAGTGAGATGTGAGACGTTTTCATCTTCAAATGGAGCCTGTGTATGTTAGAACCTGTGTACACCGGCTCCTGAAACCCAAATGTGCACATCTCTTCCCAACTCAGTGTTCAGTGATGTTGGATCGGTAGCTTGAAATTGTCCATGGTGGGAATATTGTCACCACAGAAATTGGCAAACCCTATAGATCCTCACCGTTTTTCTTCTGGACAGCCAGTTGTAAAGCATTTACCTGCACACCGCTGACTATAGCTCGCTGTCCTTCACCTGGGGCTTGGTTAAGCTGATGGATTTACTAAACTATTCTGCATATGAAATGCATAATAGCCTCCAAATTTGTGTTTGAATATAATTGCACAGCCTGTATTAATTTCTTTTCCCCTCCTCCCACATACGTGGGTTAAAACTCCCTTAATTTGGTATGTAAATTTATGCAAAATAGCAAACACTTAGGGTTTTATAGTGAGAACACTGGAGCACTAATAACACTGCAATCTTGATTATACAGCCACCAAACCAATGCTTCTTCAAAACCAGGCTCCTCCGCTGCCACCTACAGAAAATCTACGCGGCTGAAATGAGCTTTCCTTCTATGATTGACAAACAGGTATATTCCTTCTTGCTGGAAAAAATAAACCAAAAATCACATCAAAATGGAAAATGCAGATGTGTTCATCTCAAAGATTTTGTAAATCATCAATTTGAACATCCAATTCTTTTCTCCAATATGTATCCCCTACCAAATTACTTCTCTGGAAGGATTTCCCTGTTCCTGCCAATGGTCTTACTGTTTTCCCAGTATCCATACAGGAAGCTTCAGGGTCATGTCAGTGCTCACTGCAATGCTAGGCCCACACTCCAGGTTCAATAAATACATACTGAATAGATCAATTCTTTTTAAGTTCCTTCTTTCTAATCCCATGCCAGAAATCAGCAAGTCTGTAGATTTTGCTTCTACAGACTTCTCTTCTACTCTAATACTAACCTAGGCCTCACTACCACAACTTTTCCAGCTACTTGTCTCATGCTTGTCTCTCTCCACTTTCAAGCATTTAGATTACAGGCTTTAACAACATGCATTGTATGGCAAGTATTGGGCTTGGGATGAAAATGAAGCCAACAATCTACCCTCAAGATGGGAGAGACACGAATGGATGAAAAACACTGTCTCTGCAGTACTACAAGGGCTGTAGCCATGGCAGACATAGAACGCTGTAGAAACAGAGAGGAGAGGATTGGGGCTATTTCAAATGGTAGAGAGTCCTGAGTTGAGTTCTGTAGTATGCCTAGAATTTTGCTGTGGGAACAAGATGGGAAAAAAATAACCTAAGGAGAAGGGGGGAAATAGTATGTTGTATTTAGCCTTGAGTAAAAGCTGAATCAGTAAAGAGATTCAGATTCCTGGGTTAAATTCTGCTTTGCCACTCTCTGAATGACCTTAGGCAAATTACCTAAACTCACTGACCCTTAGGTGCCTCGTGTGCAAATGGGGACCACCTACCTTATAAAATTGTGACGATTGATGGTGCTAATGAATGTAAATGTCTTGGGATGGAGTCTGCCATACTTTAAATGCTCAGTAAATGCAACCTATTTTCCCTACTATTCCAGGCAAAGGGAATAGCCTTGAAAAATTATGAAGGTGAGAAACAAGTAAGGGCAAACTCACATTATAGCTGCGTCTAACACTGGGTATTGGTTGAGGAGTGGTGAAAGATGAGGCTGCGATGGCAGGCAGGAGCCAGCACCTGAAGGTCCTGGTGTGGAATGCTCAGTTCTTTGAACTTTAACCTGGAGGTGAACAAGGATCCACTGAAGGATTTCAGGAGGAGAGTGACTCATTCCGCTTCTGGCTGCTAAGCCGAACATTGCTGTGATTGTTATTCTCCTGCCCAGTACTGTCAAAGAGAAATAGAGCTGGATGTTGGTTAAAGATGGCAAGACTGATTTTCTTCAGGCTACGGCAGTCGGGTCAAGAGACTCCACTATAAACTGGGTGCAACTCCGCTGTAACAAAAGGTGGGAGGCTTTTTCAACACAGGAGTGTGCTAAAGGAAAAGTACTGATGGGTGTGGGCAGGCAGTGTTGGTCAACGTGATCAGGCCATCTGTGTGTGCTAACTGTGCCTATCACTGTTAGGCTCCCACCTACCCACAGAGACTCGGCAACACGGGCCCCACCTTCCCAATGACTACATTTCAAAGGGATGGCTCCTTGAGAAAGATCTTTCTGGGTTGTAGAAGATATATCTCAAAGGGACAGAGAAAGGATTTATAACTGTAAGTTTTCTAAAGAAAATGTTCTAAGAACAGGGAGACTAGGGGCCTAGAATCAGGTTTTGGCTGAAACAAAGAGTTAATTCTTGTGGCAGTGTTGAAATTTCTCAGCCAGGCATTTTAAGGGCACCAGGGTCATCCTGGGAACATGGTCTTGGGCTGGCAGAAGCCATGTAGCCTTTTCTTCAATCTCTTAGTGTGCAGGATGGACAAAATTGTTTGTGCTGAGAGATTGCAGTTCCCAGAGGCCAAGGCTGAGGCCTAGTTGAGAAGGCAGCTCTGAGGAACCTGACCAAAATTTGGTCAAGGAAACAATACCCTCCAGTAGCTCTCTTTCCTGTTGTATAACACCGAATGGCTCCTTGCTTAGTTTTCTAGACCCTTCAAAATCTGGTCCCATCTGCCTGGGAAACCTACTCAATTAGTGCCCCCAACAATTTATATGGTCTATTCAAATTCAGTTTGGAACAGCCCCTCCCATGTCTCTCTCTCATTCTGATCTCTGAGCTTTTGCTTCTGTTCCTTTCTCTTCTTCCCCTGGCATCTTTTTTACCCTTCAAAGCCTTAGTCAGTGAACGCCCTATATCTACAAAGGCTTGCTTGATAATTCCTGGCTCTTTTCTCTCAACTACAAAACTCAGTCTTCTTGCCACACAAATTAGCACTCAATTGTCTCGCATATTGTGTTTGGAACATATGGGATTTTGGGAAGTGTGCTGTGCTTGCATTCAGAGGGGTTTGAGTCTCACTTCTTCTACAGAGCAGCTGTTTGAACATAAGCAAGTCTCCTCTCTGGGCTTCAATTTCTTCATCTGTAAAACGGTGATAAGACCCATCCAAAGTATTTTTATGATTAAATTAGATGACAGAACGTTTTTGAAAGTGACTAACACAGTACATGGCCCAAGGTTCATGTATAATAGATATTTATTGAATCTTTTTATCATTTTATGTATAGTAATCATCTCTCTGATTTGATCTTAAGCTCTTTCAGAGCCAAAACCACGGCTCATATTCTTCTTTTCCACAAGCCCTATGAGAGTGTTGAGCATGCAGAAGGCACTCAATAACCACTGACTGAAGGAATTAATTGATCACATGCGTAACAGAAGGGACTGAGTGTGCTGTACATTCTGTGAAGTGTTTAACAGATGCCCAATAAGGAAATGAATCCTCCAGACCCCTACCTAATGGAGGCTGAAATTATACAGTTATAGGAAGTACTAGTTTAGATTAATGGACTTTTTGATCTTCAAAGTGTCCCCAACAGCCCTTAAAACACTATGACAGTCTGAAGTCTGAAAGAAAACTAGGAAATGGATATAACTTTGGGCAACCCTGAAAAAAATCTGGCTAAATGTCAGGCCCAGCATAAAAAAATGCAATCAGAACTGGAATTCCATATCGTCTCGCTCCTTTCTGGCTGGGGACGCTGTCTCAGAGTAATTAGCTTCTAAACATCCTCATGTAATAAATGAAGAGAACAGCAGACGCCGAGAGTGATTTATTATTCATCATGAATAGCAAGTGAATGAAATAATTTAACAACCACTAATCTCTAAAAGGGACCCACTCATTTTTAATCATCCCATATGACATGTGATCACTCATTCACATACATCCCCCTGAGCTCATCACTGCAAGGAAGCCTTAACGGGCAGCAGAACGCTATTTATGTGCTTCTGTGACATGAGTGTATCATTAGGTATATATTACAGCCTGTGGGATTGGGACCATGTTTTTGTGCGGTGTGACAACTTGACACAATCCATACACATGTCACCTTTTGCATCCCATTAGTATCGAGGGAACCCACAAATGCTAATATGGCATAGTGATAATTATACGGCTCACAGTTCCGAGGCTATGATTAGAAATGGCAACTGTGTTGACGAATATAGATTGTGGTGGGTTTGTCACATGAGAGAGAACCCCAAGGGAATGGTAACCTGATGATAATCTTTTGACTGTCATGTGAAGAAGTCTAACTGAAGCATTCCCTATTCTAATTATAATTGTGCTGGTGAATATTGTACTGTTTGTTTTTGAGTCACAGGAGAACATAGAATCAGTATTTTAATGTCTGGCTTATTTGGAGAATTTCCTTTATCTAGCCTAATCCTTTACAGAGCTACAAATTTAAGGAATATAGAGACAAGTTTTGCTGTGAGGATAGACCCACACATCTTTGAGATGGCAGAGAAGAAAATAAAATCGATTAGGAGGCCAGTTAATTTTGGCCAGTTAATCTACTTGGGCTCTGGTAAAAAACTAGTAATGATGGTTACTAATGGCACCTACTACTTTTTGACTGCCTGCAGTATGCCAGGCACTGTTCTCACGTTATCTTATTTAATTCTCATAACAATCCTGTGGAGTGGGCAATATGATGCCTATTTACACATGAAGAAACGCATTCACTCAGCCTTTGGTTGTATCAATGTCAACAAAACAGTTCAGGAAAAAAGAATTTGAGTTCAATCATGCAGTTTATTTTGAAAATAGTAGGTTTAAAAACTTCCCCACTTATCTTTTTTTTAAAAAAAGATCAGTCTTTGTATTTAGATGTAGTTTCAGTAGAATTATTATTTTAGTGAAATTATTATTTATATTATTATTCTATTATTATTTCCACATGCGTATGTGAGTCATCTGGAGGGAGAGGGCTCTTTTTTTTTGAGGAAGATCAGCCCTGAGCTAACTACTGCCAATCTTCCTCTTTTTGCTGAGGAAGACTGGCCCTGAGCTAACATCCATGCCCATCTTCCTCTATTTTATACGTGGGACACCTACCACAGCATGGCTTGCCTAGTGATGCCATGTCCACACCCGGGATCTGAACCAGCGAACCCCAGGCCGCCGAGAAGCAGAATGTGCCAACTTAACCACTGCACCACTGGACCAGCCCCAGGAGAGGGCTTCTTAAGGTGCAGACTCTGATTCAGCAGGTCTGTGCTGGGGGCAGTGAGACATTCTGCACTTCTCATCAATTCTACAGTGATGCTGCTCCTGCTGGTCCAGGGGCTACAGATGGATGGCGGTGTTAAGTGAAAGAGACTGACTTCAGTGCTGTCTACAGAGCAGCCATCATTCTAGATTTGAAGATAAAGAAGACATAGCTTTTTTTTTCCTTCTTTTTTTGGAGGATAGGTAAATGCTTTTTTTTCCTCCATGAGTCTTGTATATTAGGGTGGAATCAATATTTTTCCTTATCGCTCTTCAAAAATATTCACATTTCATGCAGATTCTCTTTGGTCTTTTACAATAGACCATTGCCGATGACCTACAGGAGTTTTTCATTTGATTTTGAGTTATAGTAAAAGAGTGACTTCCACTCTTCGAAACCTCTAAGAATTGTAAGCAAACTGAATTAATTTGGAATAAAACAGAATAAGCAACAGAATGGGCAGGACAGGAAAGAACATTCTGGTGGCTTTTACCAAGCCTTTGATTGGTGGTTTAACAACACTAAACTATATAAGGCTATCTGGTTCGCAGGACTGGTTCTTTGACTTGAAATTTACTCTCCATGTAATGAAGGCTTTATATGTGTCACAATAAGAAGCAAGAGTCCTTGTAGAAAGGTATTTCTATCAGTACAAGTGACCGTCGAGAACCAAGGACCCTTAGTATACTTCCTTCACATAAAAGATGTGTATTTGATAAGAATTCTTAGTCTTTCATAAAAATCTTATAAAAATTCTAGGTATTATACAAGAATTTTGGTATTTTCTAAGAATTGTTTTGATTATGCGGCCAGTGGAGGGCTGATCTTACCAAACTTTGGATGAAGTCAAATGCCCACCGGAAGCCAGTCAGGCCCGTGAAGGCAGCAGAGCGTCAGCACAGGAGAGGAAGTTCTGGCCTCAAGCCAAGTCCTATTTGAATTGTGGGTTGCCTCTGTTTGGCCATGAGACCTGGGAGAATCACGATCTTTGAGCCTCTGTGTACTGCTCTTCAAAACAGGGATGATATCACAGCCTCATAAGCTTAGGGTAAGGGTAAATGCTCTCCCCTGTGTAAAGGACGCCCCCCTACCCCCCGCCAAGCGAAGTGCTCTATAGATTATAGTGCCCTTTCCCTCTTTGCATGCACCAAATATGTGGGCATCTCAGATATAACTGCAAGCTACACTTTTCCCAGTCAACCAGTGGCTGATTTACATAATGATACACTTCATTAACAATGTTTAAACTACATGCTCTCACCCTCTGGTTATATCAATGTCAGTGAAAACCGGGTTAAGGAAGAAAAATTAGAATTCAATCACATAGTCTGTTTTGAAAATAAAATCTTTGGATGCCTCCTCTTCTCTCTCCTCCCCTTCTTTCTGCCCCTCTTCCTTCTCCCCCTCCTTCTTTTGTGTTTTCAAAGTCAATCTTTATATTTAGATAAAACTTGATGGAATTATCTACTTTACAGCTACAGTTTATTAGAAAATAAATATTTCTCTTCTGTCCCCAAACCAAAGAAACCTGAAAAACTCAATTGGTTTTTTTTTATGTATTTAGATATCTATTTTTTCTTCATTCACAAATTTTGTCCACAGCCATGTAATTCCTCACTTCAGGCAAATTTCAGCCTCCTGGTACACAACAGCACTTTTCTCAAAGGCTCTTTCAGATTTCAGAAGACAAATATGAAAAGTCAATATGCTGGAATAAATTCTTTTTCCTCCTTCTTAAAAAAGTGTGAATAGAATCTGTATAGAGGATCCAAGATCATTCTTTCCATCTAAAAAACAACTATGAAATCTCAGTTTTCCCAAGATTAGTGATTCAATAAGGCAAAAGACTTTAATCTGATTTTTCTTAGAATCTTTCCCCATGCATTTTTCCCTTTAGCACACCTTAGGGATTCTGAAAACAATTTTTAATCTGTCTTTTCTCTTTGTTTAAAATCTTTCAATCTGAGGATTCAAAATACTTGTTTAAAATGTGGGCCATTTATGGAAATAGGAGAAGATTAGTATTTGGAAAAGAGGTTTAGTGCTTAAGATTTGGTTTCCTGAGATTCCTTTGAAAGGCAGAGTCAGAGCAAGAATCTGACCCCTGTTTTTATTTCTTTGACTTGACAGCCAAACCACATTGCCTCTAGCTGAACACTACAGTGTGCTGGACCATTAAATAGGATAAAGGAATGAAATTTCATAGGTGAAGACTAAGATAAGAATGATAAAATTACTCTGCCTGGGAGTTTAAAGAATGCATCAGATCCTTTCTATGCTGGGGAACCTTTTCTCTCCCACATCGTATAACGTTGTCTTAAACCTCTTATGGTCTAGGACACTTTCAATTCTTCATCTTCAAGGTCACAAGCCAAATCTGACACTTTCATTTGGCCAAGCAGGAGAACTACTTTCCTCTGCATGTGGCTGCCCTTTGAGCACCACCTCTTAGTTTCAATCTACTCAACGGCAGGTAAGAATCCTCGGGCACAGGGGAAAACTTGGCTGTGTTTCCACATTTTCCTTTCTGGTGAGCTTCTACACGTTCTCCTCCCCGGTTCCTGGCTAAGAATTGCCTTTTCTGCCTCTGTGAACTTCCCTGATAACTTTTGAGCTCCCGGCTACCTCTTTGAAACTGAAGATCTGCCGGAGGCCGCTTTCAGCCACATCTGCTTCTGTGAATAAAAGTTCTCTCGGGGAATTTTCCTTTCCTATTTCTTCTTTATCCTGAACCAGTGTTTACTTCCTCCAAGGCTGTCTCCATCCGGTCAGATCAGGGCAAGAGAGGAAATCCCTCTTCCCCAGAATTACCATGTGGGATTCGGGGGTCCTTTGTAGTTTCTCTATAGACAGGTTATTTTTCCTTGCTTGTTTTTTGTTTTTAAATCAAGACCAAGTACTGAGACTTTATCAAGAATTAAAAAATAAATAAATAAACATCTAATTTGCTAACATATACCCTAAAGAGACCTGAACCCTAGATTTTGATCGCTAACAATCACATGTTAAAATAACCTTGGAGATTTCCTCACCTGTGGTTCTCACACTGACACTTCCCTGCCTTGCTGTCACAGGGAGGACTTGGCAGTATTTGAATTTGACCCCTACTCAATACTTTACTTTCCCAGTCTTATTTGGCAAATCTAGTTAATTAACAGCTTTATCTTCCTGGGGAAGTAAAGTCTCTCCTCCTCAGGCTTGATTAAGAGACTAGTTGAGAAAAGAACAAAGAAAAAGTCTGCCTCAGGCACAGAGAAATACAAAGGATGATGACATGACTTTGAAGATGCTAAGCGGTCTTTTATCCAGTTCCTATTTTTCTCAAATAGTCCTTCAGCTTTTAATGGATACAGAAGAAAATAGTATGTTGTATTGGAGACACTTCTATTTTGGCCAGATTTCTTTTTTCTATAGTAGCTGTAGGGCTTTCAAATAATTCAAATTGCATGTGCTTCTCTTCACAACATTTTCTCTTTTCCAACTCATCTGGCCACTGTAAGAGAAATATTTGAATAACCAGCTACTCTTCTTTTTTTTTTAAGGCAAATTTTCTATATAAGCAGAGTGACTCTGATATTCCGATGGGGAAGTATAAAAATATTTACGCCAACTGTAAACTTTCCAACATAAAATTCCTTAGGATATTATACAAAGCAAAAAGGAAAGGATGTAAAAACATCAGTAATGTCTTGAACAAAGATAATTAGATTGTTCTTATTCTGGGCTTAGCCCATGGATTTCCAGGGTGAAAAGGTTGTTTGTGCATTTCTAAGAATTTTCCCAGACTAATTTATTATTATGAAAGTTAGCCAAACAGTTTCATTTAGTGATCCTTGAAATTATGTTTTGTATTAGTTTCTGCAAAAAAATAGAGATTGCATTGTTCCTTGAAAAATTATCTTTTTGTCAACATGAATTGCATATTCCTGGCTTCTCTATGGTCCTTTATTTTATCTAAAGAACTCCAGCTGAGCCTTTGCCATTTGCTGCACAAATATTTTGCTTACAATTTACTTAACCGACTGGCTGGGCTGAATGCATCAAAAATGTATCTTCTGGTGATCAACCTACAGTTTACTTAGGAGCAACAACACTGTAAGTTTTGCAGTTTAGCTTCTCAATTAACAAGGAAAGACAAGGCTCGTTTGTGGAGATATTTTCATGTATTAAAGTTGCATTCTCAGTTTGCACAAACATAAAATGTTCTTCTATCATTCATGGTAGTTTTGTGAGTTAGAATGTTTCTCATCTCAAGAAATAAATGTTACGATTCTTGATGCATTTTACCACTGAATAAAGTCAAATTTATTGTCATCCTTACTAGTGGTATCAACCTTCTGCTCACCCCAGCATGACCATAATGCAAAATACATTAATTAATAATTCTCTCTTTTTCTTTCAGCTTATTGTGTAGAAAGAAACCTATTAGAAGAGATCTACATCTTAAAATAGCCGATATACCGCTGTTCCCTGTCTCTGAATTGCTTTTTCACCTCAGGCCTGGTGGCAAAGATAGGAGCTTTAGCTTTACTTTCACAAACAGTTGTGAAGAAACACTGCCTAACTTGGAAGTAAGGCAAAGAGAGGATGGCCCCTTTCAATGTCATATCAGAGCCTTGTTTAACAGGCCCGCTCAAAGATCATTTCGTTATCCTGGGGAATAGACTTTTGTTTGATTATATCTCACTATTGATCATAAGTCCATTTTTCACAAATTTGCATGTTCGTTGGTAGATTTTTATCCGGTAGAGACACAAATAGTTTCTGCCTGATACTAATGATAACCCAAAAGGTTATGGTTTTATTGATCTGTAAGATATATTAACCAGCTCTCTATCTAACCCCACCTTATCCAAACATTTTTTTCTCACACGCCTAGATAATCCCTATTCTTTACTTCTCCTCTGAACCATCTTTCCTGTCCAGCTGGTTGTCTCATTAATGAATCGAAAAACTCTTGACCACATGCTTATTTCATATTTATATGTGTTCTGTCTTATAACTTCTTAAAAATTATACTTTGACATGTGCCACTCAATATACATATAATTTTTCTTTAATGTTATGCTTTTTGCTTGAAAGTAATCAGTTAGAGAAGCAATTGCTAATTAATTTAGACAAATGAAAACCTTATATAAATTTATTTTAGTACCCAGCACTACTTCAAGGACAGACCAAATCTCATTATTTAAAATATTGATTTTCTAACAATATGTTAAGGAATTGTCTTGGGTTCAATGTGACAGATGGAGGGTCCTTAAGGCATGCTACCCTTACTGGTGCAATTAACAGAAAGAGAACGAAACAGTCATCTTTATCCAGTGAGCTCTTCAAAAGACTTGGGATTAACAGGACTTGCATGAGAAAATAAAAATTCCCTTTAATTTCTTCACCAAGAACTTGGATTGTACTAGAATTGAGTTCACTTGTTAAAACAAACAAACAAACAAACCAATACATAGCAATATCTTTCTGCTTAAACTAATTAATCAGAGTCCTGTGCAGACTTTTTTGTCATTATTTTTGCTGTTCCTTTTACTCTCCATAGGATTAATTGAAAAATTTTTTTAAATGTTTTGAATAGGTGATATATAATTAACGAAACTTTAAAAAAGTAAAACAGTATAAAAATGTATACAGTGAAAAATTTTGCTTTTACCACTGTCCCCATCATGCTTTCTCCTCCCTACCTGCAGAGGTGACTAGGGGGTAACTTTTTTGTCTCCTTCAGCTTTTGTTTATGAAAATAATAGCAAATATGAATATATCCTCAAGCTGTGCACAACTGCTTGGCACCTTGCCTTTTTTGCTTACAATGGATATATTGACAATCTTTTCATATTAGTCCCTAAAGCGCTTTCTCATTTTTTTCCACACAGTGTGGCCTATCAAATGTAACAGATGATAACTTTAGTAATTAAATCCCAAGTGAATGTGTAAGGGTGCCATTCAATTCACTAAACATTTGATATACCAATCTATAGTCTAGGAGCTGGAGGTATAAAATATAATAAGACATAAACCTGGTCCTTAAGAAACTCATATCCTCCTAATAGAGATTAAAACATAACTAAACACAGTGTGGTTAGTGCTATGATAGCAGCATTTCTTAAGTGCCATGGAAAGATAACTCAGAGAGTGATTAATTCTGCCTTGGAGGTGCAGGAGAGGAGTCAAAGAAAGCCACAAAACATGGTGACATTTCAGCAGGGTCTTGAAATAGGAATACACAGTAGAACAGAATTGTTTCTGAGTCTAAATGACTACGTGAGTCCATGATTTCTGAAAGAAAGAATTTGGCTGTGATTATCCTTTCTTTAATTCTCTCCTGTTACTCTGCCCTAGGGTATCGGGATAAGTAATTTTACACCCTACCTGGTGTTTACATCTTTTGGGCATTTGTGCATTATTTCCATCTTAATCATCAGTTCACCTGATCTAACTCTGAGCCTTTCATCTCCCCTCCTGCACCAGCCACTCTTCTTGAATGAATCATGAGGGTGGCCTGTTCCTGGCTTTACAGCTGACATGACACCACTTTGCATTCTGAGAAACAGATGTTCAGAAGCAGCCCTTTTCTAAATCTGAATCTAAAGAACTCCATGGTATAAGGTTCCCCACCTTTCTAACGACTCCTGCCAGTTTAGTTCATTTGCACATTTCATTCCCAATCTATTTATCCCGTGTAATAGCTTAGTCATCGAGCTCTCACACTAAATAAGAGCTCTTCAAACGCCAACCCTGAGAACTCCTCCCAGTATGAATTGCAAGCCATTTATTTTCATTTATTTACAGCCTTTACAAAGTCTTTCAGCTGGCTTTTCAACCATGAGATCGTGTCCATATAAATGTCAATTTTTATTAAGCTTCTAAGTAATTTTAAAGCCTACACAAGATGTTTTTCTGAAGTCCTTATACATCAGCTACTCTGCTCACTCACATTCCTTAATCGTGTAATTCTCTAGAAATGACCTATCAAGTATGATGAAGCTCTTTGCTCTCTTTGCTCACGATCTGCATTTTATTCCACTTCTTTTCGTGACCCCAGGTCTGTGCTCTGCGACCATAATGACCCTTAGTGGTCAGGCTAGAATTTTGGCAGGCCTAATGAGACACTATTATTCTTCAACAACTGTGGGGACTCCGTGGGGCATAATATTTTTTAAATCTCTTTTCCCAAGATTCTCACCAGTCTGGAAATTGGCTGGAGCTCTGCTGCTATTCTCAGCTGGGAGCAATCCGTGAAGATCCTCAAGCCAGAGACCCAGCCCACCGCCCTCGTGAACTGCCAGCTTCAATCAAATTCGGAGAACACCGTCCCCAGCCAAACAGCTCAAGGTTGAATTGTTTTCAAAATCTGGCAATTTTGACCAAAATGTATCAATTTCTTTGATAGCTTCAAATAGTATTAAAATAGCACCCTGTTAAAATACAATCCCCAAAACTCCAACCTCTTTTTTTGGTTTTGCTTTTCTACTTAGCAGTAACTCCATAACACGCTGTATATTTCACCTAAATTTTACTGTGTTTTCTCCATACTTGAATGGAAGCTCCGTAAGGGAAGGAATTTTCTGACTGTTTTGCTGTATGTTCAGTACCCAGAAAAGTACCTTGAACTTAAAAATTGTCCTATATGTGGTAGGTGGGTAAATTAATTAATATATAGTGCAAAGATTGCATTTCAGTTAATACCGTTGTGTTCCATGGGGCTTAGTCTATTTTTTCTTTTTCTGGTGATGCGCTGCCTTTTTCCTTCTATATCTCCTAACACCCTTTTGAACACTTCCCTGATAACCTTTCCCTCTAGGAAGCTTTTCTTGAATTGCCGCATGGAGTTCAACTTCCCTCAGTTTTCAATGTAATGTTTATTTTACTTAGTCTTGGAGGAGAGCAAAGCTTTCATATGAAGATAGCCCATGTTCCAAAGGCCCCAATATGCTTTAGAACCAGGTGGGAAAAGCTGCCTGCGTTATTTCTCCTTTATCAGCACATCTATGAAGAGAGGAAAAATGTTGTGTAGTTTCCATAGTTGAGGAGCAAAATGTGCATTATGTGGAATAGTGCCCTGGTTTTAGGGTCAGTGCAGCCCGTCCCAGTTTTGAATCCCAGCTGTCTTTGCCATCCCTGTGATGCTAGGTAGTTGTTAAAACATTCTGAGCCCTACTGCCTTCATCTGGAAGATGAAGAGGTTAATACTTCCCTTGCAGGGTGATTGTGAGGAACAGACATAATCTATACCAAACAACACGCCTGACAGACATTACCACTGGCTATTATTCTTACTATTACTATTAATACTATTAGTATTATTATATCATATCATCCTTCCTTTGATTTACCACCTATCCCACAGGAATCTCGCTCCAATCTAGAATACAAATTCAGCTATTTCAATTTGGGATTAAATCTTCCATACATTCATTCATTTAACAAGCATAAATTGAGAGTCTAGTGTGTGTTAAGTACAGTGCCAATTGCAAGGAACACAAAGATCAATGCACGTTAGTCCCTGTCACTTCAGAGCTGACAGTCTATGACATCCATTCATTTATTCATCAAATTGTTCAACAAATATTTATGAAAAACAAGAAAATAAACAAGATTAACTAAATTGTGCACTATGTTAGAATGTGGTAAGGGCTATGGAAACAGTGGAGCAGAGTACGGGGAATCAAGGATGCAAAGTGTATATTTTTGGAGGGGGGAGTCAGGGGCTTTGTAATTTTAAGTAGGGTGGTCAGGGCAGAATTTTCTGGGAATGTGACATTTGAGCAGAGCCTTAAGGAAGTGAAGGAATGAGCCACATGGATATTTGGGGGAACGGCATTTCGGCAGAGAGAAGATGAGAAGCTGGAACAGAGCAGAGAGTGGGTTGTATTAAAACAGAGGGCTGTTCAGTTTCTCTGCTTGTTGCTGGTGTAGGTGGAGTGGGATCCGAGGATGGATCATGGGAAATGGTCCTGATGGACTTCCCTGGGCAGTCGGCACAGGTGAGGGTAGACTTTCCTTCTGGACCACGGTTTCTTTCCATCACGTCATGCTGAGGCTCTAGTCCCTGCATACTTTGACTCATACCCCCTACTTTCAGGTTCTGGGGCAGGATGTTTCTTTGTACAATTTTCAGTCAATCCCTTACCCAAACTGCTGCTCATTTTGTCTCCACTTTATTCTCCCATCTAGAGGCTTAATACTAAATGCCTATTCCCCTCTCCCTCTGGAAAGTTAGGTGGTAGCTATCCACATACCATGTGGGCTCCTACCCCTACTGTTCTTTCATTCCTGGCTTTACCTCCAGATTCCTCCTGGCAGAGAGACTGAGGCTGCTCTGCTTCCTTTCTATCTCCATTGACTTATTTTTGCTGTAACAGGAGGGAGAGCAGACTGTTGGACCGCAGTGTGACTGTGATGGGCAAACACGGTGACATGGGAACGCAGGGCCCAGGAAAGATCCAAAAGTGGGGGTCTTGGCTGCATCTTCCATTGCCCAAGTCATAGTCATTTTCTTTCATTGCTTTGACTAAACTGCCTAGCTTTGTGCTGCACTAGACCCAGGGTGGTGGTCATATGGATGTTTTCTTCCCATAGCTAGAAGGGATAGATCTGGGAACAAGAGATGGAGCAATGGGTGATGTGTTTGCTGATAACACCTAATAACCTACTTCCAATTGTTATTTTCTGTCTCTGTGACACCAGGGTTCTTTATTTTAATGGTCTTTCTACCCAATGGAAGAATGCTGCCAGTAGGAGTCAGAATTAAGATGGCACTCACATGAAAGATGAAATCCCTGCCTGGACTTCTGGTTCTCATGCCACTAGTTAAAATAGCAAAAAAAGAAAAGAAAAGAAAAGAAAAAAGGAAAAAAGAGTTTCACTGTTGCCTGGGACAATCAACCTGAATTTTCAGGGAACAATAGAGTTGCAGTGGGCGGCATGGATGAAATGCAGGAATTACCTTGGGTTGCTACGCAGACTACCACATCCCAGTAGTAAAGTTTATCTAACGGGGAGATAAAACCTCCTTGTCACCAGCCCTTCAATGTTACTTCTCTAAGGTCACTGAAAGTCCAGCAGTACCATTAGTGTCTTCTCATTAATAAGTATGGCTCCTTGCCTCAAGCACTCTCTTTTCAGGCAAAGTGGACACAGATAATCTCTTAAAGTTCCATATGCTGGTCATCCATCTCTGCTCCTCAGTCCTTCAGGGCCACATTTGAGTGCCACCACTCACCTCTTCAGATTATTATGTGAGGCTCAGACATTTTTTCTTCTTGGATATCTTGGGTCACTTTTCTTAACATATGTGAAATTAGCTAATTTCTCTGATTGAAAACAAGACCAGTTTATCTGTAAATTCAGTCAAAGTTGGAATTGAACAGTTAAAGTAACATTTACCTTAATGTTCACACTGATTCTTTTTCCAATTTTCCACCATCTATTTTTCAAAGAGGAAGTAGCCATAGCTGAGCTTTTTCAGTTGTGTCATTGACTTGGCCTGGCGTGAAGAAATTTTACATTCTTTGATTAAAATATTAGTCACATTTTGTTGTTATGTTTTAAGATATTCTCAAATATAAAAGTTATACTCTTTAAAAAAATTTATGAGTTTTACAGTCACCAGACACTATAACAAGAGGTTAGTAGAGGATATTATTTTATATTTAATAATATTTTATTAAAGTGTAATTGACTATGGTAAAATGCTGGAATCAAGTTACAAGTTGATGACTTCTAGTATATCTATATCCTCTTGTAACCACTTCCAGGTAAAGACATAAATCATTTCCGTCACCCAAGACAGTCCCAGCATGCCCCTTTCCAGGCAACTCATCATCTTAGAAGAAAATGGTATTCTGACTTCTGTCTCTATAGATTAGTTTTATCTCTTCTTGAACTAAATGAAATAATACAGTATATAATTTTTTTCTGACTTCTTTCACTCAACTTAGAGTTTTTGAAGTTTATCTTTATTGGTGCATTAGTAGCTTGTTCTTTTCAATTTGTTTAGCTGTTAAGCTGATGGTGTTCTGTTATGTGGATATATGTGATATTTGTCTGTTCTCTAGTTCATGAACCAGATTTGGACTTTTAATTTTAGGCTATGAATAAAACTACTCTAAACATTCTTATTAAAAGAATCTTTTTTAATGTACATAAGCATTAATTTCTCTTGGTTGTATACCTAAGAGTGGAATTGCTGGGTCACAGGTTGTGTTTAATTTTTTAACAAACTGTCAAAGCATCTTCCAAAGTGATTGTACTGTTTTGCACTTCCACCAGTGTAAGAATGTTCCAGATGCTCTCCATCCTTGCCAACACTTGGGATTGTCAATGGTTTTAATTGTAGCTATTCTAGTGGGAAGAATGTTTATGTTCTGATGTACTGAGACTGTATCCCTGTTATTGAAACCAGAAAGAAGGAACTAAGCATCAAAAAAGTACCCAAAGGAAAACACATTCTGTTTGGACAGAAAAAAGTTTTCATATCTGATTTTTAATTAACATCTGAAGAGTCATACTATGACATGAGTTTCTCTTCTATTTTTCTCTTTAGCCATGAATTGAGACAAATTAAGGAAATAGAAGGACAATCTAGGACGTTTCACAAGAAGTTAGTAATCTGATATAAAGAAAATTAGCTAGCAAAAAAGAAAATTCAGTTTACAGTTACTTGAACTGAATATTCTTTTTTTTGATTCTTTGATTTTTATCTCTGTTTTCTAGACAGAAATGCTATTCCAGGCTCTCTCTTCTCTAAACTTCTAGACATAGCTTATTATTTCTTATGGCAAATTTCCTGACTCTTACTTGTGAGACTGGCCCCAAACAATACCATCCTGGACTGTAAAAATGAAAGACTGGCTTATCAATTTATCTTCTCTAAGAGGTGTTATTTTCACATAAAATAGAGGTTATAAATAATCTGATATTAGGTTATGAGTTAGCACTAAAATTTTAATCTAAGTTTGTTATAGTTTGTCATATTTCAAATTTATTTCTAACTCAAATCATCTTTTTGAGAAAGTGGTAAAAGAATGATTTTCTTTTTAATAATTGAGAAAAAAAACCACCCGTCTACTACATTTGGAGTCAATGACTGTACTAACAAAAATGTCTCTCGTTTGGGTCCCCATTATGTCTTGCACATTTATCATGTACATTTATTTCTTTATGTGTCTGTCTCTGTATGGCAGATAATGACAATCTTGATGACGATGATTATATCCCATTCTCCATCTCCAGGGCCTGGTATGGTACCCATCACATGCTAACTGGTAACAAATGTTTATAGAAAGACTGGATTGAATGAAGAAATGAGAAAGAGTCACACAGTTATTGTCGAGTCTCAAGCTTTGAGAGCAATGCATATAATTTTGGAGAGCTTAGGTAAGAGAAAAAAATTCCGGGTGAGTGGAAGGTTATTTTCTGCTTAGTCTGGACGTGGACATAATATTTGATTAAATACTGAGGAATAACATTAAAAATACTTGTAAGACTGTACACAAATGTTTAAATGTCAAAATATTTTTAAATGACTAATTATAGATTGGCAAACTTTGCAACTTTAGTAATCTATTCCTGTGAAATGATGCATAATAAACAGAAAAATGTTTTCTATTTTCCCTATGATCCAGTCTAAGATGTGTCCAGCCATTTGGCCAATCAGGTTAAAATCATCAGCTCCATTTACTTGGTGAAAACCATTGAATCAGTTTTTATGAAGAAGAGAGAAATATTTAGTCTTATAAGCCCTATTTATAAAGTTTTGGCAAGCCTGAAAAAATCTTTTCTTCTCTAAATATAAGAGAAATGAAGTAAGATTCCAGATTCAATTGAAATAACTTTTCTCTTTGAAAAAGTTATTTATGTGAGCACTGAAAGTAAAAACCGCTATACTCAGTAATAGAGAAAATTATTTTTCCACATTTTTTGGCAGTGTTTTAGGTAGGAAAAAAAATAAATTTTGCAATGTGATTCTTCTTCCAGAATTATTCATATCTGTCTATTTGGCAGGTCCTGAATATACTCCATTGTGTCTCAGAAGGGATCCACAGATAAAGGATGAATCAGCACCAACAGTTCCAAACTGAAACGTTCAGAGAGTCACTGTATTTCCCTTGTTCTCAGATGTTTTGAAATAAACACTAGCAGTGTTTATTTATAAAAAGGTTCAGGACTTTTTGAATGTGTCAGCAGCATGCCTTGGCTCTAAACAGATTATGTTGCAATTTTTTTTTTCCAGATGATTCAAAACTATAAACTTAAAATCACCTAATTAAAAAGATACCAAACTACAATAAACTTGGACCAAAACTTCAGTCATGTACTTAGTCTGAAATTAGATCATTTCAATAACCCCTCTTCACACCAAAGACAGCATTTCCTCTTAGTTTATAAACATTCTTTAAACATTAACTGAGGTTTCTTGCTTGTTTGAGTGTTGTCATTTGAACAATATGCTTTTTATTCTTTACCTGCTTTGGTAAATCAAGGATTTTGGTTTAAATTTGTTTTTCTCCATAGGCTATGAGTTACATAGAAAAACAAAAGGAAAATAGCTCAAGAGGAGTGTCAACAAATACGATTGAAAGGTACTCAAATGTTTTAAGTAAGAATTTAAAGGTAAGATTTGTTGTGAATAATTCTCATTCTAGAGAGACTGAGTGAAGGATCTGTATTTGCTACAGCCTAATGATACTAAAATATAAGAACTGCTTCTCAGAAATACTTATTTCTAGCATTTTGTTGGTATTGAGAATGTATTGATAATGCTTCAATTGATTGGCATATGTTTTGGTGGATATGCCAAAGATAGAATATCATTCTTGAGAAAGCAAGGTTGCCTTCCTTCCTCTATTTTCTCTTTTTTTTTATGTACTTGATCCCACTAAGCCTGTTTCCCCATTTGTTCAACGGAGATAATAATGCTTTCTATATTTTTTCACAGTCATATTGGCTACAGGGCTCATCCAAAATGATGTCTATGGCCATCTTTAAAGTCATGACAGGCCATCCAATTACACTGGATTATTGTTAGTGCTGGGCAATATGGTCTGATCTTTTGCCTTCCTCTTCTTGTAGTAATTTTTACTCCTTTATTTACTCCAAATGGAGCCAAGCGAAGACTTTGTAAATCTTCTACGGTAGCAGGAGGATTTTGTGAGCCCTCTTGTCCACGCAGGGAGTAGAAGTTAGAAAGATTGTAACAGAGGAAAAGAGGAGGAGGACTATTTTTCTCTTATCTCTAAATTTCCTACAAGTATTTTCTTCTAAAGAGAAGTGGATAATAGTGAGGAATGGATATAGGACTTACTATTTCTCTAAATCTGTTTTTCAAAAATAAAAAAGTGAAAATATTGGAACCTATTGTTCAAAGAAAATTTTACGCTAATATAAATAATATATATTTCACAATTTATAAAAGAGATAAAGGTTTGAGCAGCACCTCCATCCTCTGCCATCTCTCAATACCAGTGGCCCAAGAACCACTTAAGAGGAATGCTAGGACGCAACAGAGACTAGATTACAATTCACTGTTCTAACCATGTCTTCTAGGGGACTGTGTCTAGGAAGCGGGTAGAGGTGTGCAGAAGGCAGGGTAAAGGATAAGAGGATGATTTGACATTTAAAGAGCATCTACTGTGTGCCAGATGGTGCAGAAGTCATTATGTTTAAACTCTGATAAATATGATAATCATCCAGGGTAGTTGTGTTCAGGCCAATATTACAGACATGAAAGTGGAAGCTCCGGGAGGTTGCATTCCCAGTTGTATTGGACAATGGAGCCAGTATCTGAATCAAGATTTGTTTCCAAAGACTGTTCTTTGGCTGAGGCAGAAACCCAGTAACGTTCGCACCACGGTCCCTAAAATTATGCTTTGGGAGAACTAGGTGCTCACCCATTGCACGTTGAGTCAAGGGGCACAGCATTTAGTGGGGGAGGGGGTAGCATAGTGCTTGGTAAGTTAGATAAATCCACTCTGTATTGTTGATTTCTTTTCATAAAATCGTCATACTGTGTCCACAAGCTATCTGAGAGACAGGCCCTACATTTTATTTATTTGTCTTTTGGTTAAAGTAAGAAGTAAACGTTTGTTTGCTAGGTTGGCAGCAAAAAATACAAATTACAGTTGAAATGACCAACAGTTTATTTCTAAATTTGTTTATGAGAGATTTTTAGTAAAAATATCATTTTTCTTGGAATACAAAGAAGAGCAATAATTTTGATGGTGCAGTTGGATAAAATATATCAAAAATTTGTGTTTTATTGCCATGAAATTGCTATATTTAGACTAATACTCACCCTACACTTATCTATGGCATTTCCTGTCAGTGTTACAAAACGAAGTGATTGCTTGAGTGAACCAAGGCAGCAATGTGGGAGAAAAAATGTCCTATTCTGACTCTAAAATCAGGGTGTAAATTGTTCTTTAAAAACTAATTTTGGCAACTTCTATTTTCATCCACGACACAGTAACTTGTACCAATCTAGATCTTCTGTCAAATACAACTATAAAACTGAACAAAATGCATGAGACATCTTTTCCCAGGAAGTGAAAAATAGTCAGTAAAGGACTGCAGGCCCTGAGCAGTTAGCCCCATCACGGCCCAGCTTTCCCCTGGGTGCTCTTTCTTGCCACTGTGCAGGGAGGTGGAGCCGAGTGGAGTGGTGACCTCAGTGCCTGGTCTCAATATTAGACCAGTCAATATTCCGTATATTCGAATCCCAGAGAAAGAAGCAAAAAGGAATTGAGTAGAAAACATATTTGAAGAAGTAATGGCAAAAAATTCCCCCAATTGTAAGAGACATATCAATTTACAAATCTAAGAAGCTGAACAAATCCTGTTAGGATAGCTACAAATAAAACCATACGTAGGAGTATTGTGTTCAGCCTGATGAAAAACAAAGATAAAGAGAAAAAAATATTATTAGTATTGGAGAATGGTGATACAAATGATAGCTGCTTTTTCATCAGAACATGGAGGCTTGGAAACAACGAAATGACATTGCAAAGATGTTGAAAGAGGGAAAAATCTGTGAGTCTAGAATTCTATATTCAGATCAAAATTGTGGTAGGTGGAATAAAACCCCCTCCCCCCAAATAACCATAGCCTAATCCCCAAACCCTGTGACTATGTTACCTTATGTGACAAAAGGGACTTTGCAGATATGATTAAGGTTACACACTTTGAGATGGGGGGAGATTGTTCTGAATTATTTGGGTAAGCCAAATATAATCACGTATAACGAAATATCATCATAATCTTTAAAAGCAGAGAATTTTCCCCAGGTGTGGTCAGAGGGAGATATGACTTTGGAAGTAGGATCAGAGAGATGCTCACTGCTGGCTTTGAAGATGGTCATGAGCCGAGGAATGCAGGCACCCTCTAGAAGCTTGAAAAGGCAAGGAAATGAATTCTTTCCTAGAGCTTCTAGAAAGAACGCAGCCCTGCTGACACCTTGATTTTAGCCCAGTAAGACCCATGTTGGACTTAAGAACTGCAAGATAATAAATTTTTGTTGTTTTAAGCCACTAAGTTTGTGGTAATTTGTTATGGTAGTAACAGAAAACTAATACAATAGCCTTCAGAAGTGAAGGTAAAATTGAAACATTTCACATAAACAAAGGCTGAGAGAATTCAACTTCAGCTGACTGCATTACAAGATATTTTCACAAAGCAAAAGATGGGAGAATTTGCTGCCATAGAACTAAGCTACAAGAAAGGCTAAAGGAAGTGCTTCCAGGTGAAGGGAAAAGAAACCAGATCTATGAGACTGAACGAATAGCATGGAAAGGAAAAACACATCCTTTGTTGCTGTTATTGTTGTCTCGGTGGTAAGGATGGAAGCAATACTCCGTCAAACTCTCTATCTTAAGTAGAATCTGGAGGTCAATGGATGCCCTTTAAATGCAATGGCACAGAGTGAAAGTAAAAGGATGGTAAAAGGTAATCCACGCCAAAGTAAGCAGAAGTAGGCTGCTGTGGCTACATTAATATCAGACAAATTCAACTTTCAGATCAGGGAGTATTACCAGAGGTAAACAGAATACTTTCAAGTGAGAAAATGAGTACTTTCATCAGTAAGGCATAAAAATCTCAAACGTATAGACACCTAACCAGAGAACTTAAAAATACGTGAAATAAAAATCTGACAGAACTATAGGGGAAATAGACAAATCTGTAATTTCAGTTAGTTATTTTAGAATTCTTTTCTCGGTAAATGAGAGAATAAGCTGACAAAAAATTCAAGAAGAATACAGGCATACCTTGGAGATATTGTGGGTTTGGTTCCAGACCACTGCAATAAAGTGTGTATCATAATAAAGTGAGTCACACGAATTTTTTGGTTTCACAGTCCATATAAAAGTGATGTTTACACTACACAGTAGCCTATTAAGTGTGCAATAACATTATGTCTAAAAAATGTACATATCTTAGTTAAAATTATTTTATTGCTAAAAATTGCTAAGGATCATCCAACTTCATCCAACTTCAGCGAGTTGTAATCTTTTTGCTGGTGGAGGGTCTTGCCTTGGTGTTGATGGCCGCTGACTGGCCAGGGTGGTGGGTGCTGAAGGTTGGGGTGGCTGTGGTAATTTCTTAAAATAAGACAACAATAGGGGCTGGTTCCACGGCCGAGTGGTTAAGTTCGCGCGCTCCGCTGTGGCGGCCCAGAGTTCGGATCCTGGGCGCGGACATGGCACTGCTTGTCAGGCCATGTTGAGACGGCATCCCACATCCCACAACTAGAAGGACCTGCAACTAAGATATACAACTGTGTACAGGGGGGTTTGGGGAGATAAAGCAGGAAAAAAAAAAAAAGGAAGATTGGCAACAGTTGTTAGCCCAGGTGCCAATCTAAAAAAAAAAAAAGACAACAATGAAGTCTGCCACACTGATTGACTCTTCCTTTCACAGACGTTTTCTCTGTAGCAGGAGATGCTGTTTGACAGCATTTCACCCACTGTAGAAATTCTTTCAAAATTGGGGGCAATTCTCTCAAACCCGGCCACTGCTTTATCAACTAACTTTATGTAATATTCTAAATCTTTTGTTGTCATTTAAACAATCTTCACAGTATCTTCACCAGGAGTAGATTCTATATCAAGCAACCACTTTCTTTGCTCATCCATAAGGAACAACTCCTCATCTGTTAAGTTTTTATTATGAGATTCAGCAATTCAGCCACATCTTCAGGCTCACTTCTAATTCTAGGTCTCTTGCTATTTCCACTGTGTCTGCAGTTACTTCCTTCAATGAAGTCTTAAGCCTGTCAAAGTCATCCATGAGGGTTGGAATCAACTTCTTTCAAAGTCCTGTTAATGTTAATATTTTGACCTCTTCCCAAGAATCATGAATGTTCTTAATGGCATCTAGAAGGGTGAATCCTTTCCAGAAGGCTTTCAATTTACTTTGCCCAGATCCATCGAAGGAATCATTATCTATGGCTGCTATAGCCTTATGAAATGTATTTCTTAATTAAAAAGACTTGAAAGTCAAAATTACTCCTTGATCCATGGGCTGCAGAATGGATGTTGTGTTAGCAGGCATGAAAACGTTAACCTCATTGTACATCTCCATCAGAGCTCTTGGGTGACTAGGTGCATTGGCAAGGAGTAGCAATATTTTGAAAAGAATCTTTTCTTCTGAGCAGTAGGTCTCAACAGTGGGCTTAAATTATTCAGTAAACCATGTTGAAAACAGATGTGCTGTCATTCAGGCTTTGTTGTCCCTTTATGGAGCACAGGCAAAGCAGATTTAGCCTAATTCTTAAGGGCCCTAGGATTTTTGGAATGGGAAATGAGCATTGGTTTCAACTTAAAGTCACCAGCTGCATTAGCCCCTAACGAGAGAGCCAGTCTTTCCTGTGAAGCTTTGAAGCCAGGCACTGACTTCTCCTCTGTAGCTATGAAAGTCCTAGATGGCCTCTTCTTCCAGTAGAAGCCTGTTTCATCTACATTGAAAATCTGTTGTTTAGTGTAGCAACCCTCATTAATTATGTTAGCTTGATCTTCGGCATAGCTTGCTGCAGCTTCTACATCAGCATTTGCTGCTCAACCTTGCACTTTTATGTTATGGAGACAGCTTCTTTCCTTAAACCTCATGAACCAACCTCTGCTGCTTCAGAGTTTTCTTCTGCAGCTTCCTCACCTCTCTCAGCCTCCACAGAACTGAAGAGAGTTAGGGCCTTGCTCTGGATTAGGCTTTGGCTTAAGGAAATATTGTGGCTGTTTTGATCTTCTATCCAGACCACCGAGACTATCTCCATATGAGCAATAAGGCTGTTCTGCTTTCTTATCATTTGTGTGTTGACTGGAGTAGCACTTTTAATTTCCTACAATAACTTTTCCTTTGTACTGACAGCTTGGCTAACTGTTTGGCACAAGAAACCTAGCTTTTAGCCTATCTCGGCTTTTGACATGCCTTCCTCATTAGGCTTAATCATTTCTGGCTTTTGATTTAAAATGAGAGACATATGACTCTTCCTTTCACTTGAACACTTAGAGGCCACTGTAGGGTTATTAATTGGCCTAATTTCAATATTATTGTGTCCCATGGAACAGGGAGGCCTGAAGAGAGGGAGAGAGATGGGGGAACAGCCTGGTGGTGGAGCAGTCAGAACTTATACAACATTTATTGATTAAGTTTACCGTTTCAAATGGGTGTGGTTCATGGTGCCCCAAGACAATTACAATAGTAACATCAAAGGTCATTGACCACAGATCACCATAACAAATATAATAATAATGAAAAAGTTTGAAATATTGTGAGCATTACAAAAGTGTGACACAGAGACATGAAGTGAGCAAATCCTGTTGGAAAAATGGGACCAGAAGACTTGCTCAATGCAGGGTTGCCACAAACCTTTGATTTGTAGAAAATGCAGTATCTGTGAAGCACAATAAAGTCAAGCATAATAAGATGAAGTATGTCTGTATAGATACAGAAGATCTGAAGAACGTTATCAACCACCTGAACCTAATCACTATTTATAGAACACTACACTCAGTGATTGCAGAAAACACATTCCTTTCAACTACTCGTGGTATAGTCACCTAGACCAAAACATAAATCTCAATCAATTTAAAATGACTAAAATCTTACAGATCATGTATCCTAACTAGTGTAACTAAATTAGAAATCGAAAACAACACATCAAGGAAACTTTCACATATTTGGAAATTAAACAACACACTTCCAAATATCCCATGGATTGAAGAAGTACCCACAAGAGAAATCAGAAAATATTTTGAACAAAATGATAATAAAAAACACCACATATCAAAATTTGTGAGATGCAGCTACAGTGGTTCCTAGAGGGAAATTTGTAGATTAAAATGCTTGCAATGGAAAGGAAAAAAAATTAAAAGTCAATCACTTTCTGGTACTCAATAAATTATTAGCTTTTAATCTCTATTAATGGCATCATTTACATAGGAAGCTTGGCAAACATAGTTCAGACAAATTTACAAAAAACCTCTGTGGTAAGCTAATGTTACCTACAGTATTCACTATCAATGGTCATTCTTAAACTTGGCAAGGAATTTCATTAGCATAGATTCCATCTCATGGTGAAGAAGACCAAAGAATTTGCCACTTGACCTGGTCCCACCTTCTACCTCTGCCACTTGCTACTGGTATGACTGTCTTGGTTTCAATTTCCTCACCTGTAAATGAAACAATGATATCCACTCCACTTTATGTTTGTCATAAAGTCACTGTAGAAGATGAAACGTCACTTGAGAAAGGGTCTTGTAAAATGCTAAGTGCCCAAAAGTTAAGGCAATTATCATTATTGATGAATGGAACTGGAGAATATTCCTGCCTCTATTTTTTATTTATTGCTTGTTTCACTGACACCATCATTCTCTCTGATTTTTATCTGTGGCCTTGAATTCAGCAGAGATTGATATTAAAGATCTTCTATGGAAATCAATGCAAAATTAAACCAGAAAAGAAATGAACTGACAACTACAACGTTAGGAGCTTGAGCCACTTTCACGGCTTGTGATGCCTGTTAAGTCCTGTTCATGCTCTTGGCTTCTCTCTGATCTCCTGCCTCAGTTTGTCCTACTTAGCTCTAAAATTCTGGGGCTCTGTTTTGTGCTTTTTGGGTATTTGATCATGTAGTATTCTCTGTCCTGAATGCTTTTCAAACATTTTTTCTTTTTTACTTGAAAATCCTATTATGACTCTGTCTATTTCTAGCTCAGGCATCATCTTCTGAAGGAAACCTTTCCTGAATCTCCTCCAGAGCTGAGGGTCCCTTCTTTCTACTCCCACAGAATCCTGCCTGCAATGCTGTCTTCCAGTTCCTGACATTGTGTAGTATTGTCTGTGTGGGAGTCTGTCTCGTCTACCAGACTCTGAGTTCCACAAGGGAAGGACCATGTTTTATTCATTTTTGTACCCTTGGAATTTAGTAGTGTGACTAGTGCATATTAAAGATTCAATAAATATCCATTGGATTTTAATAAATTGAATTGAATTGCTTATACCTATGAATGTATTGAAAGTGTCATGGCAAGAAGCAAAGCTCTAAAAAGGCCGTAAGGAAATTATGGAATTTTCAGGTTTATTTTTTAATGTGGTTTCCACTTAATATGAAAATTCATTAATAAAATATTAAAATATATATAAATGAAAGCTCAGGTGCATTCTTCTTGAAGTAAATTGGCGTATGGAAATCTGTGTTTATGTTAAAATAGAAAATTAGGAGGTGATTCTTCATTTAATAAAGGAGTCTTTGTTTTACAAAATAAGCCATAAGATTGCTTTAAATGGTGAACTGCTTGTAGACATTAAATTGACCAAAAAGAGGTTTAAAATGCCCATTTGCCAGGAATATGTGATATGTACAAAGTTAAATATATCGGTATCTTAATAGAATGTGTTGGGCATGCCTACAAGATTTTCCCTAAACTTTAGAAGAAGCATGGCATATAATATTTCAGAAAGATTATATATTATTCCAAATAAAACTTTTAAAGTGGGGTTGATTGCCATGACTACTTCAACCAATATGAGAAAATTGGAACAGTGTTTCAATAGGAAAAAACCAGAAATTGCCAAAACCCAAAATAAGTTCCCCAGAGAATTTGATAGGCTATGGAATGGGAATTTTCTCATTGCTTTGGAATTTGGGTTAAAGTCTAAAACTGAGCATAGTTAGTGACGGTTGCTTCACATTCTAAAAGGAGGCACTAGATATGTTCCTCATAGGAGGTGTGAAGACGTGGCCCCACTGTCAACTATTGTCACTTCCAAGAACACATTTAACAGCCTGGAGATTCATTAGAGGGTAATTTCTTCAAGGGGATTTGTAGGAATAGAGAGCACCGTGGCATGGAAGGGCAAGCAGCTACATGACCTCATCTCAAGTCAAGGGAGGAGACTGCAGGAAACACCTTCGAGAAAAGGTTGCGAGGAAAAGGATGCTTTCTAGCAGGGAAGATGCTGTCTTAGTGGTGTGGGAAATTTCTTGGGAGAGTTTGAATTGTTTTCTCCAGAGCAATGCTTCACAATGGACTGATACTTGGGTAAACCTGAGTAAGACCGAATTTCTAGAAAAATGAAATTAAAAATCTTCGCTGATCACACCTTATATGGTAACATAAAATTGCTGTAAAAATTTCTACGCAGTACACTTAATGTCTGTACTTATTTTGTCACAAATTGGTAACAGAGTGTCCAAGGATCAGCATGGAGGATACAGCCCTGGGTGAAGTAGCGCTGCTCTAGATCAGAGCTTTCCTGGACATCTGGTGGGGGTGCCTGTTCTGAGCTCCACAGTAAGCCTGAGCATCTTTATTTCCAAGAGGCTCCTGGGTGATACCAATGCCGGTCAGGAGCACACTTGGAGTCGCAAGCCTCTAGGGCAGTGCCAACTGAGAGAAATCAGGTGAGCCACACTATAATTTAATTTTCTCTAGTAGCCACATTTTAAAGAAAGTAAAAGGAAGCAGATGATATCAATCCTAATAATATTTTTTTGATAAACCAACATATCCAAAATAAAATCCATATAAAAATTAGCAATGAGATATTTTACTTTTATTTGTTAGAAGTAAGTCCTTGAGACTCGATGTATTGTACTAGGTGTGTTAAGTCTTTGAGATCTCAGTTTGGACTAGCCTCATTTCAAGTGCTAAAAGCCACATGGTTAGTGGCTATAGCATTTGACCACTAGCTCTGGAGTTTGGGCAGCATAGGGACTGGTGCCTGATTGTTTTCAGGAGAAATCAGAAGGCATAAGGAGGGTTGAAGATATACAAAGTGGCAAAGAGACGCTGGAAGGCAACTGTGCCTGAAGTTTGAGAACATAGTGAGGAAGGATGAGTTCCTTTTCCCGTGGGACAAGTGGATGCCGTGCAAGATAGCACGTTATCTCGAGAGGAGCTCACACAAGAGGGATGCTTGCTGGAGTGAAGGGATCCCAAGGACTCTCCAGGAGCAGGAGTTAAGCGTCTTGCAAGAGATCAGCCAGAGAATGTTTTACAAGTAGCAGGAAATGCTGTGTGTGAGTCCCAGATGTTTTGAACATCTGTCCTAGAAGGGGGCATTTGACAATAAAGAAAGACCCACCAACAGACCTGAGCGGGCAAGAAAGAGAGAAGCTTTGAATTGGAGGAGAGACTGAAGTTTTGATATTTGATTGGATTGGACATTTTTAGTTACCAAAAAGTTCTACAGTACCTGAAAGTAAGCAAAAAGCTGTGGGATCTGCCCAAGATGTCACTGAAGGGTAGGGAAGAAAAACCTGAAAGCAGGTTTGAGAAAGGTTGTGGAGAGAAATTGGAATTTTGTTTGTCCCCTGTCATGACTATCTGACTTAATAAACTGATATCTGGGTGAGCTCATGTTGCATAGATGATGGCCATTTGAATTCTCTGTCCTTCCCATCTTTACTCAGCAGCCTGACACTGGCTGGAAACATTGCCAGGAAATGTCAAGCAAAAACTCCAACATACATTTCAGATATTAATGTTTCCATATTGTTAAAACATCTTGTTTTACTTTCTGTAAGTTTATCTTGTTCCCTACGTTTGTAGAAGAAAGTTTCAGGATAAATAAGAGGGTAAACCAGTAGCTTTGAAATCTCTCTTCTTCTGAAAGGCATAAGCTCAGGAGTGAGAAACAATTGAAGGAAGCCAAGAGAAATTGGTTAGTGTGCTACTGGCTGCAAATAACAAAAACCCAGATGCCAAATGTCTTAACTGACAATAATAATAATACTATCTCACACTGCCAAATCCTTAGTAGGCTGGGCCTCAGAGCTGGTTGATACTGTGCCTCAAGGATATCATTTCTTTTTTTTTTTTTTTAAGCTTTTCTCCAATCTTCTATCCTTTGAGTTTGTTTCATCTTCAGACTGGTAGTAAGAAGGCTGTGTCAGTCCTAAGCAGCACATTTATGGGCAATAATACCCAGAAGTGGAAGAAAGAGACTCTCAGGCTTCTCTCTTTTTCTAGAATCCCCCTAACAGCATCTCCTTGTCCAAAGTTGGATCACATCCCCATTCCTGAATCAATTTCTAGAAAAGAAAATAGAATTATCCACATTTTATTGAGGCTGACCCTGGAATTGGGGTTCATGCTTATAAAGAGGAAAGGTAGATATTTAGACAAAATTAGATTCTGCTTAAAAAAGGAAGAAGAGGGAATGGATGCTGGGTAGGCCCCAATATTGTTCACTAAAGATCACATGGGTTTCTAACCCTCGTGAAAACGTGCTTTTCATGGATAGAGATCTATGACTCACTGTATGACAGGAATGTATGTCTAAGCTGAACTCGGCAGTCCACGCAAATGCAAACCAGTTACTAAAACTACTCTGGATGATGTCACATCATATCATCGCACAATTAAGACACAGGTAAGGAAAAGGTTTATGTGTATCCTGACTTTAAATTGAAAGGCCTAAGGAGACACGATATTTCAGTGGAGGGCCTTTATAAAAAAGTAGATCTCCCAGATATCCAACTGAGTTAAATGTGTGGGACAACCATGTTCACGTTAGATGTGTCATACTGAAGGTTTAAAATGCCTTCTTAAGTTGTGTGGAAGCTTTGCTTCAGACTAGGATAGGACAGGAAGAAATATGTTTTTATGAGTGTGGTTGTTTCTCTGCCTCTGCTATAAATGGAAAGTTATGAATATTTCAAGAAATACTATCTTTTTAAGTGGTTAACTGTCAAATTATTGTAGTTATGCCCTAAGACAGAGACGAAGTCTATAAAACCTGCAACAATTCTAGAAGATTATTCAAACTTATGGCTTTTTTAGCATATTTTTTCCATCACTAATTTATTTAAACTTTTCTTGGAGCCATAATGTTTGATTCTTGTTTTTCTGGTATGGTACCTGATCATAATAATGTGGTTGGAAATTTCATTCTAGCCCATCTATTATTCTACATAGTGATAAGAATATTTAATGCCAGACTAGTTCCTTTACAAATAATCCTTGGGGGAAAATTTCACTCCTTTCACTGGCAGCATATATTAATGTTCCTGACCTTGAATGCCAAATATAGAAGAAAAAGAAATCCCAGAAGACAGACATTGTTTTCTTTTTCTTTTTTTTTTTAGAAGACATATTTTGGCTCCATAATTTTTCTTGGTTAGATGGTTTTGTTTTGAGTTCTCCTCTTCTCCATCTTTCTTTCTTGTTTACTCCAGGAATGCAAACTTGACCTTGACTTTAAGGTCAAAGCATTTCAGACTGTGCAGTCAGCAGAAAATAGAAAAAAAATCAATGTGAAACATATTAGAGAAGAATAGGGAAGGAGTAATGCAGAGGTGCTGGGAAGTCATGCAGGAATTGGCAGTAACTGAGGTAACACAAAGTAAGATTATACTACACCAAGATTTTTATAATTCCTTTCTCGTTTGCTTTTCTTTTCTTACCTGGGGTGGGTTAGAATTATGGTCATTTAAAGCCTAGACCATTTTCAAAGCATTTTCAGGGACTAAAAATTACTTTTGACATGTAAAAATGAGACCTGTTCAATTTTTTTTTGAAATCCTCTTTTCTTTTTTTGTTACTGTTGAAGGTAGGAGGAATGACTAGTCCACATACCTGAGATGGCACACATCCTTAGGAATGTTTCTTGAAGCTCCGTGGCTGAAAATTGCACTGAAAATTTTGAGGCTTTTTATATCAGCACTGGAAATAAACCTAATTTTGAATGGGAACATATTTTGATTTATAAAGATATGTACCCCATGTCAAGCTGAAAGGGTTGAATAGAATCACAGTGAAAATTTTGATCAAAGTACTATCCATGCAGCCCTGTCTAGAATCTAGCCACAGACTTTGGAAAGAGAGAAAGAAAAAGAAATGTTAGATCAATTGTCATTTATGACAAGGATTATCTTCTCTTTTTTGCCTTATTTACCATTGGAATCAAGAACAAATTAGGCATGGGAAAAAAAATTCCATTATTTGTTGAAGCTTAATATTTATTAAAACTTACTGAAGTAGTGAATGATCAGAGAAAATTTTAGAATGGTCAGAAAAAATTTTAACCTTTATATATGTGTGTATTACATGTGTACATATCCTTTACAAAATTGCAATGGTAAAGAGAAAAGCAGGTTTTTAATCATTGCCAAATAGAAATAAAGTTTGTCTGATTTTAAGTAATTATTAAGCCAAAATAGACTCTAGTGTGTTATTCAGAAAATATGAAATATTTTCTTAAAAAGAGATTAATATTAAGTATATGACAACTTCTCTAAAAATTTAAATTAAACATATGTTACACTTGGGATAGAGAGAACTGATCTATAATTCAGATTGCTAGACATACACGTTAGAGGTGATTATGTCTAAATACAGCCTTTGTTCTCTAATACTCTTTCAAAGCTTGTTACCTTTGCACTGACCTCACATACTTGAATTTTATAAAACCACAAGAATGTGCTGAGAACAGAGCTCCGGGCAGGCTCCTTGATAAGCATGAGTGTCAATTACTGGCAGAAATGGGTATTGATGCTTTTGCCCACATCCCAGTTGAAAGTGAGGAAAATTGAAAAGCTTTTCCCCCCACCTTTGGAAGCATTTGAAATAATTCTCAGGAAAAGAAGAAATCTATATTAGGGGCTGAGAAGGAGAAGATACAGGTTGAGCCATTACCTTGATCAGCGTGGTGAGGTCAAAGATTGTTTCTACTACATCTTATCTTATATCTACATCTTATTTCAAATTTGACAAATTCCCTTAAAGGGTCAAAAAAGACAGGAACTTTCAAGCGGAATCAAATATGAACATTTTAATTCACAGAAAATCAACAAGAAAGCAAGAAAGATTCTCTCCACTATCATTGATTTTCTTTATATTTATTTTTTCAGTCTGAACACTCCAGGCAAAAATTCGCTTGGCTTCAACTAATTTGCAAATACCATCGTTCACTGCTGTTTCGCCTCCCATTTCTCAAATCTCAATTAAACGTGATGACAGTTTACTTGCTAGAAACACACAGAAAGGTTCTTTCCAAACCAGACGTCTTCACTCATTTCCTGCTAGTGGACTTGGCAAGTGTAGTCAAAACATCCATTACTGAGGCTGAGTTTTAATTTAGAAGGTTATCACCAGAGTCAGCTAAATAATTATAAAATCCTTTACAAATGCAAACCACAACACAAATGTATGGTAACAGCTGAGAACTATATATATATGTATCCCGAACCTTGTTGACAATGGATTTTTAAAAGGGTGAACTTTAGTTTCCTACTTGTGGAAAGCCTGCATTACCTTCTGAGTCACTCCTAGGAGGAACTACAAAGTATATTCTCTCGGCAACTAATTTTTTACATTAGAACGAAAAATGACAACAATAAAAAATTACTCTGCAAGTCTTGATTCTCTAGCTAGGACCCCACATTCCCTGTAAAACTGAAAACAAGGAGTGAAATGAGACACAGTTTTGGCCTAAAGAAATGCCAATTGATGGAAAGGAAGAAAGCATTGTTCACTTTTCCTTTATTTATTCTATATGAATAAATTAATATGAATATATTAAATATAAAATTTGTATGGTATTGATTTGAGACTATTGGACCTTAAGAAATCTAGACTCTTAGAATATCCCTTTGTATAAAATGGATACCCACTTCAGATAACAGGTACTCAGTAATGTGAACTACAAAGGATAAAAAACAAACTATAAGGAGTCTTTGACAGAGACAACTGGTCAACCCCCGTCTTTATAACTGAAGAACTGGAGCCCAAGTGGTTGAAAGACTCATCTAGCTCATACAGTGGGAGACTGGCAGCTAGGCTCAGTGACCCTTCTACCTCATCACTGTCACAGAACCACTTTGGACCCCAGCTCATCATTTGATAGCAAGAGTAACTACCTGGCCAGGGGTATCGATCAAAGGTAATAGAAGTTGTGAGCATTCCTTTAAAATTTTAATTCACGGTACAGTGCCTTGCATGTGGCAGGCACTCCATAAATCTCTGAGGAACAGAATTTGTTGAATAGCTGTGGTGAGGGCTGGCTCTGATTCACTCCTCAAAGCACACTGTACTTGCCTGGACTCTTTAATCAGACTTATGTAACCAGCACCTCTGACCTTTATTACGTGGTGGGTACAATCGCCTGCACCGTGGGAGCAGAGACAGGCGGCCTCCATCTGGTCATGGAGTGCCAGGATGGGGACAACTTTTTCTTTTGTTCAGAAGCTAAGAAGTGCTCTGCTTGACCCTGACGTAAACCTCTCGCTGCAGTATTTAGGAGCCAAGCTGTCTCTGCCTATCTCGCTGCCTCTGGCAACCTTCCTTTTCTCTGCTTTTCTTTCTAAGACAGAAAAATCAGTTGGAAAGTATTTCGTCTCCGTGGTGTCTTCCAGACCTGAGGAGAGCACTGGGGGCAGACCGGACGGTGAGTGATGCAATTGCTTCCTGCACGGCCCCCTGCGTGGCCCAGGTGTGCTGTATGGGTGGACTGGCTTCCACAGGAATATGCAGAAGATGTGGGAAAGGGCAATGGGCTCTGAAAACGGGCAAAAATAAAATACTAAAAACACGCTTAATCTGAAAAGTTGATGGGGTCTTATACCCCATGAGTTTTGTTTTGGCTGGCTGTGCAGATGAGTTGTGTTGTTTGCTGACTTAAAAAAAAATAAAATAAAAAAGCTCTTATGGCTTTCTTTATCCAGTGAGCACATTACTGCATTTGGTTAATTGTATTTACATTTCAGCTAAATGAGATTTTAAAGAGGGAATGATTCTGGGAATGTTTTTAACAAGCATAGAGTGAGGAGAGGTAGGTTGAGGCCACGTCCACCCTGCTCTCAGCCTCTTCTCATATCCTTCCCTTCTATGTCTCCTCTCTCTCCTCCTTCTCCACGTAACCACTATGCTCCCAGCACCAGCCACTGCAGGACAGCCTTTGTGCCTGTCTGGAGAGAGCAGGAGGAGGAGAAGTAGAGTCAGGAGACAATGGAAGCAAAGGACAGGGAAAGACACCATCACAAACTACTTTGGGAGAGCAGTAAGCGCCAGGATGAGTTTGTCCCTGCACACATCTGTTGGAATGACAGGCTCACCTTTCCTCCAACTAGCCCCCTACAGTAAGATCATGGTTTATCATGAACTCCTAGGACATGTTCTTAGTACTTTGAGGTTCAATGAATGAATAACACACGGAGATTCTTGATTTGTGGAACTATATGGCCACTGGAGTTATATGAGCTGTATGATCGAGGTCGAATCTCTGGGCTTCTCTGACCCTCAGTTTCTTCATCTGCTGGATAGGGATAATGCCTATTCTGTTTTCCTCACAGAGTTATTCTAAGAAAGAAATGAGACATGGTTTGTGAAACCATAAAGCATGATGCCAGTCAAGAATATATGGTAATTTATAACTTTATTTCTGCTTTATCTTACAGAGGAATTTATAAACTAAATCCTCTCAGGTTTCTCTGGCATGCAGGTACAGGTGCTTTCGCCTTTAAACTTGAATTTTGTAGTGGATAAAGACATATTTTGCTGACCATAAGCTCCACTCACTCAAGCATGTCATTCCCTGCCAAGTCCACCTCAGGTATTTCTGTGGGCCACAATTGGTAAATTATGTGCCCTCACAGATCCAATCCTAGGGGCTCCCCTGGCCAGCAATCCCTCCTGCTCTCCCCACCACCTTTTACCCATCTGAGGTGTAGATCCTTGCCCAGCAGCCTGGCCCCAAAGCCCTCCATGCTCATGGCCTGCAAGGTGGCGGTCTTCTGGGAAATGAGAAAGGAACAGCTTCCTGGTTTCCAGTTACACCCAGTAAAATGGGCCCCTCAGAAATGCAGGGAACAGCTCTGGGGGTGGGGCTGTTGGGGGCGGCAGTAGGGCTGGCGTTGGTACTTGGTGGATCCCTCTCACTCCTCACTCTTTGTTCCATGGTTGAGGCAGGCTTGTCATGCCTGTCACATTTCTCTCTGGAATACTTCCCCTGGGAAATTCTGCAAAATCCTCCCAACACTAGACATCCTTCTCTCCCTACCACCCCTAGTCCTCTATGCATTTCTGTATGCAATTGATCCCCAGGTGGGAATGAGGTTTGAAGTTTTTTAGGAGAGTCCTCATCCCCCATAGAAATCACCTGGTGGATAGGAACAGCTTAATGGACAGGAGTTTCTTCTAAAGCTAAAAGCCAGATGTATCTGGATCTTAGTTCCAGGTGAGCTGGGATTGCCTTCTCCCACCCCATTCACACTTGTTAGTGTGAAACCTCCTCTGAATGGCATAATATTGAGCCCTTTACAGTTAAACAAAATAGCAGAAATCTTTTAACTTTTGTCCTGGAGAAATATATGTTGTCTTTTATTTTTCTAAGACCCATTTTCCTAGGAGTCAATTATATTTGAGGTGATGAAGGTTTACAGTGGGGAATATGAGAGAACTCAAAACTCTTTTGTGTTGCTGAGGAAGTGAAAAGAGCCAAATCACTAGTTAATGAATTAGAAAGAGGTTGGTTTTTTAAGAAATAGGATTCATGGGGTTTGAAACAAATTTTTGTTACAGGCAAAGCTTTTATTTTCATGCATATGACTTCAGAAATACATAAATCATTTTTACCATGTATCTTAAAACTATAAATAGTTCGTTCACTGGATCATTTCCGTATTATTCAGGGTTAGCACTATATAAGGTGGTAGAGTCTTTGTCCTTTAGAAACTTAAAATCTATACCCAAAGAATAATTATGAATCCAGTCACTCGCCAGCATATATTTATTATTGTTTATTATGTATTGGATACTGGAGTGACACAAAAATGAACAAGAAGTCGATCCTGCCTTGAGGGGTAGCAGGTGATTTCCTGAAGACCCTGTGTTAGCGTATCATAACACCCAGGAGTCAGCCAGGAGCTACACTGATCATAAATCGATAACCTCATTTCGGGACTCAAACACAGAGAAGGCAAATAAAGCCCAGGCCTGCCCCAGGCAGTATTGACTGAAACAACAAATGACTTCTAATAGCAGGAGGCAATGAATAATTTTTCTACCAAGAGTGGAAGAAAATCCCCCCTTTTCTCAATCCTATTTACTTAAATAGCATTTAAATTTCTTAAAAATCCACAATGTTTGTATTAAAGCACTATCCATTAAAGTTTTGTTTGGCTGGGGAAGGGCAAGATCTGAGGGATGCTGTCTTGGGGAATAGAGTGGGTTTCGAGGGGGCAATTGTCTTTTACTTGCAGCGGCGTAAGTGATTATCTGGTTTGCCAATTCCTTCTTATTGTTCGTAATAGTTTCTGAACAATACTGGAAGCTAATGTTTCAATGCTACCTTATCGGTCTCTTAAGGACTTGGAAGTCTCAGGGTAGCTCAGGGTATTAATATGGTTATTAATAGCTGAGGTAGCGAAGTCATTAGAAACACAGCTTTGGGGCCAGTTGGCCTGGGTTTCAATCCCTGTTCTGTCATCTAGTCAAGCGGTGATCTTGGGCAAGTTACCAAACCACTGAGGGCCTCAGTTTCCCCATCACTAATAGGGCATGACAGTGATAGTATCATCTCCTAGGGGTGTTGGCAGGATTAAATGAGGATGTTAAGCTCTTGGTACACTGCTAGCCCATGGTACGTTCTATAAGTGTTAGCGTTATTGCATCCCAACTCTTCAAGTACAAAGATAATCTCGAAAACAGTTGTTGTCCACCTTCTCATCCTCCTTTTTTCCCCCCATAAAGCCACTAGCTAAGTTGGAAGTGCATCGTAATGAGGCCAAATGATTACACGGAAAATAAAAGGTATTCTCAAGCATGAGCAAAATTATGAAAAATCTATAGGACGATTAAAATTGTGATTTGGTAATAACAATTTAAAGGAAATTTATCAATAGAGAATCTGGAAATGATATTTAATCAAGAATTAATTTTAATCAAGAAAATCTCAGATCTGATATTTAGTATTTATTCATTCATATTTATTTTATGTATGTGTCTGTTTATTTATGCTCATAAATATCTATTTGGCCTGCAAATAATTTAAGGCAGCTTACAAAGATGCATAGAATATAGCAAGATAATATTAAATTAAACTTAGTAGGAAAAATTAAATAAAGGGAAAATAAAGGTAGCAAAAGGAGACAGGCTTTTGTATATTACATTGTACCTTGAAGTCCCACGTACTCCCTATGTGTGGTCCACCAAGTTGAGTCTAAGATGTCTAGTGGACAACTTTAAGGGAAGAAATGAAAGAGGTAATACAATTCATAAAGATCATTATGTAAAACAAACTAGTTGCTCAGGAAAAGGACAACCACTACTAATTCTGTGATAAGAGTAATTTCTCCCATGTTGCTCAGTTTTAATATTCATCAGAAACTTGGAATATGGTTATTAATAGATTCATACAGAAACTGTTTACTTAGCCCCTGCCCCATAGAAATTATTGTGCTAGGTGCTACAGAGAACAAAGAGATATCTAAAACTCCCTGTTCTCAAAGACTATGCATCCAATGGAGAGAATAAGTAGCATATTTTACTTCAAGGTAGATAGTAATGATGAGAGGTACATGTGTGGTGTTGGAAGAGCAATTTAAGTCTCATGGCAATCCATGGACCACCCTAGGAGAAGATATTGTAACAAGCACATTCTTGGTACTTTCTAGTATATTAACTATGCAAATTTCTTAAGGGTCGTTTTTAAACACTTAATGATTCTTGAATGTGGATTTCAAAAGCCACAGAGTGCAGTGTAAGGCATAGCCAACTCAGAACTATTAAAGGTAATTGAGGAGAAGGCTTGGCGTAGATACCAGAAACCTATGGATAATCTATCCCCTGACCCTGTATACAGCTTAGATTGTGAACTTATAAACTGGATGTCAAACCTCACACTAGTTCTTCATCTCAAATTGTCAAAAATTGGTTCTACAGTTTTCAGAGAGAGCAAAGCAAAAATTAACTCCTTTCCTAAAGGCTATGTGCATTCATTCTGTACATTCGTTCATCATTATTGGACGTGTATTATATTATGAGGGTAGTACTGGGCGTGGAGTTACAACAGAAGTGAAATCTGGTTCTTTTCTTGAAGGAAAAGAATTCATTGTTTAGGTGGGGAGACAGATATATAAATAAACAGTTATGGCCACATGACAAGTGCCAATAGACATATATATGAAGAGAAAAGAGAAATTCTGCCTAGTGGTGTCAAGAAAAGGCCACACTGAACTGGCATTTGAGTTTCTTCTTGAAAAGTGAGCATTTTGCCAAGTGAAGACGGTATAATGGGGGAGATAGGCATCCTCAGTAGAGGAAATGTTCTCGGAGCACCTCCCAGCCTATGGGTTTAATGTTTCCTAAGTACCTATCAAGGATTCATGTGGGGTTAGGCAGTATGGTAATTATGAAGAATTAGAAGACTTGCTATTAGTCTTCAAAATGTCTCCTTTAATGAGTAGATCACATTTCTCATACACTTTTAACAGTGATTAAGAGGTCATGACTGCAGGTCCTAAATGGTGTGTTGCAACATAAATTCTGTGGATTGGAGGTGAACATGATCATGCAATTCAGAGGGGCCGGGGCCAGCCTCCCAGATGGGGTGAGGCCTAATCTGTTCTTGAAAACGGGGGTGGGATTGGGATGGTGGGGACAGCATAGCTCAACAGTCCAGCCACAAGTATTTATTGAGTGCCTACTATGTGTCAGGTTCCTGAATAAGGAAGCAGCATTGGGGTCAGGAGCAAACTAGGACTGGGGATGTGTGGATCTGTGAGTGAGCTGGGGGTGAGAGATGGTGGGAAAAGGGTGTGGGAGAAAATAAGATGGGTCAAGACAACTGTAGCTGGATTAATGGGTGTTCTGAAAGGCAGTGGCTTTTATGCTTGGGATTTATGAAAATGGGGAATCACTGGGGGATTTGCGTATGGAAGGAAGCTGATGAAAGAAGTACATAAAGAAAATTAATTTCCCTCATAGAATGTAATAGCTGGAAGGGATTGCAGAGATCCCTTCACTCACCACCCCCTCTAGATTCCCTTCCCACTGCCATCATTCGACAGAGAAGAAAATTAATGCCTAAAGAGGTTATGTGATTTGCTTCAGCCCAAATATAGTAATCTTGTCTCCGGTCCTGACTCCGTGTCTCTATCCCAGCAGTGTGTGTGTTTTAGAGGCTGGCGGCTGGATGGTAGAGGGAGGAGGAGCCTGAGTGAGGCCAGCATCCTGGCCTGGGACCACCCGGGCTGAATGTGAGCAGAAAGGCAGGAAGCTGGGCTTGGCTCAGCCTAAGTTATAGGCATAGAATCAGAAGGTTAGAGCTTGTAGAAGACTTAAACCTCATCAAGCTCCATCCTGCGGCTCTACACAGAGGAGAAAGGTGAGGGGCCAGTGGGAAAGTAATTCACGCAAGGTGACAATCCAAAGGTAGAATCAAGGCCTGATTTAAGCCCAGCTATTTTCCCTCCATCAGGCTCCCTTTCTCCTTCAGATCCTGTGCTTGTGTTGACGGACTCTGTCTCTGTCCCCAGCTAGTTACCTGCTCACATGCCACACCCCTTTGCCCCTCTGTCAAAGAAAGATTGTTTTTTGGGGCTAAGATCCTTGAGCTGCTGATAGACTTGCCACTTCTCCCACTCCCAGGGGAGTTCCCAGGGGGGTGTGTGTGTGTGTTTTGTGTGTGCATGTTGAACTAGGAGAAGAAGGCATGGAGAAGATAGCTCCAGGATGAGTGTGCATCCCCAACCCCAAAGAGCCACCATTCCCTCCATCCTCTCCTTTCCTCCTCCCCAGCAGGAGACCAGTTCCTTGTGGCTGTAGGGAAGGGTAGGGAATGGCAGAAGGGGAGGAGCATTGCTACTATCAGAGGCACAGATGGCATGAGAAATGCAGGCCAGTGAGAAAATGAAAAAGCCCTTCATGCCCTTGCCCTCACCTCTGTGCTCTCTGAGCCCGATCGTGTGTGTGCGTGTGTGTGTGTGTGCGTGTACGTGTGCATGTGCTTGTGTGTGTGTGTGTGTGTGTGTGTTGTGGGGGCCAGAGAGTGAGGAGCATCAGGAATATCTTTTCTCTTGCCCTCCTCACCTCTGGAAGCAGTGCTGTTTCCAGGAGACGAGGGGATGTCGGGAACTAGCTCACCAAAGCCCTACTTATAACTTCAGCAGGGAGGGAGAAATATCTGCCTTTTGTGCAAGTGACAGCCGGTGTCCGAGATGACTGAGAGAGAAGGGTCCAGCTAAGAAAAGCAAGTGGAAGATGCCTAAGAAATTCAAATACAAGAACAACTGTAAATAGTGTTAAAAGGCAGTTAGGAACAGGTATTCAGCTTTGATAATTTAAAAAAGTAAACAGGCCCTGATATTAATCAAATTGTTCTGGGTGGCCTCTCCACTGCCCCTTGGGGATGTGGCTTATCCCTTTGACTATGGCTTGAACAACATATGGACCCTCACATTTTAGCCTTCAGGAATCAAATGAAACCTTAAAGAACAGCTGACCTCGAAATAACTAAGAGTAGACCATATAAAAATATTCCCTTGTATAAATAAAGAATACATGGTTTAAAAAATTTAATTACCTTGCCCTAACTTTGGTTGTCCTTATAAATAATTTTTGCACAGTATGAAATTCCAGAATGCGTACTTAAGGCCATTCAGCTATTTACATGCTAATGTACATTTATTATTAATGCACACAGCATTTTTTCTCATTTAAGTGTATAGGTATACGTTTATAATAGGGTGACTATCTCTGAACTCCATTCATGTAATTGTGCAGTATTTTTTCATTCATTTAACGTGAGTTGGGATTTATCTATATGGCTTATATGATTATATTTGGGGAAGTCTAAGTAGCAGAAATATTATAACACAGACAATGGTATTAACATATTCAGATCTGCAACGCAGCCCTCACTGCTTTACACATGTAATTAGGTTGTTTCCATGGTAATGATCTAATTATGGGCTTCTCCTTGGCCTTGTGTAATCACATTTGCTGCATTTTGGCAGAGATGTTTTCCTTATTTTGTTGAACTGCAACATTTGACAAGATGTTCTCTCTTACGATGAATAATGATTTTTCTTGGGAGAGAAAAAGAAAAAATGAAACAAAGCCTTCCAAGGTGATTTGGGAGGGGTTATAGATATTTGACAAAGCAGGCTTGTATTAAAATATCTATTACCCTTGAAAGCATGATCTATTTTTATCTTTTGTGTGTGTGTCATTACTGATGGAATTCATAGGAGGTTCTCATTTTAAAAATCATGCAATCTATTTAAATACGTTATTTCCATGGGGCTTAGGAACCTGAAGGAAGTGTTAGGTCAAGAAAGAGAAAGCTCCAGAGAGCTTGGCAGAACTACTACTGGAGACCGTATTCAGTGAGAATATTATATTGCAATTGACAAGGCTATTCATGAAAAGATATTTGATTACGGTTGCCATGGCAGTAGGAAACACCTGAAAAAAATCAATTAAGGCTTATTTTGGCAGGGATCCAAAGGCAATCATTGACTCACATGCAGAAGACAAGAGATGTAAATACTTGTAGGAAAGACAGATTTATTGTCACGTGATCCCCTCAGAAAAACTCTGGAATATTACAAGAATAAAAGCTTAACTCTTTTATATGTATAGAATGCCACTGCGCTATAAAACAGTCTATATGGGAAATCTTTAGAGCAGAAAGAATGCAGATACTGAGTGGCACAGGCTGCTTACTCCGAGAGTTAGCAAGAAGGTTTACGGGCTCCAATGGCACATTGTCTGGGTGCCGGTACCCAGGGGCGAGAAATTGAAAGCACTCTCTTTTAACTATAACGGAAATGACTGCAAATCCAAAATTAGTAGATCAGAGCTCTAAGGACCCAGCATGTTGAAATTGCATTCTGAATATCATTTGGCAGGGAATAGAGTGGGTAGATATAGTTTTTTTAGCCTAATTGATTAAACAGCATAGATACAGTGTGGTGCTTAGAAATAATTATAACGATGATAACTGATTTTCTATTTATAGCAGACCAACCCTTATAAAATACCATATTGTTTGGTTTTAGACTTATCTAGTGTTATTTTCCTATGGGCGAAAATGGTGTTATTGAGAAATTTAGTTATTACTTGCAGATAACTAACAGGAATGTTTATTTCCTTCTTTAAATGTATTCATTCACTGACAAAATATTTATTTATTCCTTATAATGCACCAGGCACTGTACAAGGTCCTGGGAATAAAGCAATGCATCATATGGACGTGATTGCTGCTCTCAAGCTATTTATTATTTTGTGGAGGAAATAGACTAATTTCAACATGAAGCTACACAGTCTAATGTAGGGAATCATAGGGTAAGTTGGGGAGCATAGAGGGTGGGGTTTGACAGGGGCCTAGCAGTGGGAAAAGGGTCTGAAGATAACATGGAATGTGGACCAGGCATCAGAGAACCACTGTCATTAGGACAGTGGGACGGGAGACTGCAGAGTACCAGAGGGATGATGAGAGATGAGGCTGGAGTGCAAGCAGGGCTCAGAGCACCATGGCACTTGTAAATCATGCCCATGAACCTGGCCCCCTGAGCACAATCCGAATCCATTAAAAGGCTTCAAGCAAGGGAACAACATGATCTGATTTGTGATACCTGCTGCTGCCACCTTTGGCATCCAGTTTTGAAGCAGTGATTTTTAGAAGCATCAATCCAACGATTTACATTCTGAAATACTTAGACTGCTAACTGGGGCTCTAGTAGTGTGGGCTTAGCTGAGCCACTTTACCTCCCTAGTCCACTGTGTTATTCTCTACAAGGGCCTTCTTAACTCTGTTCTTCTACAAGGATGTGGTTTGTTTTGTGTTTGTAGACAGACTTGCTTACAGTGTGTATACACATTTATGTAGAATGAATTATCTTTGATTACTCAGAGCTCTGTCCTGCCCACAAGCTGGCTGATCTAAGACTCTTTAAAGACCTTTACTTCCACCATGCGGCCCTGCCTCTCAGTAGGTCAAGCCAGGAGGGCATTGGTACCTGTCAGAGAGAAGGATGTGGGTTTGGATGAGTCACTGCGTGCGAGAGTGAATGATGGTCGGAAGAAGTAGTCATAACGCAGTGGAAGCATGGCAGTGAACGGCTTTCATAGTCTCTACTCTCTTTGATCACACCCAGGACAGTTTTTTATTGACTAGCATATAGCGTGTGGCAGTGCTTTAAGTACTCTAGGCCCACAGTCAAAATAAACCAGCTCTTGCTCTCTTTAGTGGACAAATCTACCAAACATGTAAAAAAACAGAAATATACTTGTTTTAAGTCAGAAACATGTCTTGAAGAAAAAAGAAACATCAGAGACCTTAGTTGGTTATAGAATAAACTTTCTCATGAGTTTGCTGGAGAACATGGACCCCAAATTCAATTTTTTCATAAGGCATAGAACGGAAATTTCATGATATATTCCACTGAACAATTTTTCTTCGTTTTCTAATTATTAGCATCAATGATGCTAATTTAAAGAATTTTATATGTTTAATGTTGGTGTATAGGTAATGTTGGTATACTGATGAAAGGTTACCATGCATTTACTCAACTAGTGTTTACTAAATACCTAACATCTGTCAGGTAATTAGTGTAATCAGATGAAAAAACTCTCACTCAGAAGTTTATTCTAGACTGCATAGTTAATTATGAGATAGTATAATAAGTATGGTGATGAAATGTGCTTAAGGGAGCACAAGTAAGGGTATTTGGCCTAACTTTGTGGGTTGGGGCAGGAGGTAGTTAGTAGAGGGATTGCCATCTGTGTCTCCAGAATTCTCAATAGTTCAAATCTAATTCAAGCAAAACCATGCTATATGAAAATATTGGAGTAACCAAGAGAATTCAGGAATTAGGGGAAAATGAAATATTTAGAGGAAGACTGTGAAACTGGGCATGTTGGCTTCTATCTATAAAAATGAAGGTAAGGTGAGCTAACCGGTCTCTTAGTCATCCACTCATTCATTCAACACTATGAGCCTCTATGTTCCAGGCACTGTGCCCAGGCTTGGGATTACAGAGGTAAACAAGATTGACCAAGCCTTTCTTGGCTGTCATGGAGCTTAATTTGTAGGGGATCCTATGACTTAAGAACTCTATGTGTTTTGTTATGTGCAGAGACAATCTTAAATTGCCCCAATTAAAATCAGGCCTTTGGGTTTGGATCTTGGAACAGAAAAGGACATTAGTGGAAAAACTGGAATCTGAATAAAATGTGGGTTAGTAAATATTATTGTGCCAGTGCTAATTTCTTAGTTTTGATAGTTGTACTATGGTTGCGCAAGATGTTAACATCAGGGGAAGCTGGGTGAAAGGTCTAAGCAAACTCTCTGTACTCTTTTTGCAAGACTTTCGTAAGACTAAAATTACTTAAAAAAAATGGAGCTAAACAAACCAAAAAAATGTGCCTTGGTTGTGCTCTGCCTTCTGTTTTCTGTGTTTCTTGTGCCATCTTTAGCCTCCTGCCTCCTTGTCCCACTGCTTACTACTGGTTGAGGCAGAACGGAGTGGATAAAGGTCAGGGTGTTGTTGAACTCTTGTTTGCCTGCATTCCCATTCTGCTCTAAGTCTTCAGATGTCAAAGGCTGTCTTCTTGAGCACCTGTGTTGCATAATTATGGGAAGCAGTGATTACTATCATAATGTTGGCCAATGCCATGAATTCCAAGGCAGAGGAGTAGAGATCTTACAAGACAATCCCTTTTCTAAGCCTCCCGGGCTTTGATTGTGGGTTTTAATGTTGCTCCTTATTTTGTGTCTGGATCTAAGGATGCTAGAGTTGGAAGAGTTCTTGAAGATCATCTGGTCTAGCTCTTCCATTTTACAGATAAGGAAACTGAGGCCTGGACAGATGAAGGGATTTGTCCAAGATCACATTTAAAATGAGTTAGTGGGAAAGCCTGAAGTAGAATCAGCTCTATTGACTTCTAGTAAGGTATTTTCTCTATTCCAAGCTGCTTCCTAGAACCATCAAAGAGCTGAGAAAACTCCACAGGTGACAGCTCATTCTATTATAAACAGACCATTACCGTTTACAATGTACAATATCAGAACCTGTTGGGAAGTCTAACTCAGGAAATAACCCTGTGGGCTATACGTGATTGCCAAGAAATACTGACCAAATTAGATTGTTCACTAAAAATTGATCAAAGTATTGCTTCTCTCTTCTGTGATTGATTTTGCATTCATTTACATGTCTGGATTGACACCCAAAATAAAAAGTGCCAAAATAGTACTATCCTACACAATTTTGTTACCTAAAGGACTTAAATCTAACTCAAGTATCCAGGTTGGTTCTTATTAATGGTGCATTAGATGAGGTCCACATATCTGCAAAAGTCATATGAATTAGGCACTTAGAAGTCTTGCCAATTCTTGCTCAACACCAAGACTATGTGTCAAAGAGAATGGTTGCAAATTAGAGATGACACACAGCAGCTATGACTATAGGTGGCATCTAATCCCAGTTTGTTTCCTTGTCTTTCAGATAAGCTCAGTAATGTGATCAATAAATCTAGACAGTTACAACTATTAGAAAAGTTAGGTGTATTTCTTTCTCAGCCCATATAATTTCCTCCCAGATTATCATGGCCGTTTCCCCCATCCCATGACCACTGCCTTTGGCAGTGAGGCTCAGCCCTGCGCCTTTCCCCTTGAGGCCACCTTCTCGCCTGCTGCAATGCTCCTTGGTCACAGCTGCCTGTGTCCACTGCAGAGCATCGTCTCAGGCCGCGGGGGCTGTTCTGCAGACTGTCATTCTCTGCAGTCCTTGAGAAGGCACTTTGTCATGATTATGCACATCTGGTCTTGGACCAAATCAATGAATGAAGACGTCTCCAAATCTCTCTCTGGTCTGGTGCCTTCCATCTGTCTTCTTTCGCCACCGAACATTTCCCAACCTTTAGCCTCTTCCCCTCCCCCTCCATTTTCCTCCTTTACCTTTTCTCCCATATCCTTCTCCTCCCTTGCCCCCTTTTCTTTCCACCAAATATCTCCAGAGAACTTCGCTGCGCCTGGAACAGAGTTAGGTCCTGGGAATACAAAGACGAATAGGATGAACTCTGTTCCTCAAGTGTGGACCTCTCTGGTTCCCTGGCTCTCACCCCGTGCTGACCAGACTCTGCCTGTCCCTACCTCCCATGGGAGAGTCCAGCCACTACCTCAGCTCCTCAGCGCTCTTCCTTTGTCTCTGCACACTATAAACCTCTGTCTACACCAGGCGGTGTCTGAGGTAACACGCTGATGAGGAATAACTGTCAAACAGCATGAAGATATTTAATGATGGTTTAAAAAGAGCCTGGGAATAAAGCCGTATAAGAAATTTGTTACATATTTAATTTAGGAAAGATTGTTACAGTATCAGGGGAGGAAAGGAAGACAATATATTGCTCTCCATAAAAATGCAGTAAAAGAGAAAGCACAAACAGCCCTTCTGTTATGTTGAAATATCGTCATTCTGTGATTAAATGGAGGCGGCAAAGTGGGTTCTGTTCAGTCCTTGCACCAAGGAGGTGTGGGGGAGGGGAAGAGGCGCCAAGGCTGTAGATTTGGGTCTTTTCTAGAGCTCCAAGGAAATTAAAATGCAAACAAAGCACCTTGCCCAGGGATTCCGAGGGTCTTCAGAGGAAGAGTCCTGGCACTTGGTAAGACAGATGGGTCCTAAATGAACTTAAATTTCAAGCCATTTTGACACCTCTCTGTTTCCCTCAGCTTGACAGCAGTAACAGGAAGCAAGGTCACATCATTTCTTTTTTAATGTACAAAAACTAATATTATGTCTCCTCTATCCTGGGAATCTAAGAAAAGAACCATCTTGCAAATGAGTCAGCCTGGAGTGTCCAGATAGCTCAGTCAATTTTTGGCTCTGTGCTTTAGCACATTCTGTTAATAGGGTGGATTGTGTTTGTGCAGAAGGCTTCGGAAAGTGGCAGGCATTTCCCAGCCCATCACTCATTTGAGCTACTGAACCCGGGATCAATAAATATTCCATTATTGCATTATTTATGGCAAACTATAAACAATTTCTATCATTAAATCTTTGCCTTTTAGTTGTTCCTCATTAGCAAGGGATCAGTTTTGGATCCCTGTCTGGGTCATGCCCAGAATTAAAGAAAAGTGATGTGTGAGAATGTTTATTCATATGCATATTTATATTGTGTATTAGAAGAGATACATGATGCAAATTATTTCTGTATCTAGTATTTCCATAGTGTTTCAGTTCCAAAGGTCACCTTGAGCCTCATTGCAGATGCTGTGGTGCCCTGGGGAAGGAACTGGACCGCATTAGGTGAGTTGGAGTTCTTATCAGGTATCGCCACATCTCTGAGAATTGGTTGTGTGTGACGTGTCAGGTAAGTCATTTGCCCTGTTTTCTTCTTTTGTAAAATGAATGGGTTGAAGTGGGTGATGCCTAAGTTTCTCAATAGGTCCTACATTAGTGAATGGAAGAGGATGGTAGAAGCAGGCGGTATACGACATAAGGGAACAGGATTTAAATAGCCTCCTTTGCTGATGTTTAGAATTCGCATTAGAACAGTGATAATGAAGGTCCCTGTATTAAGTCTGAGTGCACTCTGGAAGAGCAGCCATTGGCCGTGAATGGTTAGTGATCCACTCTTTCCTAATATAGGGCACAATTCTGCCTGGGAGAACGCAAGTTGTATCTGAGTTGGAAGATTGTCTGTGAGCTGGAGGCAAGCGAGACGATGTTTTATTCAGTACACAGTATTGTTTTTTGTTTTGTTGCTGTTTTGTTTTTAATGGGAATTTGAATGCTTTCGATGGGCTCATGCTGTCATTTCCACAGTCCTCACCACTTGGCCTCCTGTCCTTTGACCTTCCTATCCTAGAGGTATTTAAATTGGCAAAAGCTAGCCCAAGGAACTCAGAAGGCAGAGCTGGTCAGTCACTCAGGCAACAGCTACTGAGCACCTACCACGTGCCAGGCGAAGTGGGTGGCACTGGAGATACCAAGGGAGACACGGTGGATGCAGTTCCTTCCCAGTGGAGTCACGTTCTAGCGAGGAAAACTGGCTGAAACATCTCTTACAAATGCTTAAATAATGCCGAGCGTGCTAAATGCTGTGAAGGAGCCTTGCAGCGTGCTGTATGTGCAGATAACAGGAGAATCTAATTTCGTCTCGGAGCAAGGAAAGGCTTCCTTCCCCACACAAGGGGTTTTTAAGCTGAAACATGAAATACAAGTAGAAATTATTCAATGAGGAGTATACCAGAAAATGTTGACTGAGAGAAAAAGGCACAAAGGCACAACAATTTTGAAAATGAAGAGTTGATGTCTCGAGCGAGGTTAGCATGGATTAGCAAACACATCTCTATGCCTGTGTCTTTGAAACTCATTAGAAAAGGACCGTGTGAAAAAAAAAAAGAATAAATTTCCCATCTTTTGCCCTGAAACTTGCTCCCTGGCCTTCCTTGACTTTCCCATTTAGGTCAGTGAGTTATTCACAGAAGCTCCCAGTTACCCTGGGCCAGCAAACTTGGAGTTGGCCTTGGCTCCGCATGCTCCATCTCACTGCACAACTCTTCAGTCTCCAAATCCCGTTCCTTCTTTCTGTGGAACGTCTTGGACTTCCCCTACTTCCTTTCTTCTTGCTCACCCTTCTTTGGGCCCTCACACCTCTGCAATCGGTTGATCACAAAGGAGTCTGAGCTACTATCTTTACCCCAAAGGGCTGCCATTCCCCACCCAGTTTAGGATGTGTCTTGCTAAAACACTTCCTCACACAGACTGACCTTCTCAGTGGATGTCTTTGGCCTCCTGTCACCTAAAGAACAAAGGCTTAACCTCTTAATCTTCCATTAGGGCCCCAAACCACCATGAGAGCTTATGTTTCTTTATTCCCCATCTGAGTCCTTTAGCCTGGCCGCACCTGAGAACACAGACAATCTGAGGTGATGAGTGAGCAAAACAGACACTTGAGAAAATGGCATGACTCTTTTATCCCAATACAGTGGTCTGATAGTGACTTTGGTTTTTTGTATACTCCTTTTGCTCATATGCACATATATTTAACAAATTTTCATCATGGTATAACGGACCTTTGAATTCTGCTTATTATGCCCTGTCATAGATTATATTTTCCAAGATGCCTGCAGCATGATCTCCCATTATCTTCTCTTCTTCCAATATGACCTTGACACTCCTTCGGTTGAGAGGAAGGAATGATATTCACTCCTCTTGAATCTGGGTGGGTCTGTGACAACAACCAAAGTGATGCTATGTGACTTCTGATGCTGGATCATAAAAAGTGATCTGGCTGCTACATGGATTTCTTGGGGTGCTTGCTTTTGGAATCCAGGCAACGTGCCATGAAGAAGCAGGGAATACATATTGGGAAGCCACATGGGGAGGCCATGTATAGCTGTTCTGCACAAGAGCCCTAGCTGAGTTCCCAGTCCACAGCCAGTATCACTGTGGCCTCACCAGTCTGGTGAGTGAGGAAGCCTTTGAACTGATTCCAGTACCTGCAATCACCTAAGAGCCTAGTCAACCCCTAGAGCTGTGAAGAATAATGAAGAAGTGATTGTTGTTTTAAGCTGCTTAGTTTTGGGATTATAGCAATAGATATCCAGACCCATATTTTAAGCCAGTAAAATATAGACACAATTTAAAATTAGAAGTTTATCCGAAGAAAAAAATTCAAAAGGCAAAAGAAATGCTTTGTTACAAATATGATTATGCCAAGATTACTTGTTACCTGAAAATAATAGGGAGAAAAACCCGGACGTCTCATTTGGTTGGTTTGTTTTTTCCTATATCTAGTTACATTTGCTTTACCACCTAGCTTGTCAACTCCTTGAAGGCAAGGACTGTGTTGGTACATAGTAGGTTCCTCTACTCTATATTATTTTTTAACAGAATGATATATTCTATAAATATTTGTTCATGATTTATTTTCATAACTTTTCAAAGGATATTCAAATTATTTCATTTTCTCCTTTCAAAGCCTTGCCTCATTTTACAGGTGAGGGTAAGGGTCTTGCTCTGTTCATGCAGCTATGAGATGGTAGTAGTATGTCCTGTGTGTACCCCCACCAGGGGGACTCTTTGTCCTGAATTTTCTTTCTCACAATATTTGTAGAAACATAATGGATATTCCTGTGTCTGGGGAGGGCTGTGTCTTGTCTGTCGCCTTGATGTGTTTTTGAAAGGTCTTGCTAAAGCTCTATAGAAAACAATAGCTCAGAATAGGAGTCAAGATGGGAAAAGTGCCCATGGACCTTGCTGGGGATTGCATTTTAGGCTCAGCGATAATGCATCAGAAAGGCTCCACCCTAAGATGACTCTGTTTTTTTTGTGAAAAAGCAAGTTAGTTAGTTGCTCTAGTATCTTTAATAAGTGATCTTTGCAAAGACTGGAAATAAAAGGAAAGATAATGCAAAGAGCTCCAGCTGTGGAGTCAGACCTGGATTTGAAGCCTGACTCTGCCGCCTACCAGTTCTGTGGCTTTGAGCCTGTTTACTGACCTCTAGAGCCTCAGTTTCTTCACCTCTTAAATGGGAAACACAGCAGTTCCCACCTCATTGGGTTGTTGAAAGGAAACAATGAGATGATGGATTTAAAATGCTCTCCATAATGCATGGATCTTAATAAACACTGGACAGTTAGTATCTTATCGTATAGAGCAACATTTTGGTTAAACTTTTTTAAATATAAGAGCTGAAATATCACTTGGAACTATCTAGAGATTCTCATTCGAAATTTTTGTGTGACCTTGGGCAAATCACTTCACAACTCTGGGCCCCTGGGAAGATTTAGGTAGAGAATTTCCAAGGTTCCTATCTTCTGAATTAAAAATTCTGACTTTTAAATAGTACTTAAATGACATTAAATCACTTTGGGTTTGTTAATCTCCTAATTGGTTTCCTGTAATTACCATTTAGTTTGTCTTTCAAATACCAGGTGACCTTCTGCCATTGTGGTGTTTGATTTGCTAACAGTTTGAAGGTGTTTACCCTCTGCAAACATTTCATTAGTAGTGATCACAATCTTTACAGTATCACTGCGTTTTTGCTAAGAATGCAAAAATTCCTCCATCCTCATGGCGCAACATTCAATTGGATGTGGGGTCAAAAGCTGTTCTTAAGGCCATGTTGGCTTTCTGCTGGTGGTGTCCAGCCTTGTCTACCAAATAACGTGCCTATTATCTTCATTAATTCTGTCAGAATTAAGTAAAACTAAAATCACAGATGATATTTGTGTGATTTATGGGGCTTATCAATAGCAAAGTGTTACAATATCAATAATCCTATAAGTTTGATATTATTGTCCCCATTTACAGATGAGAAACTAAGCCTCAGTATATGGCTTGTCATATAAATACAGATAAACAGGAATAAGTAATTTCAGAGCGGAGTCTTTAAGCCTTGTCTTGGTTGTCTAGATTGCCCATTCTGTTACACAGTGTGGTTCTCTCTTGGAGAGATTCTGTGTCATTCACGCTGCCTAGATTGAGGGGAAAATTGCTAACCAATCTCTAAATATTTCTCTTGATTATAAATGAACATATCACCAAAGTAGAAAAGGGGATACATCAAAAATGTAGATAGGCAGAGATAGAGGGGGAATAGTCTCCAAAAATGGTATCTTTCAACAATTTTTAAAAAAGAAATAAGTTAACATTACAATTTTCAAAATTATGATGAGGGGATCTCAGAGGCTACACTGGCAGCAACATCAAGGGCGTTAAGAGAAGGTAGTGAAAGTGTGGGGCATTTTTGTCCTCTTCACACTCTGCAGGCCCCACCCTCCAGCTTGTGCCTGCCCAGTCACTCCAGGGCCAGATCTGTACAACCCAGCTACACCTTGGAGTTAAGTGGCTAGGAAAGTAGGAGTTTAATTATTATACTATGGTAAATCAGAGCAATGTAGCGAGTATGGGTAGTGAGCGTAACTGAGTGGTACAGGGAAAATTGCTGTGGCTGGAGGTAGGCGACGTCTCTGAGCTTCAGTTCCCTTTCATCTCTAACATTCTATAACTGTAACAGTAAAACGTTTCCTAGAAACTACAAAATTAGAATAGAAATCAGTCCTCAGATTAATTCTGCTGAAGAGACTCGATGTGTGACATCAGATCTAGGCCTTATTTTCCCCACTTATTTAACCAGGCACCGGAAATTGGGACAGCTCATTTCCTAAGAGATGTTATTTACATAAACCAAGTTTACGGAATGAATATCCTGCCCTCCTACATGTATCCTCTGAAGAAAGAGTCTTGGGGTGCAACATGGACTTGAGAGTCCAGACAGGGATGAACAGAGGGCCAGGGAGTTCACTGAGAAATGTAAGTAGAATGAACAATGGGAAAACAACAGCAGCTTTGTTGAGTAGTTAAGATGTTTTACACATTTCATTTCTAGTCTTCGTAATAGACTTGAAAGGAAGACAACTTTATCTCCAGTTGACAGACGTGGAAGCTGAGGTCCAGGCAGAGTAAGAAACATGCTTAAGGACCCTCAATAATAATCTTTTTCCATGAGAAGCAGTCAAGGATGGTAGAAAAAGTCTCTGCCAGAGTAGCGCAGATGCCATCTGTCTTCCTCTCACCTTTTGGCAGGGCTTAGTAGAAGCAAGGAAAAGATCATGAAACTGAAAATTTTGAGGGGTTGGAATATCTGCAAGGGAGGACAAACTTTTGGCTTTTGGGGCTCTTTGGCCCCTTGGCATTTTGATCACAGAGCATTGGATTGGAAGCTTTGGGGCTTCTGTGAGTGTGAACTCTGAATACTCTTCAGTTGAGGTGGCCCCTTGGTGGCTGATTTCTTTGGGGCCAGGGAAACTTCCGGCAAGGCAGTCCTGCTTAGTTCTGCAGAGCAGAATTGGGCCAAAGGCATGACAGTCTGCAACACCTGCTTGGGGCACTTTCAACTCAAGGCAAAGAGAGAGAGGATGCCGCTGTTTAGTTCACCATTTAGGAAGTTGGGACTCAGGACAGACGCTTTGTCTAGGAATAAAGCATTTGCTTTTGCTGTGCCTGTAAAAACTGAGACGTGGCATGGGCTACAAGGAATGAGGAACCCCAGCAATGGATATATTTATTTTAAAGTGTATATTAAAAAAAGTTAAGATGCACAGGAGGATATCCAGTAATATAGATTCAGGTTATGTTGATTCGTGTGCACACTCAGTGATATAACCAATAAAACGTAGCTGTTATGTATAGAGCTGTAAGTTGAAATAATTTAGTACTCATTTGGCATATGACTTATGATATATATTTTAAAATGTGGAATTTTTATTCAATTGTAAAAATAATCTCAAGACAATAAGAAGACAAGCCACAGACTGGGAGAAAATATTTGCAAAAGACATATCTGATAAAGGTCTATTACCCAAAATATACACAGCACTCTAAAAACTCAAAAATAAGAGAATGAACAATCTGACTAAAAAATGAGCAAAAGATATAATCAGACACCTCACCAAAGATATACAGATGGCAAATAAGCATATGAAAACATGCTCCACATCAAATTAAAACAATAACGAGATACCCTTACACATCTATTAGAATGGCCAAAATCCAGAACACTGACAACACCAAATGCTGATGAGGATGTGGAGGAACAGGAACTTTCATTTATTGCTGGTGGGAATGCAAAATGATACAGCCACTTTGGAAGACAGTTTGGCAGTTTCTTCTGAAACTAAACATACTCTTACCATAAGATGCAGCAATTGTGCTCCTTCATATTTACCCAAATGAGTTGGAAACTGATGTCCACATAAATACCTGCATATGAATGTTTATAGCAGCTTTATTAATAATTGCTGAAACTTGGATCAACAAAGATGTCTTTCAGTAGGTGAGTGGATAAACTGTGGTACATTCAGACAAAGGAATATTATTTAGGGCTAAAAAGAAATGAGCTATCAAGCCATGAAAGACATGGAGGAAACTTGAATACATATTACTAAGTGAAAGAAGCCAATCTGAAAAGTGACATACTGTATGACTCCAAAGATATGACAGTCTTGGAAAGGCAAAACTATGGAGATAGTAAAAGATCAGTGGTTGGCAGGAGTTGGGGGGAAGAAGGGATGAATTGGTGGAGCACAGAGGATTTTCAGGGCAGTGAAACTATTCTGTGTGATACTATGATGGTGGGTACATTAGTCCACTAGTTAATGGGCCTTATACATTAGTCCAAACCCATAGAATGTACAACACTAAGAATGAACCATAATGTAAACTGTGGACTTTGGGTGATAATGATGTGCCAGTGTAGGTTTATTGATTGTAACAAACGTGCCACTCTGGTAGAGTATGTTGATAGTAGGGGAGGCTGTGAGTGTGTGGAGGCAGAGCTTATGTAAGAACTCTCTATACTTTCTGCTCAATTTTTCTGTGACCTTAAAACTACTCTAAGAAATAGTCTATTTAAAAAAATAATATAGGCATAAAAGAAGAAACAAAAAAAATCACCCTAAATTCTACCATTCAGTGACAACTACTGCTCACTTTAGTACATGTCTTTATCATTCGTTCAGTGATTATTCATGGAGTACCTGCTATATATATCAGGCACTGTTCCAGGCACTGGGAATATGGTAGTGACTCAAATAAACAGAAATCCTTCCCCTGTGGAGCTTATGTTCCACTTGGGGTAGGAGGAGGACCCAGAAAATAAGTAAAGTAAATCAGTAAATTGTGTAGTGTCGTAGATGTTAACAAATGCTATCAAGGAGTACAGCAAGAAAAGAGGAATAGGGAAGACATAGTGAGGAGAAAGGAAGAGGAGAGGAGAATAAGAGAGGTGTTCCCATTTTAAATAGAGCATTTAAGGAAGACTCATTTTGACATGAGGAAAATTCTAAAGACAGTGAGAAAATGAGCCATGTGGATATTTTGGGGTAGGGCATCTTGGGCAGAAGGAACAACAAGTGATGGTTATGAGGTCTAAGAAATAACAAGGAGGCAAGCATAGCTGAAGTAGAATGAGCAAGGGGGAGATTGGTGGAAGGTGGTCATAATGCTAAAGTTTGGCTAGATCCGGTGGGGCCTTGTAGGCCCTTGGATGAGTTGGTTTTTATTTGGAGTGAGATAGGAAGTCATTTAGGGGTTTTCTGCAGAAGAATCATGTGTTCTAACTTATGTTTTAATATAATCTCTCTGGTTGCTGTTTATAGAATGGACAATAAGTGGAGAAGTTTGAACAGAGAGAACCGACAATAAGGGGAGAGAGTTAAAACAGGGACACTGGGTTATTTTAACCCAGATGAGCCATACTGTTGCTTTGGACTGGAGTGATAGAAGTGAAGGCAGAGAAAAGGTCAGGTTCTGGGCATATTGTGAAAGGAGAGCCGGCAGAACTTGCCAGTAGATTGAGTGGGAGGTATAAAAACTAGTGTGGAGTGAGGTGATTCCAAAGGTTTTTGGGTGAGTATCTCAAAGTATGGAGTTGGCATTAATTGAGATGAGGTAGACTCTGGTAGAAGCAGGTTTTATGGAGACCAACAGCTTGGGCATCTGGTTTGGACATGTTAAGTTGGAGATATTTTGTATGCAAGTGGAGATTTGGATTGATGGCTTTGGAGTACAGCAAGAGATCTGGACTAGAGATATTCATTTGGTAGTTGTAGCTTAAATATAGTATTTAAAGCCATGAGTCTGGTTGAGATCACGATGAGCTGGTATAAGGACAGTGTTGAAGAACTGAGTACTTGAGCCCTCCAAGAGAAAGAGAGCAAAGGTGTGAGAGGATTGTCTTCATTATACATATTTTAGTGTAATCATCTTTTACTATGGTGTTTTAGCTTGCTGTGTTTCACTTAACGAATACATCATGAACATTATCCCATTTTGGTATATGTTCTACAAGATCACTTTTTAAAAAACAAATTAGGAGTTTATTTTCCTAATAAAGAGTTGATACAATATCACTGTTAATGGCTATCTTATGAATATTTCATGTCACATGCAACCAACCTCCTATTGTCAGACTTTTGAGTTTCTCATGATTTTCCCATTACAACATATTCAATGAATATTCCTATGCTTACATATCAGAGTACATCTTCATTGCTCTATGATAAATTTCTAGAAGTGGAATTGTGGGATCTTTTGTTGAATTTTGTCATATTTCTCTCTGCAGAAAAGTTATAACAAGAAGTTATTACAGGAAAATGCTATTTCTTTATACCTTCCCCAGACTAGTTTCTATCAATCTTTGTAATCTCTGCCAACCTGAGAGGTGAAAATAATTGATGAATATACAATTTCATTATTTCACTTTAGTATGTCTTATGATTAGTAATGCAGTTGAGTAACTTTTCACGGTTATTGGCCATTTATAGAGATGATTTCTTTTGCTTCTTAGCTATGGCCCAGTTGTAGCATGTAAAGATGACCATGAGGCACTTTCTGCCCCTCCTCTCGTTTATCGGCACAGCCGGCTTGGGTTGTCTATCACTGACGTGAATACTAGAATGAGGTTCAATAATTGTCTTCACCTTTGTATTTCCAATGAATCAGATTGGCCTTGGGGAGCCCTCTCCTTGTAAATTTTCTGTTTACCAACCCCACCACCTAAACAGTATGTAAAAGAGTGAAATAAATTCTCTGCTAATGTTCTACTCCAAATCTAAACTCAGAAGTTCAAGGAGACAGAATCTTTAAGTTAGACCCAGCCAAAGATTAGTCAGCAGCAACGTATTGCATTCTCATACACCTTTTTTTTTTCTCATCTAAGAAATTCTCTGTTGTGATTTTCCTATAGTTAACTACTGGAGTTGATTTTAGGAAGAGTTAATATCATAATTTTTATGTATTGGAGAAACAAACCATATTTGGATGTTGGCAAATAATTTCAACTATTTTTTTTCCTAAATGTTTCAGGTTTTGGCAAAGCCAAAGATATTCTGTGCCAAGCCTCTCCCCTTCATTTTCTAACCCTGGTGTATTTAAAAAGAAACCTCATCTGCCTGACTCTGATTCCTTTACCCTTAAATCGTCAAATGCAGTTTATTAAGACATGCTTGATGTTCAAAAAAACTTGGGGCTTTCTCTTTTTTACAGAACCAGGAAATCTCATTTTGTTGCCTGTAAATAGAACTTGAACCTCAAGAGGACAAAATTTGATCTGAAAATTTCAAACTCATGAGTTAAGAGAATAATCGTTTTGGTATTTTCCTTTTTCTGGTTATTTTCATTTGATTCTCAACTTTTATTAAAAAAAGAAGAAAATAAAATTTTATAGGAAACATATTGATCAACTGTTTCCCAAGTCATAAAGATTAACCCAAAGTGAAAAGAACAAACCTTCTGACTTTTCAAGAGGCTTCTGAGAGAAGTGAGGTGAAATTAAACTGTTAATAGCATTTTCAAGGGGTCTGTGCCAAAACACTGGCTGACATTTTTGCTTAGTACATATTGATCATCTTTGAATTATCCAACCTTTGTGACATGTCCTCAAATAGGCCTAATGAACAAGCAAGTTTTCATAAGTTTTATTGCTTTGTCATTAGTAAACCTAATACACACTTATAATTCCTGATATTTTAAAAAATTTTAATTTAATTATTACTTGATTATTTGACTATAGTATTGTTGTTTCTTTATAAATTTGTGCTTGGAGAGTCAATCTTTAAGTGAAGAATCTTCACTTATCTACCAAAAGGAAAGAAAGGAAATTCTCAAAAGCAGAAAAAAAAAATCGTACCACCAGAACAATATTCAAAGACAAAACACTGGGGCCTGCATGGTGGCATAGCGATTAAGTTCATACGCTCCACTTCAGCGGCCTGGGGTTCGTGGGTTTGGATCCTGGGTATAGGCCTAGCACGACTCATCAAGCCATACTGTGGTCATGCCCTATGTAAAAAATAAAGGAAGATTGGCACAAATGTTAGCTCAGGGCCAATCTTCCTCATACAGACACAAAAAATTATTTTTTGTGTTAAGAATACTTAGTATGAGATCTACCCTCTTAACGATTTTGTAAGTGGACAATATAGTATCTTTAACTACAGGCATAATGTTGTACAGCAGCTCCCTAGAACTTATTCATGGTCAAAACTTTATTCCCGTTGTTTAGCAATTGCTCATTTCCCCCCTCCCTTCCCTCTGGCTCCTGATAAGCACCATTCTACATTCTCTGTGTATATACTACATTTTCTTTATCCATTCATCCATTGATGGCCATTTGGGGCTAAAGACCGATACAGAGGGTTCTCCAAAGAACACATGGCCAACAGGTATATGAAAAGATGTTCAATGTCACTAATCATCGGGGAAGTGCAAATAAAAACCATGACAAAGTGTTACCGCACATCTCTTAGGATGGCTGTTGTCAAAAGAACAAAAGACAACAAGTGTTGGTGAGGATGTGGATGAATTGGAACCCTTGTGCACTGCTGGTGGGACTGTAAAACGGAGCAGCTGCTGTGGAAAACAGTAATGGAGGTTCCTCAAAAAATACAAAATAGAACTACTGTATGATCCAGCAATCCCACTCCTGGGTATTTACCCAAAAGTGTGGAAATCAGGATCTTGAGGGGATATTAGCGCCCCAATATTCATTGCAGCACCATTTTTGTTTTCTTTAGTTAGCAAAAATGTAACTTTACCGAAATGTAGTTTTAAAGTAACATTTAAAAATTGGCTTTTGTTTACTTTTTCTGTTTCAAGATGGCAGAAAAATACAATTTGTGGTCTGCCTCTTCAGTGCAAATATTGAGAAAAAATAGGAAAGATTTTTGTTTGTATACGACACAAAACAACTCTTGGTGTGTCACAAAATGGGAAAATTCACAGGAGAAGGAAGACATCATCATCTACAGAGGAAAGTTCTAAACAAAGAAGCAGCAGAATGAGGATGCTCCATAGCGGAGTTTGTGGAAGTAAAAGGTGGGAGGTGATCCACAGGGACCGCAATGACACTGTCTGCCTCCAGGTAGGAAAAGGGAGTGTGGGACTTGGGTTTAGAGACAAAGCAGTGCTCCTGGCAACTGGTGATAAGCTGGAGGGGAAAAGAATCTTCATTTGCAGTAGACTAACCATAGGGGTACACAGCCCAGTGGCATATCCACCTTCCCTCCCCGCCCCCACCCCCACTAACACACATAGTGAAAACACAGCTGTGCAAATTTGTAGCAATTCCAACCCTGCCCTGCCCACAATCTGGGTGAATAGATGGCGAAGATAATTTAAAAGAGACAAGGAGCCTCAAAATACAATAAATTTAATTAATATCCAGAGAGATGTAAAGGATAACATTTTAAATATAAAACAAGAATAAACTGTTATGAAAAGGAACTAGAAATCTTGGAAACGAAAACTCTATTGAAAATTGTTGTAGGTGAGCTACAGGAAATATATGCTCATTGTAGAAAACTGAGAAATTATGGAAAGTTATTAAAAAGCTGGAAAGATCACCTGTAAATCTACCACTCAGAGATTACTGCTGTTAATGTTTAAGCATATTTCTTCCTAATCATTTTCTCTTCATATTTTCACAAAACTTTCATTATACTGAATCTACTATTTCTACCTGCTATTTTTTCCAGAACAGTTTAGGCAAAAGCCCACTTAAGGTGCTACTATATACCTTTCTCAGTAATAAATATATGTTATCTATTGACTTTTACATACAGAGAACTTTTTATTATAACGCGTTTCATTAATAAGGTGCCCAAACATAGAGCTGTGTTTGGCTCTTTAACAATCTGACTGCCCCGTTATTGCTTGCTTTTTACATTGTTTGGTAAAGATGTGAGCACACACTTTCCCTTTAAATGTGGAGTGTTACTTTCATGCTTAATATTTATGACTCTTATAATTACTCTTATAAAAGATCCACTATTACTAGAAACTTCAGCTCTTGTGTTAATAATCCTGCATTTTAATGAGCTCTAGGTAATTATACTTTGAAGTCCAAGACTTCTTTTCAAAAACTGTAAATCGAGTTTCTTCTTTTTATAACTATGTAATTTTAATTTCATGTTGAAAAGCAATGAAAATTTGCACATTATAGCACAACCGTAATTTTAGAGGGAAAATCAGTAATAGACTGGGTAATTTTGATTCAGGTCACTTCTACACAAGGGTAGTCAAAATAGACCGAGAAAATTTTTCTTCAGAAGCTAGAGAATTAATCTATTACTCACCTTGAAAAGAGAGCATACAAATAGGAAGATCTGTGGAATAAGTTGGTTTTCTGCCTTATGAAAATAGTTTTGTCAATGCCAAGTCTTACTAACATCAAATAAAAAATAGATATCTTCATTGCTAGCTTTCCTCTAACCAGGCAAGGCTGACACATTGACACGAGCAGAACCACAGGAATTTTGAGTCACAAAGTAGTCACTTTCTGCTGCCTTCCCCACGTTAAGCTAATTCCCTGCTGCCAGTTGACCTCCCTTATGGCAGGTGTCTTTACTTCCTTCCTCCGAAACCCACAGTATTTTCCTGAATCTCAAGATTTAGTATCAGGTAGTTTCTAGGTATGTAAAATTGTGATCATAATCCCAGGCAAATTTAATTTTTCAACTTGGCCTGTTTTGAGGGTAAGGCAGTTGACTGCCTCCATGTGTCCCTTCCCCAAAGGTCCAAGCACCTGGCCTTGGAATGAGTGAAACACTGGAGTTAGGGAGGCTTGTGATGAAGTTACTACACCTAGGATGATTCTGCCCTGTGGTCTCCTTCTATTAGATATGAGATTACAAACAACCTGAGGCAGGAACTCAGGCTTTGAGATCTTCTATCTCCCTCTTGTCATGATGCCTTGCACATAAAATGGTGGATAAGAGCAAGCTTGTGAATGCAAATTCTGTGGTTAGACTGGGGGCTCCAAAACATGATTGTGTGAGCTTGGTAAGTTATTTAATTTCCCCAAGCCTCAGTTCTCATCTCTGCAAAACAGAGATAATAATAGCACTGTCCTCAGATAGTTATGATTAGGTCGGTAATATAATCTATGTAAAGATAGTGGCTCTAAGTGTTGGAAAGTTATTGTTAAGCAGTAACGGTATTGACTGTTTAGAAATCCTGTTGATGTATTGAAAACTTTATCTTTCTTCAAAGGGTTTATGCTCCTTAAGGTTGAATGTGCGTCAGAAATAATCAGCAGTAATCTTTTGGTTAGACACTGTGGTTGGCACACTTTCCATATGCAAGTATTGGAGAGAGGAGCTGGCACATAAGAAATAGTTGGGAAAGTCTATTTTTAACCAGCCAACACCTACAGTGCAGGAGTGAATGAAGATCAGTTTCATAGTAAATAGGCCTTGTTTCTCCTGTATGAAGCAGGTGAATTCTCTAGACAATTTGCCAAATGAATATTACTCTTTTGAGGTCAAATTCTAAAAGACAGCCATATTTTATCTTCTACTGAAAATATATGCTTCATTTCCTTAAGCAATCTCACTATCAGTTCACATATTATGTAACTTTTTGGAATTTTTGTTGGGGGGGAGATTTATTTTACAGAGAAATTAAGTAAAGCAAAAAATTCTACTTCAGCAGTGCTGAATTTATAAATTGGCTTTTTGATGAAAACTGACCTCTTGTCCCTAGTTGTTACATTTATGAGACCTAAAACAAGATAACTGTAGCTTTGTGGCTTTCTTAAACATTAAAAAAACTAAAAAAATACAAAAAAGTTTAAAAAACCAAATTTACTCTGTCCCCTAATCTCTCTGATGAGTTTGTAGGATGAATTGGACTGGAGAAGCCTGTTGTACATGTATTTGAGATGGTAGCCTCTTGAATTTACACTCTTAAGAGGAATATTTTTTAGGTTTTAATGAATATTAAAAAGTTTACTAATGCAGGGCCTCCTATTTCTAATTGTTCATATGTTAATTAAGTCAATTTAAAAAAATAACTATTCTCATAGGATGCAAGAGAAAGCACAAACATGAAGGCCTATGCAAAATTTAATTAGGCAAATGGAAAAACACGTCGGCATTTTAAAAAGAGAAATGTACTTAAGGAACAAATACACAGTTTCTTAAAAGCTTATATTCATGTTGACCCACTAAGCAATGTCAAGAGAAAGTCAAAATTCAAACCACTAGAAAATTGAGTGTGTGCCACTAGAAAATTGGTACAATCTGAAGTGTCAAGCAAGCAGCTATGAGCAAAATCTGTGCTTCAAATGCAATTGCACCACAATAATAATAATAATGACTTGTTTTTATTGTAATGTAACCTGAATTTCTCCAGACCTCACCAGTCTGTGGATATAAATGAGCTTCCCTTATTAGTCATTATTCAAAATACTCTGGCTCATTGCCTCCAACTGCATGATAGGGTTCTCTGAAAAGTCTTCCTTACCTATTTCTGTGAGTCCCTAGATGTGTTCCCCTGCAAGCTTACCCTTACTGGATCCTGCTGCTACTCTGCTATTGATGATTCTCTGAAGACCATAAACTCTTTCACTGTCCTTGCCTGCTGCTGTCCTCCTGGGTACTGTGGGTGCCACCACTGTCCCAGCAGGTTCCATTATTGAGTCATTGAGCCAGCACTGTGCCAAAGGTCCTTACTATTCACTGACCAAGTGTAGGGAGAAGAATGCCTCTTTCCCCCCTGGATTTTTCTCTGTAAGTGGGGGTCCACAGAGGCCTTGATATGGAACAGCTCTTCCATGGGATTTTATTGCTCAAATGGGGTGGAGACAGGAGTCTGATGGGGGCAGGGCCAGGAGGCAAATCCAAATAACTGATCCTATCAAAGATTATGGAATTCTTGTAAATCAAGTTCTCATGCATGTTGGTCCTTCTAGGTATTGAACTTTGAACAAGTCCACCATACTCTTTTGTTCTGCCATCATCATAATCGTCATAATGGATAATACACTGAACACTATGGTGTGTCAGGGACTGCTATATAGCTCACCTAGTTCTTACAACTTCATAAGTTGGTAATTATTATTATGCCCACGTTTTCAGATGAGGAAACTGAGGCCTAGAAAATTTAAGTAACATACCTAGAAACTAGTCATGGAACTAGTAAGTGGTGGAACTGCATTTCAGGGAAATCTGAATCTTAAATTTGACTTAAGATGGGGAGCCCATAATGATAATAGCATAACAGAACAATAGCACTAGCTACTATTATTATTCCCTCCTTTAAGTACCAGGTAATTTACAGACACTGTATTATTTAATCGTCATGAAGTCACGAAGAGAGATTAATCTCACAGAATTGTAGAAATAGAGAAACAAGGTGTCTGAGAATACGTAATTTTCCCAACGTCACCTAGCTGGAAAATGGGAGAGCCATAATCTGAATTTATGTATGTCTGATTCCAAAGCTCTTTGTTAAATGTGGAATCCTCACAGAAATTTCTTTTGCTGCTGTTATGTTTGCTTGGGGATTGGGTTTTGTCTTCTTCAAGTGTTTGAACTTCTGAGTTCAACTCTTAATGCAGCAATTTACTGCTGTGTGTTCTTGAAAAAGTTACTCAGGTGTCCCTAACTTCAGTTTCTTCATCTGTGAATGGAAATGATAATAAAATAGAACCTACCTCATAGGGCAGCTGTGAGGATCCAATGAGATAATTCTTGTAGAGATGATGGTTCATGGTACATAGAAAGTGCTCCACCTGTGTTAGCTGATATTGGTATTACTAACAAAATTAGACACTGAGTAGAATGGTGCTAAAGTAGTCAAATTCTTTTTTTTTCCCTAAAGATTGGCCCTGAGCTAATATCTGTTGTCAATCATCTTTTTTCTTTTTTTCCTTCTTCTTCTCTCCAAAGCCCCCCAGTACATAGCAGTATATTCTAGTTGTAGGTCCCTCTGGTTGTGCTATGTGGGACACCACCTCAGCATGGCTTGACGAGCCATGCTAGGTCTGAGCCCAGGATCCGAACCTGTGAAACACTGGGCTGCCAAAGTGGAGCGTGCGAACTTAACCACTGGGCCACGGGGCCGGACCCGAAAGCAGTCAGATTCTAAATATCATTTAGAAAAATTAAAGCCACCTTATAAATCTTTGAAGGAATTTCAAATCTTTAATACCAAGCAGTTGTCTTTAAAGTTAGTTTCCATACAAAGAAAGTAATTCTGTGTAGCAGAAGAATGGGAATTCTCTTCACAAGTTAGGACTCGGGAGGGAGGTCTGTGACCCTGCCTCCAGCAGAGAAACTGCTCAAATAATAGTTCTAAATAGATTGTGATCCTTCTGGATGAGGAGGTCATGAGCTGAAAGGAAGACTTTGTAGATACAATTTTAGCTAAATGAAGAGAGGCAAGATATCTCTTGTGATCTCAGAAAGGGAATTTCAGCAGCTCTAGACTTTTGATATTTGAGTAGGCTTAGAGAAATTCTTTACATTACTGTGAAAACCAACCAGACATGAATAGAGAAAAACAAACGTAAAATTCGCCTTTTCCCTTTTTGCTTTCTCTTTTCAACTTCTTTAATCATCTATGTAAATAAGACTGGCAGAGACTTCAGTATTCATGAAGCTATAAACCACAAAGAGAGAAGAGTCTATAATATAAGAATGGGTATAATCAAGTAGTTAGAGAAAGTGTGAAAAAATCTGTGGCTAAAATATTATTATAAACTTCAATTTAAAAAATATTGATAAGACAGTACTATTTCTTTTTTCTTTTTCTTTCCTTTATCTCTTATTTCTTTTTTGTTTGTATTAGATTATCCTCTATAACCTGACCTCACACAAGCTATTCGTCTTTGTCTCCAATATGTGCCACACAAACCCTTGCCTCTAGCTTGTCTCTCATGCACTTCCCATCACATTCGGTTCCCTTTCCCTAGGATGTGATTCTGCTCCCTCTAGCCTGTTCACCAACCCAAAGCCCAGTCAAGTCTCCTTTGCTCTGAGAAACACACTTTGATTCCTTTAAGCATTGTGGTAGGTAGGAAACATGTACACTGTGAAGTAGAACTTGTCTTGCCTTACATCCTGTCTTTGGCATTTACTAACTGACCTCTCTTAAACTCTTGGTCTCAGTTTTCTCATCTTTGGAATAATAGTGCTTCATAGAAATTTGTCATTATTAAACCCAATATTAACTTTTATTATTGATCTCATTGCTCTAAACTCGTATTTAACCTTTAGTTATAGCTATAATCTAGTTTAGATATAGGCTTCTAATTCTGGCCAAGCTGGACTAATATGTATCAGACTTATCTCCAAAGATTATAAAACTAGAAAAACTATATGAAGCAAATGTTTTCAGCCTTTGATGACATATAGCACAGGACTGGGATTACTGATAGAAGGATACGCAAGAGGTGAGCTCCACATTCACCCACACGTTTTCTAAGGGGGCACTTTAAGCATTACAGTCTCAGGTTGCAGAGGCCAAAGAGAGCGCAGCAGTCTTATGAGAGGAGGAAAACAGAAACCACAACGTGGGACTGCTGGGGCAGCTGGGATTTGTGGAGCAAGGTAGTGAAGAATGAGCAAATTCCAAAGAGCTTCAGAAAGCTTCATTGGGTGTCCCTTTGAATCTTTGACTGGATACTAAGATGTGCACATATAAGGCAAGACTCTATGAGGTCTAGCAGAGAATGGCTACGGGGGTGTGTGAGCTGAACAGTGTAATTCTAAAGATTTCACTGTCCCAAGAGACCTTGGAGTCCAACTAGCCAGATTGAAACTTGGGAATTCACCCGAGATTGCAGAAAGGCCTTGTCATAAGAATAGTAAGAACTGCTCTAGACCTAACCTAATAAAGTCTAAATATGAGTCTCAACAGAATCAAGATAATCTACCAATAAATTAATTGACTAGCAACACAAAACTTAAAACTCTTTAAAGAAGACAATAAAAATCCAGAATCTCAACAGAATTGCTAGACATGCGAAGAAGCAGGAGAATGTGACCCATAACCAAGAGAAAAGTAATCAGTGGAAATAGATGTACAGATATTATAGATATTGGCATTAGCTGAGAAAGTTTTGAAATAGCCATTTTCAATTTGCTCGAGAATTTAAAAGAAAAGATAGATAGAACAATGATGGGTATCTAAGCAAAGAAATGAAAGCTATACAAAAAGAAGCAAGCGAAAATTCTAAAATAGAAACATGCAAAATCTGAAAGAATAACAATTGAATAGGCTTAACAGTAGGTTAGATATTGAAAAAAAATCAATGAGCTTGAAGTTTAAAGAAATTATCCAAACTGAAGCACACAGAGAATAAAGGACTGAACATAAATAAACAGATCTTCAGGAGCCCAAGGGATAATATCAAGTGACTTGAACATATATGTAATTAGAGCTATAGAAAGAGAAGAAACAGAAATTGGAGGATAACATTTTTTTTGAACAAATAATGGTAAAAATCTACCAATTTGATGAAAAATATGAACTCAAAGATCCGGGAAACAATAATTTCCAAGGAGGATCACACAATAAAAGATCACATATAGTCAAATTGGTGAAAACCAAACATAAGAGAAAGTCTTAAAAGCATACAGGGAAAAAAAAGATTACCTTTTGGAGATCAAAGGTAAAAATGAACACAGGCTTCTAATTAAAAACAAATCACGCCAGAAGACACTGGGGCAACATCTCTAAAGTGTGGGGAAAAAAACCAGGACAACGTCATATCTAGAATTCCATCTGCAGTAAAATACTTGAAATTGAAGTTGAAATAAAGACACTATCAACAAATGCTGAGAGAATTTATCACACGTGGGTCTGTACTATAAAAGTATTAGAGAAAGTTCTGCACACTGAAGGGTAATGATAACAAACAGAATTCAGATCATACAAAAGAATGAAAAGGACATGAAATGATAAACATCTAGAAAATAAAAAGAGTAAAGGGGATCATATGTCATAAGGTTCTTATATGTGAAGAGGTATTATGTTTATTCAAGAAAGATTAAGTTGAGGATGCATATTGTACCCATGAAGAAAATACTAAAATCCTAAATAAATTAGAAGGAATAAATGGAGCTACAAAATATTCAATATATTCAGTAGAAGGCAAGAAAGAAAATATGACAAACTAAATACTGGTGGGACAAACAGGAAACAGGTAGCAAGAAAAAAGACTTAAAACTATATTCATATTTATATTAAATGTAATTGGAGAAAATTTTACAATTAAATGGCAAGGATTTTCACACTGGTTAAAAGAACATGACCCAACTATATGCACTATAAAGACTTAGGTAAGTTAAAAGTAAAATAACATAGCATGAAAAGACTAATCACAAGATAGCTGGAGTGACTATATTGATATTAGACAAAACAGATTTCAGGACAAAGAATATGATTAGAAATAAAGAGGGACATTTAAAAGGTTAAATCACCAAGCAGATATAATAAGACATAACAATTCTAAATATTTATGCAACTAGTAACAGAATTTCAAAACACCTGAGGCAAAAATAAAAAGAATAAGGAGAAATGGACAAATCCACAATTTGACTTCCAGATTTTAATTTCTTTTCTCAATGACTGCTGGAACAACTACACAAAAATAATCAGTGAGGATACAGAAGATTTAAATAATATGAACTGAATTAATATAACTAATATTTATAAGAAATTACACCCAACTCCTATAGAATACACATTATTTTCCAGAAAACGTAGAACTCTCACCAAGATAAAACATGTGCTGGGTCACAAAGCAAGCCATAAATTTATAAGTTTCTTCTCTGGTGCTGGCCCCATGACCTAATGGTTAAGTTCACATACTGCTTCGTAGCCCAGGGATTTTCTGGTTCAGATCCTGGCCGTGGACCTAGCACTGCTCATCAAGCCATGCTGAGGTGGCATCCCACATAGCACAACCAGAGGGACCTACAACTAGAATATACAACTATGTACTGAGGGGTTGGGGGTAGAAGAAGAAGAAAAAGAAAACAAAGACGATTGGCAACAGATGTTAGGTCAGGTGCCAATCTTTAAAAAACAACAACAACAAAATATCTTCTCCCACCACAGTGGAATTGAATTACAAATCAATAGCAAAGAAACTTCAAACATTTCCAAACATTTATAAATTAAGAAACACACATCTAAATAACCTATTTATCAGAGAAGAAATCAAAGTTAGTATTAAAAATGGTAAACTAAGTTAAAATAAAAGCACAACATATCAAAACTTGTGGAATGCCACAAAAATAGTGTTTAGTAGGAAATTTATAGCTTTAAATGTTTAGATTAGAAAATAGCAATGATTTACAATCAATGTTCTAAGCTTCTACCTTAACAAGCTAGAAAAAGAAGAGTAAATTAAATACAAAATAAGTAGAAGGAAAGAAATAATAGAGATAAGATCAATGAAGTGGTCAACAGACAAACAATAGGGAAAATCAATGAAATAAAATACTGGTCCCTGGAAAAGACCAATAAAATTGATAAATCACTAGCTAGACTGTTTAAGGAAAAGAAAGAAAACAAAAATTGTGGATATCCTTAATTAAATTAGAGACATGTCTCCTACCCTATTGACATGAGGAGGATAACAATTAAATATTAAAGCAATTTTTTATTAAAAATTCAAAAATTTGGATGAAATGGATAAATTCCTCAAAAGATGTAAATTACTAATACTGGTATAAGAAAAATTAGAAGAATCTGAATAGATCTACTATATCAAAGAGAATAAATCTATATTTAATATCATTCCCATGTCATGGAATCTATAGAACCTGGGGGGTAGATAGTGAGTCCAAAGGCCTAAAGAGGACTTCATCTGAGTCCAAAGGCCTGATAATCAGGACTGCTGATATCCAAGAGCAGAAGATAGATGTCACAGCTCAATCAGAGAAAGCAAATTAAGTCTTCTTTCTCATTTTTGTGCTATTCAGGCCCTCAGTGAATTGGATAATGCCTATCCACATTGGTGAGTGTGATCATCTTTACTCAGTCTACAATTCAAACAGTAATCCCTTCCAGAAACATCCTCTTAGACACACTCAGAAATAATGTTCTATTAGCTCTCTGGGTCCTCATAGCCCAGTCAAGTTGACACATAAAATTAACCATCCAGGGACCAGCCTGGTGGTGCAGTGGTTAAGTTCGCACCTTCCACTTCAGCGGCCCAGGGTTTGCTGGTTCAGATCCCAGGTGCAGACATGGCACTGCTTGGCAAGCCATATTGTGGTAGGCATCTCACATATAAAGTAGAGGAAGATGGGCATGGATGTTAGCTCAGGGCCAGTCTTCCTCAGCAAAAAGAGGAGACTTGGCAGCAGATGTTAGCTCAGGGCTAATCTTCTTCAAAAAAAAAAAAAAAAAAGAAAGAAATTAACCATTCAAGAAAAATGACATGAAAAAAGAAAAATTAACTTCAGCCCCCACCTCATGTTATACCAGAAAGTTAGTTTGAGATGGATCTTACACCTAAACCTACAAGCTAAAAATTATAAAGCTTCTAGAAGAAAACATAGGAGAACTTATTCATGGCCTTTAAGTGAACACGCATTTCTTAGACAGTTCATAAAAAGTACTATCTATAGAAGAAAAAGTTAGTAAATTGCACTTCATCAAAGTTGAAAACTCTTCTCGTGAAAAGCCAATATTTCTGAAAATGAATAGACAAGCCAGAGACTGGGAGAAAATATTTGCAATTGTTTATCCAACAAAAGACATAAATGAAGACTATATGAAGACTTATAGTATCTCAATTAACAACCAAAAGAGCCAATTAATATGGGCAAAAGTCATGAGCAGAGACTTCAAAAAGGAATATGCACAAATAGTCTGTAAGCATGTGAACAGGTGTTTGTCATTATTTTTCAGAGAAGACTAAAATGAAAAGATTGACAAATCAAATCTTGACAAGTATAGGGAGTAAGCAGAATTCTCAAATATTACTGGTGGAAGTGTAAAACTCTTTGGCAATTGCTTATAAAGTTACATGTATACATACATTGCAACTCAAGAATTTTCCTCCTGGGTATTTATCCAAAAGAAATGAAATGTATGTACACAAAGCCTTTAGAGGGCTACTTTTAGCCTCTTCATTCATAATAGCTCACAATCAGAAAGAACCCATACATCCAACAGAAGAATGGACAAATTGTGGTATACCCATACAATGGAATACCACTCAGCAATAAAAAAGAACTAGTTATATAGGCAAAAACATGGATGAATTTCCAAAACATAATGTTGAACAAAAAAAGCCTGACACAAAAGAGTACATACTGTATGATTCTATTTACATGAAGTTCTAGAATAGGTAAATCTCATACAGAGTGATAAAAATCAGAACAGTGATCATCTCTGGGGAGTGTGAGGGTAGAGACTGTTTGGGATGGGGTGGGAGGGAATTTCTGGGGTGATGGAAAGGTTTGCAACTTGTTAGGGAAGTGACATGTCCACCGGTGTTTGCATTTGTTAAATTCATCAAACTGTACACCCTGTGTAAATTATATCTCAATAAAAAATCCATTTTTAATTTAAATAAATAGATTTCACACTGTAATTTAGTGTGTTTTAAACTAAGCATTGCTCGGCTTTTAAGTATAAATGTTCAAAAAATACACAGGGTAGCACTTACATGTTTTGTAAGTATTCTAGGCACATATAAATTGTGCATCTATGTTTTAACAAAGCTGGGCTCATAGTACTGTAGTTGCTAAATAATATTTCTTTTTTGATAAGGAATTTAAAAAATCATCTTAGCATATTTTGTGTCGTGTAAAATTCTGTTAGCTATGTGGATTAGTAATAAAGGATGAGTTGAGGTAGCAGTTTTAAACAAGCTAACAATTAAGGCCTTTACAAATTTAGAGAAATAAAAATAGAGAAGGAAAATGTAAGGTCATTTTATTAGGTGGCAAGCATAATATTTTTGGAATTGGAGCATGTCTTATTCATGTTGGGGTTTTCCTGTCTCTAATATTGCCTGGCACATAGTACAAGTTTTATGTATCTTTGGAGAATTGAAATGACCAGCTTTCTATGGCAAACCCTGTTTAGTGAGACCAAATTTTATACTTTATTTTTGCAAGCTTTCTTTTTTGTGTCCTAGAGTTATGTTTTAAGTTGCATAAAACATAAATTGACCCCTAAAAAGCAGACCCAGGTTTGAAGCAGGAGATTTAAATTGCATATTGCTAAGAAACACTGTCTGCTAATTTAGTTTCTCAACTCAAAGAGCATGCTTCAGCTTATCCTCTTTCTTGGAAATCTTGAAGGAGTTAGGGCCAGTTTCCGTGCAATTGCCCTGATGCTTTTCCTTTTTTTTTTAGCGTTGAATATGTGAGAAGGAAGAGGGAAGAGACACTGGTGCATTGATACACAGGTTCCTGTTGAGTACAGTTGGAAATGACGTTGGGTAGCATGGTTTGAAGTTGTTTCCAGTTCTCTCTTGCCATTATTCAATTCATGTTTATTGGGGAGTGAGCTATAAACAAGACAGTGTGCTCAGTGCTAGAGTCATAAAAATGAACAAAGGAAGTTTCCTCCCTCTAAGAGATCACAGACCAGTGGGAAAAACCAAGATGAATAATTGAAGAGATGATTATAGTCAAAGTCAATTCTATTATTTTTTATAAATTAATTTCTGTATTAATAATTACTACCATATATGGGGCATCCGTCTGGTGCTTTACAGATAGCATATCATTTATACCCTCAGGGTAAGTATTCTTCTCATTTTGGAGAGGTGGGAACCAAGGCTTAGAGAGAGTATGCCTCAGACATGGTAAGGGTGGAGTCAGGATTTCAGTCCATTCTGTGTGACTTCCTAGTCCATGATCTTTCAACCAGAATCCACTGCTATTCATGATGGGCCTTAGCCAAGCTTCCCTGCCTACACCACCAATGCATGATTGTATAGACCATGGCCAAGGTACAAACTTCAAAGGAGTGTGCAGCTCATTTCCCTTGCTTTGGTAATTTTTATTTACACTTTCTTAAACTCAGATAAATAAATAATCATCAACCATCCAGAGGCGGGGAAAAAAGCCAGATTCATTTTGTGTTAGCCATATGTTTCCATTTAAAATTTCCCTGTTAGGGGACGACAGTGATTGGGAACAGCACGCATGTAGTGATTTTGCACATAATGTCACATGCTGAGTTCGTGTTCTGCTGGGGAGCCTCAGCTGCTCTTTGAAGCTTTGCTTCCTGCTTAGCGGAGTCATGCAAAGACTTTGTTTATCCCAACTCCAACTCCATGGCAATTAGAGTAGATGGTTGGCTTGAGCACTGAGAGCCTTTCGTGCTATTCAGTGTTGCAAATGTGTTGGCTCTCTACTATGTTAAGAAACTGGGCTAGGTGCTAGGAGGGCCACAGTTCTTGGCCTCTTGCTGTCCTGTAGCTTGCTTTCTTGGCCAGGAGACCTTCTTATGACTAGTGTGGCTAAGGCTGAGAGCAGTCAGAATGCGGGGATATAAGAAAGTGATCTACAACAACTCCGAAAGAATGTTACACTTCTTTTGTAAGACATGGCAAGAGGAAGCAAACTTCCTAATAGAAAAATGAAGAAAAGAAGCTGAACTTATTGACTCTACTATGCAGGCTTTATTTATCTATGCAATATTGTTTATTCCTCAACACAATGTGATGGATGTCTATTTTTTATTTTTTTAAATTTAAAAAATAGTACAAGTGTAACTAAAAGTGAAAACTATGTTAGAGCATATATGTCTCACCTCACATTCTCAGTTTCCATCCCAAAAAGCAATCAGAGCAAATGATTTCTTTTATATTTTTCCCGCAATTTTCTAATTAAAGGTATACGCCTTTCTCTGTGAATGCATCCTTTATTTTTATACAAATGGGAACACACTAAATATCCTGTTCCGGACCTTACAGTTTTCATTTAATATCGTATCCCAACATAATTTCTGTGACAGTAGGTACATATGGTTTCTTTTTTTTCTAATGGCTACATATTTTTCAATATATGTGTTGGAGTTTTGAGAGGATCCAATAAATAGCCCCCCTTCTCCTCTGTCCCCTGCCCCGGGGTTCTGAACAACTTGAGAATGAAACAAATGGATGGCATATGGAGGCTACAAATTCAGTTTTATTGCAGATGGGGCCAGACCAGAGGCTGGGGTTTTACGTGACTAGTCAAGCAGACCTGTTAGTACTGAACCCACGTGTGTAGAACCCATCTGTTCAGCCTAGTGCAGTTCCCAAAATGAAAAGGGTAAAACCGAGTCAAGATCTACCACTCAGACATGTTATGCCACCTTCCCAAGAGTGGAGTGACTAAAGAGCAGGGGGGAGGCCATCGAAATGCTCAAAAAATCCCCTTTCGTGGAAACGAGGAGTAGGGAGAAGGCACTCATCTCTGAAGGCATGGACAAAACATCCTTAATTTGGCTAGTGCCCTACTGATGGATGTTTAGGTTATTTCCATTCCTGCTATTGGTCATATATGCTTGTTATTCTCTTTTTACACAAAAGGAAACTGAGGCTCCAGGAGGTTAGGTGTTCAAAACGAGAGCTAGTAAGAGTCAGAGCCAGAAGACTGATTCACATCTGACTCCAAGCCCAGGGCTCTTTCCATTTTCCACAGCCCCTACTCCTCATCCAGTTACTAACATCTGTATGGAAAATCAGTAGCAGTCTATTAGTCAATTTCACTTAAATTCTCTTATTTGTTCCTTACAATTCTCATGTGAGGTGGTTGAGGCATAAATTATTTTCTCCATTTTATGGGAAAGTAAACTAAGTTTCAGAGATGTGGTTACTTCCTTACCTTGCATCACTAGTTAATGGCGAGGTCTAAGACTCAACCTCCATTTTTTCATTTCAGATCCTTCTCCTCCATCTCTTCCATCTCTATCTCAGTTTTACCCATCTCATCTCCTCCTCCTCCAGGCAGTGAAATATGAAGTGCAGACCAAGAGGAGGGAGCAGTGCTATCAAAGCCGTGTTGGTTGGAAAAGGCAGTATTTGCTCCAGGAGTGACAAAAGGTCTCCTTTCAACGACGTGTAGATTATGTCTTTGCTACGCATGCCTGTGTGTGGTCTGTGCATCAGAACTGCCTGGGAAATGTTTAAAATGCAAATTCCTGAGTCCCACTCAGACCTACTGATTATAAGGGAATAAAATCAGGAATTTGCATCTTAACGGGATGCCTAGGATATTCTGATAGAAAATAGTCTACAAATCAGGGATGGGAGAAGCCCTGCTTTGGGAATTGTAAAAAGTTTTAAGCTTTTTGGGATATAGTGAATGATAAAATCAGATGAATTGTTTCTTGGGGCAGCGTGTTATTGTGGAAAGAACATGGGCTTTGCAATCAGCTAAACCTAAACTGACTCCTCATTCCACCACTCATTAGTCGGGTCAGCTGGGGAAGTTATGAACCTCACTGAATCTCAGCCAGCTCACGTGCAGTACAACCTGTTATGAGGATTAAATGAGATGATAGATGAAAAAGCTTGCCCTTTAGATCCTCCGCAAATGTTACTTCTCCATTTCTTCTTCTAGTATTTTTTCAATAATCTTCCTCATCTCCTCCGCGTGTGACTTTTCTGAAGCGCAGCCTCTTGCTCTCCTTTATCTTCCCGTGGCTATTGCTTAAATTCCCCGCTACAGCAAAGAGCACAGACGTCCAACAAGTAAAGGTTTTTCTTAATCATGGTGCAACATCGACTGGCCTTGTTACTCTACTTGTTCGATAAGATTCGTGGAGTGAGACGAGAAAAACACAATTACTATGTCCCTTCTCAGAGGACATGTGCATGATTCATTAACAAAGTGTGACATTAAAAAGGTTTGCACTGAAATGGAATTTTGCTTGTATTCCCTAAATGTCTCGGAATGAGCTGGGACTGCTGCAGGCAGGCTGTGGAGGTGGGCCCTTCTTGGTTTCCCCTGCTAGCTCTGTTCTGTCTGTCTGCAGTCTGCTCCCTGGCTGCCAGGGTCCACTCGAGTAGCTCTCCGGGTGGGGATCTTTCTTTCCTCTTGCCTTGGCTTCAAATCTGGCACCTCCTGTGTCCCCTAACCTGAGAGTCCTTCTCTAAGAAGGGGATGAGATTAAAATCAGCTCCTAAAGGGGGTTTTTTATTAGTAACGGTTGGGTATGCTAATTACGATTGTCTTTTGAAAGTAGACTTTTTCAAGTCCTAGAACCAAATGAAAGAGAAAAGTAGGAATTTTGTATATCTTAGTAGTCTTAGGGTGGCATCAGGAGAGAGGATGACATTTGATAGAAATCAAGAACTACCTGAGGGATTACGTAACCTACTGATGGGTGAGACTCTGTACAAACATAGTTGTATCTTTAATAGGTGGAAAAGCAAGAGACACGATGAGAAAGATGCAAATATTCTTATGAAACTAATGTGAAGAAATATTTAAAATCACAATTATACTAGATATATAGTCATGGAACCTATTGATGTGAAATCATGCTTTCAATTTTGCAAACCTCAATGTACAATTGCCCTGAATTTTTATCTTATAGAAAAATAATTCACTCACCACGAACAATCATTTTAAAAGTAAAATAACAAAGAGAAAATACACTTAGAAAAATTACTTTTTTCTTATAACAAAAGCAATGCACATTTGTAGTTGAATATTTAGAAAAGATGAAGAAAAGGAGAAAATAAAAAGCACAGTCCCCAGAGATAATCACTATGCACATTTGGATGTATATCTATCCGCTCTTTTTTTCTGTTCACTAAGTCAAACTTCGGGAAGTCAACACAGAATCATAATGTTCATACTTTTCTTTTGCTTAAAAAATATGCGTACACCGATGCTTCTCCCATTCTACTGTGCATCCGCATCTCCTGGGGATGATGTTAAAATGCAGATCCTAATTCTGTAGGTCTGGGGCGGGGCCTGAGAATTTACATGTCTCACAAGCTCCCAGGCGTGTCCGTGCCGCTAGTCCAGGGAGCACACTTTGAAAGGTAGCAGGTGTCTAGAACATTCTGTATCATTACTGGTTCCTTACCAACATATTTTTAATCGCTGCAAGTATTCCATTATACAATGTATATCATTCAACAATGCCATATTATTGGCTAGTTAGATTTGTTCCTTTATTTTTCTTATAGAAAATACTATGATGAATTTTCATGGAGAGAAATCTTTGTGCACATCCATTAATATTTCTTGGAGATAATTTCCCTGAAATGGAAGTGCTTCTTCAAAATTACTCCAAATTTTAAGGCACTAAATACATATTGCCAACTAGCTGTTAGGGATGAAAAAACGTGCAATTTTGAAAAGTACAGGTTAACCAATTAGTTATATTACCCTGACCTGAAATTTTTTCAGCTTGTCCCCTTATCCTTTTCCTAGGGAGAAGTCGTTGCCATCTCCATGGTAACGCCACGGCTTTCTCTTATATCTTTCTCAGCGTTGTATTACTGGTGTTTGCTGACAGGGTGTCTGCCCTGAGCTGGCCAATGTATTAGTTTCAGTGCTGAGCACAGTGTTAGACACTTAAGAAATGATCGAAGAATGAATAGTTAACGGAAAGCATATGCTTTTCAATACATGAACATCTGTTAGAACTTTATAGTGGGGGCAATATCAGGTTCTTTTCTAACATGTTAGATACTTAGGCTACTAATTAAAACCTAAATATGAAAAATTACTTGCTGCTTCTTATGGAAAATCACCCACAACAGCTTTTGGTGTTAAACTATTTCCTTTTGCACAATAGTCCAGGTCTGTGCAAAGCTGGATACACTTTCAAAGCTATGGGCACCAAAACCTCTGGGCTGTTATTATTGTGCTCAGGGCTTTAGTAATAGTATTATGTAGGGGGCCGGCCTGGTGGCGCAGCGCTTAAGTGCACACATTCTGCTTTGGCGGCCCAGGGTTCACCGGTTCAGATCCTTGGTGGGGACATGGCACCACTTGGCAAGCCATGCTGTGGTAGGCGTCCCACATATACAGTAGAGGAAGACAGGCGCGGATGTTAGCTCAGGGCCAGTCTTCCTCAGCAAAAAGAGGAGGACTGGCAGCAGTTAGCTCAGGGCTAATCTTCCTCAAAAAAAAAAATATAGTATTATGTAATAATGCTCATATAATATTTTGATATAATGTTGCTCATGATACGATAATGCTTACATAATATTTTGCAAATCGATCCCATATTGATTGCATCATTATTCATAATTTTTTTCATCAGATGTACAGTTGCTCATCAGGGATTTTTTGCATTGACTTTGATTTTTAAAAATACTGCATTAAATATTATTTATCTTGATTTTTGAGATTTTTTGCACCCCCTTCAATTTTGCACCCAAAGTGGGTGCCTCACTTGCCTCCCTACTTCTGGTCCTATAAGTTAAGTGTAACTTCTTAAGATTTTTGAGCAAGTAAGTGAAATTTACAACAAATTTTGCACACTTTCAAGTAATATCACTTAAATAATATTGGCTTGATTTAGCACTTATATATTTAATTATTTTTCTTCTAGTTCATATCTAATCAGGCACCTGTTCAAATCACTGTACCCATGGGTGTGGCAGGAATTGGGGACATTTTTGAGACAGAGCTATTCATACTAATACTTACCATCTAGTCATACTAATACTGTTTCAAGATTCTTCCTTTTGTTCAATTACTGACTCAAGAAATATTTTTTGACTCCTGTTGTATGATAGGAACTGATAGGTAAGTGCTATGTATGGAAAAAAATGTGTGCAATATGATATTTACCTTCAAGTTACTCCCTGTTTCATAGTGAAGGCAGTCACACTAAGATAGAATTGACTCCAGGGTTTAAATGGGAGCAGAGAGGAAAGACAGGGACACCTGGAACACAGGGAAGATGCCTTGGTCATGCCTAACTTGTCTCTTCCAGGAGGAGCGGGTTTTGTGCATCTGTTACTCTCTCTCTGCAGCATTTACTCCATAGCCAATATCCTGAGAGGACTTAGAGGGTTTGGCCAATGCTCATTTAATCTAAGTTAAGTTTTCCACAACAGAACCTGGAGGGTGTTTGTGTGAGCAGGAAGTAACGCCGTACTGAAGCCCATATGGCATCCGGCGTAGGTTGAGAATCACTATGTCTGCTGAATTACGTTATCACTGCCTTCGACGTTGTCATTGACGAGCAGCAGCTGTTGCCAGGAATAGTAAATCACGTCCTACGTTTTCATAAGAAATGGTATCATGGCTTTTCCAAAGAACTCACGCTTAATAGAAGGTATAAGTCATCACCCACACAACATATAGGAAGGATATAGGTTTATTTATGTTATTCATTTTTGGCAATTTTAACTTGATTTCAAAATATTTCTTGAATGTTCACTGTGTGCAAATGAATAAGCCAAAATCCCTATCTTAAAGTGGCTTAAAATCCATTTGGTAAAAAGACATGTCTGCAACTATCCAAAGTTCAAAGCTCAACGTCCTCCAGTTTAAGGACAGATACAAGTTGCTTGGATGGGAGTGAGGGGGAGAAACAATCAAGTTCAGACTGGTGATGGGGAAAAAAAGAAGACCGTAGAGAGGGGCCGTTTGAGTAAGGCTTTCGTGACTGTGCAGGTTTTGTTTTGTTTGAGGAAGTAAAACAGGGGAAGGCATTTGACGCTGGGAAAATAGCATGGGAACAAGAATCATGAAAGTAAATGCCAGTTTGGGGAATTGGGAAGTAATTAGGTGTTACTGTTGATCACTGCTTCTCAGCCCTGGCTGCACACTGGAATCACCTGGGGAGCTTTAAGAATATTGGTGCCTGGGTTTCACCCCTGACATCCTGATTCAACTGGCCTTTGGTATGGCTTATGCTTTGGGATTTTTAAAAGGCCCCCAAATTATTCTAATACGCAGCCAAGGTTGAGAACCTTTGCTATAGAGTAATATATTTAGCATGATGCTGTGAAGCAGAAAAAAGTGAAAATAAAACATGTTTTTCTTGGGCTGAAATATCCTTGCGCTGCAATTCTTACAAAGGAGCACGGAGAATTTAAAGGAATATACCTACTATGTCTATGTGAAAAAAGATAAGGGTCAGGGGTTCTAATTTACATTTACAAATAGAAAAACGAGATAGTCAAAGGAGGTTTGTGGTTATGGTAACATGACCCGTCTCTAGAACGTACAGTGAAAAAGGACAAGGTTTGAGGTTAAGGAGAAAGGAATTGGATGAAAGAAGTAAGGGAATGTTAATAAAAAGAGGAGTCAGAACTTGGGTTTCTCTAATGGCTGTCTTTAGCTTGAATTCTGAATGCATGGAAACTTCACCCCAAGCTACTCCTTTTTCCCTTTTCTTTCCGTCAGCTAGCAAATGTGTATATGGGATAGGGCGCACACAAAGGGAAGAGAATCGAGTGAGGTGGGTGGGCTTTTGTCAGAGCAGATGGAGAAGGACACAACCACTCTGTGATATCCTTTCTCACCCCCATCACTCTCCCAGGCTCAGGACATTCAGATATTCAGACTAGCATCTTGAATGATTCTTGCCTCCTCACCACGCAAGTCCTGTCAATTCTGCCTCACAATAGCTCCCATGTTCTGTCAGATGATGGCCTTCCTTAGGAAATAGAATGAAACCTCCTCATCCAGAAGTTAGAGAAATAAAAGTGCCCACAGGAGAATCTTCTTCTCTTAAAAGATAATACTTCCAAACCAGTATTTCTTAACTTTTTTGACTGTTCATAGCACTCAGCTATGCTTCAAATCCATTCATTCATGCCGCACCCTCCCCTTTCACTGCTATAATTATGGTTTATCACACTAGCCTGTGAACTCGGTAAGAGTCTGGACGGCCATCATTGTTTATTCTCAGCACCTAGCACAAGGCTGGATATATATTCCTTAAATATTGATTGAATAAATTACCCTGCATGCTTCCTAGCCAGAGTTCCTATTTTGTTTCCCTTTCTGCCTGCCTTTTTAACATGTGACCTCTGAGTAACACTTTGACGTTTTGGCCCCAGGATCTTGTTTCCATAGACTTGTGGCATTTGGTTAATGGTCAAATGTTTTTAATACTTTATTTTCATTAACTTTCTGTCTTTCCACATTCCACAGTATCCTCCCACTTCATTTGGGTTCCCAAAATAAAAGATTTAGTTGATCATCTTTTCTTTTCTGTAGTAGATACCTGAGCTCTAATGAGGGAACTGGCCCTTGTAGGAAATATGTCAGCATCAACTAATTGGTCTACCTCTGAAACATCCGTGATAGACTGTCACTCAAGGGAACCATCTTATTTCCACACATAAAGAAGTGACTTTGCCAATCACAATAAAATGATACATTAACCATCTAGCTTCTCTTCTCTGTTCTATTTCTCTTCATGTCCTGCTCAATACCTCTTTTCTGAAAAGATAACTTCCTAATTTACCTACGTCCTAATTTAACATCTTCTCTCTCCATTTCCTTAAAATATATAACTTCTGAATAATTTTTTTTAAACATAATTGCGATAGCCATTTTCTTACTCAAAATGTTTCATTACTCCCTATTTCTAACTCAAATATGTCTCTCTGACTTGGGTATTCATAGGACCTCACAAATCTGGCCCAACTTTCCCTTCCAGACTCTTATCCCACTCACCTCTACTACGTGATGCTCAACCTCAAGTGCCTACTTGGTGCACTTTCCATACAGCGCACTCCTTCCTGTCAACTTGGCTTTGTCCTTGCTGTTTCTTTCTTAAGAACTGCCTGCATTCTCCTTAAGAACATTTCCCCATCCTCAAGGGTTCCAAATCACCTCTTTCACGAAGCATTCCCCAGTTCCTGCAAATAAACATGATTCCTCCCTCTCTCCAATCTCTTCATTGAACTGTCTTTGTATTTCCCTCAGCGCCCTCAATCCGGCTTGTTTTATATGTACCTATAATCGTCCTGCACTGTTTTCTGGATGATAAGGGCCTTGAGGCTCTAGCACTGTGAACTGAACACAGTAGGTGCATCACAAGTATTTGAGACAAGTTTCTTAAAGTGTAGTGAAAGATTAGGGATAAGAGGAATGAAATGTATTCTCTTATATCTGAAATATTAAACAGGAGGTCTGCTGGGGAGGCCTAGGAATTATCTACCTAATATTTAGAGGGCTTTTGTCTCTATAATTTTGATTTCTGAACTCTCTATATTTTTTCCTTGTTCAAGCCATCACTTTCCACCCCCATATACACACTCATGTACACACACATGGTTATCGATGGGACTTTTGTTCAGCATGAAAGACAGGCAGTATTAAATTCACTATGATTATTCTGAGGTGGGCAAAAATGTCTAACATCATTTAGATGAAAATAGTCTTTAGTGAGGAAGCAAAAGTCATTAACATTTCTGGACAGCAAGCAGTTATAATCCCTTTACTATGCTATAAAACTGTGCAGAGAAAATAAAAAATTTAAAATACACGATTTTATATGTAAGAAGAAAAAGATATGTTGCAGCTACACCTGGTAGAATGTGAAATAAAAAATAACCTGGACATATCAAAAAGGGAAAAAAAAAGAAAAAGAAAAAAAGCCAGAACAGCTTCTGTTCTGTACACAGCAAAACTATGAACATTTGAACATTTAGTGACATCTGGACAAAAAGAGTAAGCCGAAAAAACAATCTGTCTTTTGTGACACATTTTTGACATGGATCCAAGGATCAACTTTTAGGGACAAAATAGCAAATGGGTGTTTTATGTTGGACAGAGTATTTTATTCTTCTTCTTGCAGGGCTGCAACCCAGAAATTGCATTCGCCTGTAATTGCCGGTACTTAGCTCAGAAACACTCCACCGGTTGAGTGACATGGCTCATCTGGAAGCTTCCCCTTGACAACTAACATTGCCACTGCTGGTTTTGTTGCTTTTAATGATAGTCTTAGTAAAACTTGGGTGTCTTTGATGTGTAATGTTAACGACAGAAAATGCCATTTCTAATATCTTTGGCAGTAAATAATGAAGAGCTAAAGGGCTTTCCTTTAAGTTATCCCAAGTAGGTCAAAGATTCTCCTTTCCAGCTTTTTCTTATTGATTTCATTGTGATAAAAACAAAAACAAACAAAATACTGAATTCACTACGAAAACTAAAAGTTCCTCATGCATGGACCAAGTATCAAGCTGCTAAGTGAGACCAAAACAGAATGAATTGTTCTCCCCTATACAAAGATTGAATTTATAGGGTGATTTTACATTTTAAATCACCAGCGTATTTGCCTATATATACTTTTAAACTGTATTTACGCCTCGCCGGACCTCCTCTGACTGCCTTGATTGGAGTCCTTGAAGGGTGAGAATTACTGCCTCTGAATTCATCCCTGCACCGCCTCGCCCTCCTCAATCCACCCTCTTTGATGTCTCAAAAAGTGAATTGGATCTTGTCACCTGCTGAAATCCTTCTGAAGCCTTCTGCTTAGCAGGTCCCGCACTACAGAGGCCTTTGAAGATCTGGCTCAGCCTCAGCTCTCACCATTTTGCCTCTTGCTGCCCTGGCACCAGTAGAGAGTCATGCTGGACCGTGTACTGTCTCCTTAACCTGTGACACTCTCATTGGCTTTTATGTCCCCTCCCGAATGTTCTTCCCCTCCCCCTTTGCTCCCAGGCTGTTTCCTCCTCAACCATTCAATCTCAGTCTATCCGTCACCTCTTCAGAGATGCCTCCTTGTTCCCCTGCTGTATCCACAGCTTCTCGTGATTCCTCCCTTATAGCTCTAAGGCCACCGTGTATAGCTCACTTCCTGTCTCCCCATCTAGGCAGTGAGCTCCGTGAGGACCATTTGCTATGCCTTTTTTGTCTTTTTAGCAACATCCCCAGGGACAGGATAGTTAATACTGGGGAAGTGTTGATTACGTGTTTGTTAAAATAAGATCCATTCTACATTGCTTAACAGTAACTCACATATTTTATACAACACCTTCCCCTCCCCTTGCCATTCCTCTTTTAAACTACCCCTTTTCCGTACCCAATTCCAAAAAAATAAAACAGTACTTATTTATTTATTTATTTTTTCACAAAACCATCCAGAAGGAATATATTCAGCGTGTTTATACAGGTCACAAGACCATGAACAAATCACTGTCTAGGTGACTTTGTTCATTTTCTCATGCACAGCAGATGTCTCTGAGCTCAATAGTGGAACCATTCTGATCGGTTCATTTCAGTGTTACTTTCGATTAAATTGATCAGCAAAAACCACACTCCATGGAAAGGTGATCAGAAAAATTGGTGCTTGTGGTTTTCTCATGAAAAATAGGCTAACCTCTTAGGTACATGATCTGACGATACCTTAAGAATGTTTTGGAAAATTGTTCTGTAGCTGAGTCTGCAGTCACAGCCCGCAGCCTAGAGAGGAAATCACACACTCGGACACTGTGTTCCAAGAAGTATTATTGATGGTGATGAAAATGTGCTCAGAGAGAGCAATAAATCAGGGGCTATTTGACCCGTTCCATGAATGCACTCCATGCTAGGTTTCTACAGTAAATACTCCTCAATGTGTTTGCCATCTTTTCCCATTCTCCAGGACACACACACACACACTCCATCAAGATTTAGGTAGGAAATAGTCCAGCCAGGAGAGATGGATACAGTGAGAACAGAGAATTTGTTTTAATAAAAACCTTGCAATTTGCAGTCAGAAATGATTCAAGGGAAGGCAATTGCTGCTGTTTGATTGAAAGAGTCTACCATTAATTAATAAGAAAAGCACTGTTATGGTATTTTGAACACAAGATATTATAATTAGAGCAGTTGCCTCATTTGTAAGGAAATAAAACTGTAATTCTTAGCAATGAGTTACAGTTGACAGGTGAAGAAGCTACGCTCCCACATTCAGTTAAGAAAAAGATAACTAAGGATTCATGTTTTTTATTATATATGTCCCCTTTCTTGGAAAGTTCTTCCCTAAAGTTCTAGGTTCCTTGACGGCAGACATGAAAGTATCTATAAGTACTGCACTGACAGTGGTCAAAATTCTGTGCCCCATGTAAGTGGCTTTGTCTAGATTGGGGCATTTGTTACCATAAAAACAGTATGAACCTGGCTCAAATATTGTTTTATCTGAAGCAAAATCTCCTTTGGAGTGGATCTATTTCAAAAAGATTTCATTGAAGTGTTGTAAAGGACTCCCTTTAAGGCTGTCTGATCTTCCCTTGACATGGCAGAATTACGGGGAGCCTTTGATGAACTGAGCACCCAGCAGCTTGTAGGAGTGGAAAAGAATGAGGGTCAGGGCTGGGCACAGAGACCGGGGCATGGGAAGCAGCTAGAAGCTAACGTTTTAGGTGCCTCCTAGATGCCGGGCACCAGAGAGAGGGGCTTTCTCGTGCTTTATTTTGTTTCGCTTAATTCTCCACCAGAATCTTGCAATGGAAATTGTATTGTCCCGTTTTATAAGTGAGGAAACAGAGGCTCCCGGAGATTTAGAGATTTGCTCACATGGGCCATGCACGGCAGAGACCGGGTTCAAATCTAGGTCCTTGGAAGCAGTGAAGTGTTATTCCTTATATCCCACAACACGTGACACCACCCACAGCCGACTTTGGAGTCACTGTACTGGGGTTTCCTTCAGCTCTGCCACTTACTGGGTGGGGTTGAGCAAGTCACTTAATCTCTCAGGGTTTGTTTCCTCAGCCCTCAGCACAGATTACAATGCCTTCTCTGTGTCCATTGGAGGGGTGTGGTGATGACCCAAAAAATAGCACAGGTCAGAAATCACTTTGTAAATTTTAAAGCACAAAATGTATATGAAGAGTTGTTATTATACATACAGCCTTTGGCCCACACCCGCAGAAAGGGGTATCAAGAAGGAGTAACGCACTCTGAGAGACACTGGTTTTGTGGTCTACGAACTTGCATTCACAATTGCGTAAAGGTTTCTTTGCTATGAGGGTCGATTAATTATAGCTGCTGTTCCTTAGTGCATGGCTTATCTTACATACAATTAATTATTCCATAAATCAAATAAGCAAGTTGTTGGCAAATGACATCTGCGGTCTTTGAGCTGACAGCAAAATATATTATGCACCATAAATATCACAGGCCAACTTTTATTTTCTAGACATTTTGGTGCTGGCACCCAGGAACAGATTGTTACTATGGAAAAATACTTGTGCTTGTTGGAGACAGCCACATATATCCAGCCCTCTCAGTGACTCAGGGGACAGCTCTTTAAGTTCTGACCTCTGGTCAGCAGGCTCATTTGACAATTTATGACAAAAATGCAATAATTGAGACCTCATTGAAATAATTTTGTCAGGACAGATAATATGCTTTGTTTGGAGATCTCTGGTCTCTAAATATTACTTTACTGATCTTATGTGACCTTGATTCCTTCTTTTTTATTTTATTTTTTTATATTTTTATTGAGGTATAATTGACATATAACATTACATTAGTTTCAGATATACAACTTGATTCAATATTTGTATATACTGCAAAATGATCGCCATAATAAATCTAGTCAATGTCCGTCACCATACATAGTTACAATTTTTTTCTTGTGATGAGAACTTTTAAGGTTTACTCTTTTAGCAACTGTCAAAAATGCAATACAGTATTATTAACTATAGTCATCATGCTGTACATTATATCCCCAGGACTTACTTATTATATAACTGGAAGTCTGTACCTTTTGAGCTCCTTCCTTCTGCTAACAGCACCTGGAATAGTGCCTGGCCCATAGTAGGTACTCCACAAACATCTACCTCATGCTCCAACCTTAGACTGTTTACTTTCTGTTTCCTCAACACTGTTGACTGATTGCTTCTCTCCTTGCAATCTCACTTGACCTTCAAGTCTTAAACCGTGTGCAGACCTGGCTGCAGCCAACTGGGTTGAGCCTTAGCGTCAGGTCTTGATTTTGTCTTGTGAGCTTCCAGTTGGCTCACAACTGACAAGTTGCAGTTTTGCACACGTTCCTGGCTCTCAACTTCTCTCTCTTCTCCCCCGACAGCCTCTACTCAGGGAGAAGGATGACCTTTTGTGTAGCAATTGTGGTTGGTTGAGATTGACAGAATATCGTCACTCTGGGTAGCTTGACTTAATGTATTTTAACATCACTCCCAAAATGTCTTTTTTCATTTCTCAATGAGATCAGAACTTCTTAATAGAGAAGTTTGCAGTGTAATGTGTTCTTGACCTAGAGAGGTATAAATGGTTCTCAGTTATTTAATTTGGTAAATTATCCATGTATTGATAAATTATAAAATAACTTTCAGTCTTTTAACATTCTATTATCCTTTGGCTCTTTTCTCCTTAACACGTTAGCAAGTCAATTAAAAGGGAAATGTTAATTTATTTTAACCTTCAAATATTTCTTAAAAAACAGTGAACTGCTCTGTATATCCATGTGCACCATTATAGAAAGGTCATACCATTACAATCTATCATGACATGCGTACTATATTTCATTGATTCTAACATGCACATCTTTTTATATGTTAGTATCTCTGAAATTGGCTACATTTTACAACTGAAGCATCTTAGTACTGTTTCGTGACTTAATGGACAGTATTTCTTCTTTCTTAGGACTATATAAAATAGTGGCATATCATGCAACCAATGGTGCCTTAGAATGGACAAAAAGTAGTTTAAAGCTAATCATAGCTAAAAATTTTAATTCACACTTGGTAGATATCCTATAGTGTCTGGTTCAATCTCATTCCATCCTCCTTTTGCTGTGCTTCTCTGTACTGCATAAGTTGCAATGCTTAAAAATTTCTTGGGCTTCAATGTACCTAGAATCCTGGCTGAGAATTGGGTTTTGTTAAATATATGAGCACATAAAAGTTGGAAGGTGAAAATGAGACAAAGTGTGCCTTTCCGTTGTTGCTTTTGGGTGTGTGCTTCTGGCAAACAGGGTTTTGAAGACAATGGGTTCCTCTGCAAGAGCATTCCAGTGGCCTTTTTCCAGCATCCTGGGTCCCAGAGGCAGCTATGCAAGTAACAGCAGGAGCTTCAGTGGGTTCCTGATTCCAGCTTCCTGGTCTCTGGATCGCTACTCTGTGGTGTGCTCTCTGAGTCAATAGTCCTAGTGGTGGGATCAGAGGTCCCCTGGCAGATGAGTTTTGTGCTGTTCTGGGAGCAATTTCTGGAGGCTCAGCCTAGAATCCATTATTCTAGCCTTTCCAACAATTTTATAAATACCTAATTTCCTGTACTGGATAACCTCCTGCTTAAAATGCCTGGAGTTACATCAGATTATTAAATGCACTCTAAAACAAATAAACATGTTGCAAAGCAATGAGGCCCTTTACCAATCTTCTTTAGATCAATCCTAGTTAGTTTTTAGACCTAATACACAAGCAGTAGGGTTTGTCATCATGGTTGAAGTAAACAATGCAATGCAAATGATTACCTTTGGAGAAACCACAGCACTTAATATCTCTATAACCTCATTATATGACTATAGAAGGAGCATTATTATTTCAATAATATCCTCAATTTCTTTATTTAAGTCAGAGATGCATAAGCAAATAAGAGGTGGACACATAAATAAATCACCGTTTAATTATGAGAAAGAACTACATGAAATACTTTCACATTTATCTCTGCATTTGTCACTCAAAGAGATAGACTTTAAAGAAAAAACCCCCACCAGATAGAATATCAACAGGAACCATCAGTCTGACCTTAAATAAGTCATTTCATTTTGTTTTGACTCAGATCTTTTTTTCTACAAAATATAGAGAATAAGACCTGTCACTTGCCTAGATTTCAAGGATATTGTCAAGAAGAAGAATGTTAGCCAAGGCCTTTGCATCTACTTGGAAGAGATCTTGTAAGTTTTGGGTATTATTAAACTTGGTTGTGTACCCTTAGTACAATTCTTATTGCTAAGACTTCATTAAAAGTCATCAAAATTTGAAATTAAGTGTATATAGTAGATTGAGCTAATTAAATAGGGCACATTTCTTTCAAAATTGTAGTTTGAATCTGCACTGTGAAAGAGCTGTCTATGGATGCGCTAATGAAATATATCCCAAGGTTAAACCAGGACTGCTCTGAAAGCCATTAGGGATCAGTTCAAAGCTAAAAATAATTCACTAATAAATGTTCCTCATTTCAAGTTCCCTTTGATTAAAAGGTACATCTTAGAGACCAATGATTTTCAGGTTAACTGTCACTTTTTTATCTAAGATTTTTTTTTCCTTTTTTAGTTTCTAGATCTGTGCTTCTTAAGCCTCTTATCAATGTGCTAGTGAAAACTTTCCTTTAGGGCATATCAGTAATGCTGAACAAAGGGAGGAAAGTCAACCACGTAGCTTTTCCTTAAAATAATATTTTCATTTCTGTTAAGTCCATTATGAAATCAAACTGGTGCCTCCTGCTGGTATCTCCTGTGTGATTTTTCATTGGTTAAACCAGGGCTAAATAGCAAAAGAGTTAACTTAAAAATAAGGAGAAAAGTAATTTAAACTTTAGTGTCAAGCTATTTCTTTCCAAGATGAGAATAAATGTATTCCTTTCAATCTGCAGTTATGGAAGAAACTTATATACTTGAATTATTATACCTATTTTTAAGTAGCAAGAATAGAAATTCCAAAAAGGTTGCATTTTTATTGCTAATGCTTGCAAGGGGTGGTTAGATGCACGAACTCTGGAGATGAATACATCAACCCCAACTCTGCCACAGGAATTTATTAGTTGGGTGACTTTGGACAAATTACTTAACTTTGCTGTATTTCTCAGTTTGCAAAGGGAGAAAATAATAGTATTTGTTTTTGAGGGTCTTCAATGGCATGAAATGAATTGATGCATTTAAAAAGAGTCTTAAGAAAGAGCCTAGTTTATACAAGTGCTCCATAAGCTATTATCACTCCCTGTAATGGAATCACTTCCCACAATATGGGACACTGTCTTACTTCCTTGTGTGCATGGCTTATCATATTTAGAAACTTGACTTCTTACATGGTCCAGGTCAAATGAAAATTCTTTCTTCTACTTAAAACATAATAGATAATATAAAATAACAAAAATCAACACCATATGAAATAATCACAATCAGTATGCTCAAGGATTGGCTTGCGCTGAGTATTTCTACAGATACATGCCCATGATTTGAATACAATCAGCATACATGAAAAGGTGGCAAAACGAATCTAGACATCCCTAACACTACAAACGTATAGATTTGAAAACATATAACCCTTGGATTATATTATTCAGCTTTCATACAGTGGATCGCTGAATTACAGAGACACGGATAGAGCATTTTCCCCCAAAATTGTGTCCATGAAAAAAAATTGTGTCTACGTCTTAAAATCCCCCATGGGAAAATAAAAAGAGTGGAGGAAGGGGTTCCACAGTCAAATAAGGTAAATTAGTTGAGGAAGATTGAGTACTATGTTCTTTTTTGTGAATTCACATTATTCATTAGTATATTAAGGTCTTGAAATAAGGAAACCTATTTAACTATGTTTAACCAATTTCCCCCAAATATTCAATCCTACGATTTTTGTCCTCATTATTCTCTTAAGGAACTTGAAATGAATTATCAAAATCCATGGACTACCTGCTGGCTGGATTAAGGCCATTTCCTGGTTCCCCCCAAGACAGCGAATTCCTGCTTCTGGTGATATGATGTTTTAGTTTTTTCTTTTACTTTGCTTTCAGTTGAGTGACTGACTGATATTTTAAACTGTTTTCTGATTTCCTTTCCCAGTGGGTCTCAGTTCATCAGGAAGAAAGGAACCCTAACACACGAGGGTGTTGGAGGAGGGAAGTGAACTGGAATGTCCATCCTTGGGAATCGAATTCTTATAAATACCTTGTGTTTTATCAAAATCTTCTCTATGATCTGGGACTTGATGCTTAACTCCTTTGGGCTTCTTTTCTTCAATTTATATATGAAGAAAAGAAACCAGTGCTCTCTCCTTCACAGGTTTAAGTGATTAAATGAGGTAACAAATGTTAAGTTACTCTATAGTCAAAAATCAATACAAATTGTCATAGTAGGGTTGCTATTCTTTCTGTTGGGTCTACAGTAATGGTGGTGAATAAGCCTGTGAAATTTGGGAAGTGACAGTAATAGCTTTACAGGAAAGGATTCCCCAGGGTGGCTATGATAGAAGGAACCACTAAAAGGATGTTCAAATAAACCCGGATGTGAATATAAAACCTTTCACTTTGCCTTCTTAAAATAGAAAATATTAATATGTTACATGGCTCTAGATGGCTTTAGGTGTGTACAGTGATTTTCTAAAATTAAGTGTATCATCTCTTTTTCTCCTAGTTCTCATGGATGAGTGATTTTCTGTTCAGTGGTTCTATCTCATTTATTTGGGAGTGATGTTTCTGACATTCCTTTAGGATTTTTTTTCCCCTCCCATTCAGAATCTGTCCATTTCATCACAGGGTCTTCAATATCTGTGACATAGTCAAGAAAGTCCTGGATTTGGTGTCAGAATTGCTGCATTCAGGGCTGCTGTCTGTGGCTCGCACAGGTTCACACACTTTGAGAGATTGGAATGAAAGAGCACAATGAATTTCAAAGTGCCATAGATATTTAACGTTTTTTAAATCTTCAATATTATATGCCAGATCCTACCTACATTAGCTACTTCTGGATAGAAATCAGACAGTTTGGAATGTTCATTAAGTATTTTAGCATGTCATTTAGAGCCTAATTTTAAACTGTAGTAAATGTTCTAAGATAGTATGCATGGTAGACCAGATATAATCTATTTAAACTTTAAAAAATAAAGAAAGAAAAATGTGATGGGACTGCTACATAGTTACACGTTAGTAAAAAGAAAGTGTTCTAATTGCCACCCATGAATATTTTGTGAATATCCTCTATGTGGTACACTAGCCTAGGTATTGAGGATATAAAGAAGTAAGAGATCCACACTTATCTTTTGAAAAGGTAGATCATTGCCAAGCATAGAAAGAGAAGGGAGTAGAGAATTCCAGACATGGATAAAAGTGTAGTAGTGGGAGTGTATATGCACTGCTCAGATCACATGGAGTAAAACGGTAGGTTAGGGAATAACAGGAACTAAACCAATGAGTATTGTCTGGGAGATTGTGAAGGGTCTAGAAGGCCATTGTGTACTAATGTGGTGGAATGAATAATCACCTGTGACAATCCTTTGAGTAAAATTTAAAGTATAAGTGGCCTAGCCATTATAATTTGGCTGACAAGTTATTTAGCTGAATTTTTATGATTCTGAAAAGTTATTTCTCTTTAACAATGGCCTAGCAGGTTCACAATAAATTTTCCATTGCTTTTCAAGAGAAGTCTGATAGTATTGCAAATAAATACTTCTAAATATTAAAAGAAAGCAATTTTTTTGGCGATATTTTTTCTTAATTTCTAAACCCATGAAATCTTTGTATTGCAGAGGAGTTTGGGGGCAAACTTTGTTGTTTATACGTATTTACCCAGAATCTACACATCCACAAAATTTCTCAAGTTTCTGACAGCAGAAAAATAAAATGAACAACTTAATACAGAGAATCGTAATTGGAACAGATTCAATGAAGAGTATGTGGAGAATGAAGAAGTGGAGAATCTATTTAAAACTGACAGCTCATCAGATGTAGTCTAGTCAATGGTTATATTTGTGTAAGCTTGAAAGCCAAATAAACATGTCTGAAATCTCATTGGTAAAACACTTTATGATTTTTTAAAAAAATTTTTGGTTTGGCAAAAGCTCCTTTCTAGGTTCACTGTATCCCACCAATAGAAGGGCTGACTCCTAAGGAAATTCAAAATACATCCATGAAAATGGAAAATTATAGGGTGCCAAGTGTAACATGGTGCATGCCCGCAGAGACGTTATAGCCAGAGGGAAGGAAATTCCAGCCAATGCCTCTGTCTCTTTCCAGCCATTTGAAATTCCTACCTTGACCAATAAATGGTCCAGGAGTCAATGGAAGTGGAGAGAGTGCATCTCCTAATAAAAAAAATTAAACATTGACAACAGAAGGCTTCTTCTTTCACAGGCAAACATGATTTTGAAGTTTTCCTTCCTACTGAAAAGAATTCCCAAATTTACAAATAAAAATGCTTTGATTCATAAATTAACCCAGACATTTTCATGTTCTATAGGCCTGACATATACCTGACAGAAACCTCACAGGGTCAGAAAGTCATGTTACCCACCCCCACTGCTCAGCTCCTGGAGGTGGAGAAGGAATTTCTCTTCTGCACGCCTGTTTGTTCAAGTCTGAGAGAAAGGGTAATGTTATAGTCTGTGATGGACTTAACACGAGGCATTTAAGTCAGAGCCCATAAGTTTAGGCTTTTTTTTCCCCTTTAGAATTTATTGGGAAAGGATGACTTACAATTATTTGTTATTTATTTTGGGAGAGACAATTATATTATTTTTCGGAAGCTCCTGAGCTTAATAAAAACAATAAAGGATTCATAAACTACGGATAAACGTGGTTCAGAAGCATAAGTTTTTTAACCACCTGCTCCTTACTTCATTTGACAATATTAAGGGGCAGCGCTTCTGATGTTTCCATAGCAATTGGAGTAGTGGGCAGGAGAGCTATAATTAAGGAGGAGTAATGCACTGGGATTGGACTGAGATTTTATATTAAGAGCAGCATTCTGTTTCGTTCTAATTAGTGTAACTTATTCCTTCCACAAACATATATTGAACATCTTTTGAAAACAAGGCTCTCTTTGCCTGCATTAAGATCTCGAGATATAAAAGGAAAGTCCGAATATGAGTTACACCAAAATTCATTTTGAAATAACATGTCAAGAAGAAAACCAAAATTAAGCAAAACAGAGAATTCTTGGTTTGAACAGGCATAGATCCTCGAAATTCTGTGAACACCCTACCTGGAAGCTTCCCTATAGATTGTCCACTCCAGTGGCCTCCCTTTAAAGACAAGAACTTGAAGCCCAGAGAGGTGAGGCTAGTACTGTTAGACAGTTGCAGAACCAGTAACAGACCCATTTCACTAGATTTCTGGTACAGTTACACTTTTTTAGTATGACACGATCACTTTCAACAACAAACAACAAAACCCAAACTGCTTAATACATTTAAATCCAAGGCAAATCTTCAGATCTTCCTGTGTGCTCGGGGTGGAGGGACTTGAGGAAGCAGATGAAGATGGTGGACATTTGACATTCCTGTGTGTACTGAGTGCTGAGCGCTATGCTAGGCACCTCCACTCTTGATCTCCTTACGTCTCTGTAACAACTCTGTGAGCTCAGTGCTATCATCTCCATTTTCCAGAAGAAGAACGTGGGACCAAGAGAAACAAAGAAGTGTACCCAGACACACACATTTTGTGAGTGTTGGACTTAGAATCTCAACTTCTTTCTGCCTCTAAATTCTTTGCTCTTTTCACTGTACCTTAATTATTGCCTGTTAGAGGATATTGTGCATTTCTTCATAAATGAGTCCAATTTTTGCCTACCACCTGGTTCTTATGACTGTCCAGATTGATTTTTCTTTTAAGTTTATATTTTGCAACTGTGGGCTTTTTTCCTTTCCATTTATCTCTTGTCTCAGTCCTGAGGTTGGAAAAAATGAGAAATATGCTGGCTTTATTTGGATTGAGAACATTCCAAAATATTTGGCTGCACCTCAAAACTCTGTTAAAATAATATTATTTATAACTTTCTGCTTGGTCAATTTTATTTTAGGTTTGGCTATTTCCACAGGAGGCTGTTCTTTCTCCTTGATGGTAGGGTTTGCTGCTTGAAAGTCTTAATCACAAAACATTTTCCAAGTAAGACTCAGGACCTTGCCTTTGGGATGAATGGAAACTTGTTAGACAATAGCCCCCGACCAGTTCAAGCAGTTAATTGCAGGATCTCACGCTCAGGAGCTGTAGGGTGAAGTGGTGGCAGGGAGAAAGCCATCTGTTTACACGGGAGCCCTCGACCCTAGTCCCAAAGCTAATCACGTGACCCGTCCAGCCCCATGATAGGCTGCATTTTAGAGCTGGGCTTTGGTGAGGCATGCTGTTTCCCAGAATACTTTTCTGAGGAGTGCAGAGTTAATTTCTTCTCCATTTCTCCTCAGTAAGGCTATTATTGTTAGCAGATCTGTTTAGCCGCCTTAGTGGCTTGGGACCTTTCATTGACTTTTGAGCAGATGATTTGATTTTCAGGCAGAGATGAGGGAAAAGGCAGCTAGTAGAATCATTGCAATGGAACACTCACAGCAAATAGCAGGGAGACGGGCTTTTGGCAGGGCATACCTGAAAGAGAAGACCTGTCTTGGCCTCCATGCATAATTGAACACTGTTTACAATTAGTGGCAAAGCAATGTGAATCACAGAGGCCGAGGATATGTCATCTAGAGATTTAAATGAATACGGTTTCTCTGAAAGACCATTCCCTTTCAGACAAAAATGATGGTCAATGAAGTGGCAATTCACAATGAAATAACAGTGCTTCGCTCCCAAGAGCAGCTTACCTACAGGAAACAGGGGCAAAAGACAGAGAATGAATAACTAACCCAAAAATGTGGTTACATAACTGCTTAAATTCCACAACTTGCAAACTTGTGGCCTCTTTTCAGCCTTTAGAGACATTCCTATCCCGGTGGTTGCTGGTGGCACCCATTTACATTTCTCCATCTCCCTTTCTCTCTCGTACCTAAACACCTATTGATTTTCCCAGAACCCCAAGCTCTCTCCATAATAGGAAGATTTGGTGCACATCCTGTCAAATACAAAGGAAAGCCTCTACCAGACTGAGCATTAGAACATGGTGTTTTAATAGAAATGTGAAATATCGATGCAATTATAAATCAATGAAAACCCCGAGGGAAAGAGAATCTCATTTGTGGGAAGATCTGTAAGTTTTTTTACTTTCTTTTTTTTCTTGTAAAGAAAAATTGAATCAGGGAGCCAAATTTACGAGGTAAAAACTGTCAACAAAGTATTCCTAGTTGTTGCTGGGGCTGAGAAAATGATAGCGAAATCATGCATGCAGTATGAGTATGTGAAGTGACACATTTTGATATACTAGTTAGGGGGTCAAAAATAACTCCCCTCTTTCGCTTAGGTTTTCGGCTGTTGCCCCAAATTGTTATTGTTTTCATTATTTTGCTAATACTGTTCTTTATGTCCTTTTCCAAATTCTGTATTTTCTCTTAGTTTTTCCTTCTGTATCCTAGATGATGTTTGTGGATTGCTAGGGTAACCTTTGGAGTCTTAAAAGTTCAGGCTCGTTTGCTTAACGCGTGTGCTGTAACTCATGACACAGACCAGATGGAGAATTGTGCAGTCACAGGGCTGCAGTGCCTCCAGTAAGGCACGTTACCAAGTTGAGGACTAAGTCAAAGAGTAGCACAAGTTGGGTAAGGTAGCAGGGTATAAAAAGCTGCACAGAGATCAGAGGATAGTCCATGAAATTGGTGGGGCTGCAGCAAGCAGATTGATCACTCACCATAGCCTGGATCTGTCTTCCATCACGGCAGTGGTGTTTCTCATGCTGGACATAGAAAATCTTTGCCAGCCTCTTACAGAAATTCTGAACTTGCTAAGGGAAAATACAGAAGTATGAGAGAAGGAAGGGGAAATATGTGAGGGAGAGAAATGGAAAACAGATTGAGACTGTTGAAATGGGAGAAAAATATCTTGATTTGGACATCATTTTCCAAGAATCATACTTATCAAGACAAAAATTTCACAATTATCTAAGATTACGATAAAAATTATGAAATTTGTTATCCAGGTGATGTAAAGATAGGAAAGTATGAACATAACATCAATCACATTTGTGATGGTGGTAAGGGGACAGAGTCACTGCATCACCATCAGATGCTTTGTGCCAACGTGCTTATAGTTTTTCTTGTTTCTTTTTTTATGTCAAAGACAAACTGGTGCATTTTAAAATAATTACTCAAGATTAATAGTGATAACTTATGTTTTGCAATTTATTTAGCTGATTTCATGCACTTTTGAAATTTTTCTCGTATTTTCAACTACAAGTTACTTTGGACTTCTAGAAAGTTCAAAGGAAGGGGGAGTCCATATACTGACCTACCACCAGCTCCCACAGCCCCACCTCTCCCTTGTACATCACTATGCTTTTGGTTTATAATTTGATGGAAGATAGGAAGTGATGAGTCCAGTTCTGGAAGCTTCCTTAGAAATTCAGCCATCATGGGCAAAATAAAAAGATATTCTGAAAAGCAGGAGTTTGGTAGTATGAGGAAGAGGTGCTTTTAATCTTCTTTTGCCTCCTGCTTAGTTAGGATTCTTAGACAGTATTTTCTTTTATTAAAATTGTAATACAACTATACTAGGAGTGATTGTAAAATATGGACTATGGAGGCAAAAGACAGTACCTGGTTTGGTATAATAGAGATTCCCAGGGATAAAATAGAAGGATATGTTTAAAAATTGTAATCTATATTCTTCCTAAAAGGTATAGTTAATGTAAGAGTTAAGCATCCTTAAATACTGTGTAGTGACTTTGTTTTAGAAAAACTTGTTCTGAGTTGTTCATGGAAATCACATAGGCGTCTGAGTCAGGATGTTCCTACAGCATAAAGCAATATACGTCATCCTGAGTCTACACTGAACTTTGAAGTAAACAGATCTATCCTTAAGGTACAGGCAAATGGAATATGAGGATTGTTTTCATATTTATAATATCAAATAGAAACATCACTTAATGAATCCAAGCTTTGCCAAAGGCCCACTTAATGATGTTTACTTGGCTTAGGAAAATAGTATCAGAGACCCATTTGCCTTGGAAGGTTAGGAAGGAATTAAAATAGAGAAGCGTTGTCCTTCAAAAGGAAGTTACCAGATGTTTAGATCTAGAATTTTTAGATGATGATACTGTATTCTCTGAAGTGATTGAGTCATGTAGGTCAAAATTCCCCATGGAAAATGCGTTTAGACATATCCTAAATTATGTAGAAAGAGGCTTGATACTTCTATTACAAAAGAGAGGATACAGGGTCCTTAGGCAGTGAATACAGGGTGCAGTAGTAAGGTGTCCACCAAGAAGTTGGAAAGATCCTCACCTTCAATGAGTTAGTGTGGTAAAATTTACACATAATAGATTTGATTAGCACTCTCTACAGGTAAACTAAGAGACATCTGCAAATGTCTCTTAGTTTCCAAGACTGGAAAGTTTTAATAACACCTAAAACTCCAATCATGGAGAATTCTTACAGAAGCAGAAATGGAATATGATTGTGATGTAGTAAGCTGAATTTAACCAATTTTATGGCACACTCTTATAGAAAGACAGTATTAAAAGAAGAAAGATTGTTAGCCTAGAATAATCAAAAAGAAATGTCAAGAAATAGCATTTGTCACAATATCCCCAGTACTCCCTATGAGAAAAGAATGTTGTTGTTAGTTCTGCAAATACCCCAGACATTTTGGCAGGCAAATTCTGGAGTGGATAAATGCATCTGGCCTTTATAGTCCGATGACACTCATCATTAAGATTCTCTACATCAAGCAAGTTACTGATTATAATTTAGCTTCCCCTGTGTATTGTCTTAGGAGAGAAGAATGTCTAACTAACTGATGGGAACAACTTTTTTGTCTTCTAGGTACATCTTTTCCTCTTTATACATCGATAATTGGCTTGCTGGCTCTTAATGGTTTGATTAGTGAGAGTTGGTTCCTTTGAGCCAGATCACTTCTAGGTACAATGACAACACTGAGTGTTACAGTTAAAGTACTGGTGACACCAGGGTGATAGGGACACTCTTAGGTTTTCCTTAGGTGGCCAGGAGTCTTCCCTGATGTTAATGCTTTTTTATCTTGCTGGAACCGAGCAGGAGGTATTCTCAAGCTCAGTAACATGGTTTTCCAGTGAAGAGAATGGAGTCAGAGAGACTGGGCTGGCATAATGAGAAAAATCAGATCCCAAGGGAAGAGAGATTGTGAGCTAAAAACCACTGGATAAAATAAAAAAAGGAAAGGGTTTTTATTATACTTCATATTCTGTATACTTTTAATACTATATTTTTGTATTTTCCAGGTTACATACAATGAAAATGCATTGTAATCAGAATGTCAAAATAAAATCAAATTAGAGTGTTAAAATAAAAAGAAATAGAATATTGGTGCTTGATTCTTTCCAGTCCTTAATCATCCTAGCCTTGTATTTACACTGGCATCTCTTTGAATGATTCAGCTCTAATTAACATTTGCTGGGTGTCTCGCATGCGCAGGTACTGGGGCAGGCATTTTATACACTACATTTCCTGGAATTTGTTTAACCAAAAACAACGGATCAATTCAGTCAAAGCAGTATTTAGAAGGACTATTTTCCTTTAATCTTGAGACTATCTTTTAAATGACCTCAAAAGACTAATTAATTTAGTCCCCCTTTTCTCCCACCCCCCACAAAATGAAATACCAATTAATTACTTATTTTACCTTTTACAATGGAAAAACAGTAAAAGGTCTGACTGGATTCTTCTCTTTCCAGGGAAGTAACTGGTGCGGCACCTCAGTGGACTCAGTCCTGAAGAGGTTAAGCGCTTCCAAATGAGCGCAAGTCAGTATTTCAAGAGCCTCAGGCAGGGGACAGCTTTCTCTCCTTATCTAATAAAGAAGTAACAGTTTTCCTTTACCCTTCCTTTGCGTCAAATATATTAAATAAATGAGGGTTTTTTGTTTTTGTTTTTGAATGTCTCCTGCGAGTTTGGTCGGTGCTTCCTTCCCTGGTTTAGCTGACTTGACGCCTCCAGGTGTGTTGTCAGATTTTGTTTCACAGCAGAAAGTCTGCCTGCCTGGCCAGTTTGCCTGGAAATTCAACTTTGCTCCAGGGTTTTATGGTTTTCTCTGAGTCCAGCTGGTTTCTTCCTCTTATTCCTATTACTTCTACTTAGATATTGACTGCCTTCTTGGTGATTTTGTGAGTTTTATGTTTTAATTATTTTGCATCACAAAATCCTTTTAGGTCAGACTATACTCATTGGAGAAGGAGACCAATAATAAGATATTATTAAATTACTTTAGTAAAATAATTGTCTTAATGAGTGTAGTCTCAATTATGGCAAGTTTAAAAAAACATAGCTTTTAAATTAACATCCTTTTGCAAAAATAAGACTATTGTGGGAGAAAAAAAGCAAGGAATAATTGTATCCTCGCTCTGAAACACGGTCAAATGTAAATAGCACTGGTATAATAGAAATACTATGGTTTGGGATTCACAGACCTGGGTTCCAGTTGTGGCTTTGCCCTAAGTGACATTAAGGCGGTCACTTCAACTCTCTGATTCTTAGTTTCCTCCTCTAAAAAGGTGGGATTAAACCAAATGATTTTTTAGGATACCTATGTATCCTTACAGTTCTAAGACTCTGTAAGGCACTGTGTTATATATCAGAGTCCTTTTAGATGTAAATCAAAATTATGCTGACGTTACAATTTTGTGTTCTAGAGACATCAGTGTGAGTTTAGTACCAAATAAACTGGTGTGGAGTGACATTATTTTCTTGAACTCACATACTATAGGTATGAATACATGCTGTAATGAGCTTCAAATAGCATCAATGAAACTGTTTGAGATGGCACACCCTCTTGTCTTTTGTTGAAAACAACCCTGTCCAATAGAAATTTAATGTGAGCCATATATCTAATTCAAATTTTCTGGTAGTCACATTAAGAAAGTAAAAAGAAAAGAAAGGGTGAGATTAATTTTGCTATTATATTTTATTTAACCTGATATCCAAAATATTGCTTCAATATGTAATCAGTATAAAAAATTTTAACGGATAGTTTACTGTTTTTAAAAAAAAAATTTGAGTCTTCAGAAGTCTGGTGCATATTTTGTACTTACAGCATGCCTCAATTTGCATTAATCACATTTCAAGGGCTCAATAGCCACATGTGGCTAGTGGCTACCATATTGGACAGTGTGAGTTTAGATAAATTACCTTATTCTTATCATACTCTAAAAACTGTGTGTTAAAAATATATGAAAAACACCCCTTCCTATCTTTGTATTCAACTGAATTTCAAATAATCTTTTGAGAAGGTTGTGTTTGCCCAGGTTTTGACAATGTGGCCGGTTTCACACAGCACAAACTGCAGGGACGTCAATCACCTTCTAGAGAATGTAGGTTGTGCAACGAATCCCAATTATCCAGCCTCCATGACAGGGGCTGCGATGGCTTTGCCTGGAATTTCAAAAATGGACTCAAGTTGAAAGTGACATATTTCATTGTGTTCATTGCCCAACTGATGCCTTATCTGAAAACCTATTTTTCTACTGCCTCTAGAATATTGACCACTGCAAACAGATTTACACAGGTTTCATATATATTGCAGACAGTTCTTTCTGCAAGCCCCAAAGCGGAAAAAGTGAGTCCAGATTTGTGCTTTATTATGAATATTTTGCACATTGGACTGAGTGCTTGAATAGAGATGTTACGCAGTAATTATCTTGTTGAACTAAAACATTTAAACACACTTCCTTCCTTTCTTTTTAATTTTTGCCTGAAATTTATATTTTAAAATAGAAATATGAGATGTTTTGGGATGCTGCAAGTACTTGATCTTCACAGAGGTTTTGGAGTTTCAGGATGCTTAAACACTAAAGAGGGAAGCAGAGAAACTGCTAAGAGTTGTTGGGGGCCTTTAGATTTCTTCTAGTTCAGCAATTCCTAACTCTGGTGTTCTAACCAACTGTGCTGGAATCATCTATGGCTATGGCGCTGATCATAAATATAGATTTCTGGCTCCTTTCCTCACCTCCCAAAATCAGGTCTGGAAATGGGTTTGAATCAGATTTAGTGTGTGTTGAAGTCGTCCCCATCCACAAGGTGCATGTCAATTAAACAGAGCTTGTCTCTGTGAAATGTCTTTTTTTCTGAAGAAGAAGAAGATTAGTCCTAAGCTAACATCTGCCACCAATCCTCCTCATTTGACTGAGGAAGATTGGCCTGGAGCTAACATCTGTACCCATTTTCCTCTATTTTATATGTGGGACAGCTGCGACAGTGTGGCTTGATGAGCCATGTGTAGGTCCATGCCCAGGATCCGAACCGGTGAACCTCAGGCTGTTGAAGCAGAGCACACGAACTTAACCACTATGCCACCGGGCTGGCCCACTGAAATGTCTTTTAAGAGATGATATTTCACGAGGAAACATACTTTCCTCACTAACTTTCCAAATGGCTCTGAGTCCCATAACTTAGATTCACATGAAGGTCTTTGTGGAGTTTTAAACTTGAGAGTGTTTCGAAATGATTTGGTCTTCACTTTATAGCTACGTGGAGAGCTAACATTGAATGGCATCCAGAGAGTGAAAGACATTAGGATTCTAACTCTTGAGTCCTGATCCAGTGCTAATTTTCAGACGTCAGATTCTGCAAGTACTTGATCTTCACAGAGGTTTTGGAGTTTCAGGATGCTTAAACACTAAAGAGGGAAGCAGAGAAACTGTTAAGAGTTGTTGGGGGCCTTTAGATTTCTTCTAGTTCAGCAATTCCTAACTCTGGTGTTCTAACCAACTGTGCTGGAATCATCTATGGCTATGGCGCTGATCATAAATATAGATTTCTGGCTCCTTTCCTCACCTCCCAAAATCAGGTCTTGGGGTTTTATCAAAGCCTTCAGGTGATCATCTGTACAGTCAGCTTGGAGAACTCTCTCATCTTGTTTTCTACAGCTAAGAAAATAGAAAATGAAAGAATTTCAAGTGTTCACCTCGTATCCCAAGGCCAGAGATGTCAGACCTAGGATCAGAGCCCACTTTCACTTTCCCCTGAATGACCCTGTCTCCCTTAATAATATTATATACCGTATACTGAGCTAGTTAAAGGAGGGGGAAAAAGAACATATTTTAGACACATTTTCAACAATAAGGATTTTAAAATGGATTTACTTGAATTAAAATTAACCAAACAGATTCTTTTTGATCCAGTTATTCTATTTAATCAAGCTTTTACAATCAAACTTTGCAATAGCATTCTTCAGAGAGCCTTGCACGTACAGTTCCGCTAAGCCCTTCTCTCGTTCTCAAGGTATATGAGGTTTAAGATAGTGCAAGAAGATGCCCATATATTTTTCTGTGGCAGCTGGAACCATTTAGGGAGGTTTATGTAAATTTTATGCAAACCAAACACATTTTATGCCCCCCAAACTCATAACTATTTTATTCATCAAAAGTTGGCCTTCAGCGAGCTTCTACTGAGGACTGATGATCTGTGTAGCCTCCTTCTGCTCAGATTCTTGTGACATTTATCATCATCCTACGTGGATACTGAAAGACTTGCAGTACGTGAATATAGGGATGAAATAAGATGGTGATTTTCCTCCAACCCAGGCTGAACTTTCTACCACAGACGTTTGGCAGCTCAGTCCTGGGAGCTCCTTTTCTAGTTCCCCGGTACAACTCATCTTGATTCATTTATGCCACAAAGCAACAGTTGTTTAGATGATGATTTCACCAAGTAAAGAGACACACCCTAATATGTATGGAAAGTATTACTAAATCTTATTAGATTTAAGAATGACTGTTTGCCAATGGCTATATAGAGAAAGAATAAGTTCCTGACAGTGCAGCTCGAGAGAACTTTTTAAGGGGTGACGAAATCATTAATTTTCAGAGCTTTATAGGTAGCTGGCAAAGGTTTTTCTATACCATTGTGGCTTACTGCCTTGAAATTACTTTCTTTTCTTAAATTAAACTGTCTGAGTTAAAATGACACAATAATAGTGAGATAAAATTAGCTTCTTTGTTTAACCTTAAAGCATCTTAACTAACTTAAATACTTAATACCTTGAGTGTATAACTGCTGCAATGTACCCTATAAAAAGAGATTGGCATTAGGAACGTTTCTAGATCCCCATATTAGTTTTATTGACAGATAACATTTAAAAAATTGAATCATGTATACAAAAAGTAGAAAGAGACTTCTAGCCTGAAGACGGAATTCCCCATTTAATTCTTCAGAACCTAGTTTTCCCACCTGTGGTGGAGAGGGCTCCAAGTTTGGAGCCAAAGCTTCCCCGTTCAGGTGATGGTCCTGTTGCTTTACCTATGTGACCCTAGACCTGTAACCAAACTTCTCTGGGCCTCAGTTTCCATATCTGTAGAATGGGTATATTAATATTAATGTCATCTTCTTCAAGTGGTGTTGTAAAAATAAGACAATAAATGTGAGTGACAACAAGAGAAACTTTATTCCCCAGGATTCTAGAGTTTGTCTCATGGTGAGGAAAGAGGTCCCAGTCAGTGGTTCTACTGTAGAATCTACACTTCCTACAGTGTCTGCAGGGGAGGGTCCTGGATTAGGACGATCTCGTCTGAGGAGAAGGAGGGAAGGATGGCGAAGAATGCCAGGGCAGGGAGAACGGGGAAAGAAGTGTCGCAGGCCCTATCTGGTGCTTTTGCCACAGCATCTTTGACACAGACATCTTCGCTGTGAGCATTTTTGCCGCAAACGTTTTTACGGCATAACTAATTGGCCCGAAGGCAATTTTGCTCTAAAAGATAAAATCACAAAAAATAAGAGGGACATTAATTAAAAAACATATGATGAAACATGAAAAACGAATAACAAAATTAAAAAGACTTTATGGCGAAATACAAAATATTTGAAGACATTTAAGATGTGTGTATGAAGATTCAGGCAATACCGCGCAAAGAACCGATTTTATTTTGTGTGTGTGGATTGTACCTAACTAAGTGCTTGTCTTCATTCTGTGGGAAATGTGGATTCAGCTCTGTGCTGTCAAACAAGAAGCCTTTGGCTCTCCGTTTCTTCTCCACTGTAAGGTGTTTCAAAAGAAGAAACCAAGTCTTGGCGCAAATCCTCATCATCTGTCAGCTTGAGAAAGTCATCAATAAAACTGGAAGAAATGCCAGCTCTTTTAAGATCCCACTACCACGTCTACGCCTCACTGTATTGATCATTACGTGAGCTGGCTAGGATTTATATCATAGAAAAATGGGAGTAATGGCAAGAACTTCATCAATGGAGAAAGGAAAACAAACTGATGAAAGGAAGAAAGAAAGAAAACTGTCAACAGTTTTTTTTTACCTGTAATGGCAAAATTCCCTTATGGCCAATTAGTTATGTGGCTAAAATGTTTGCGGCTAAAATGTTTGCAGCAAAAATGCTTGTGGCAAAGATGTCTGTGGTGAAACTACCCACAACTGTCATGGGCTCCATGAGCATAGCAATCCTGGGAAAGAGAGGTTTGGAGAGAAGTTTTTTTTTTTTTTTTTTTTAAAGATTTTGTTTTTTTCCTTTTCTCCCCAAAGCCCCCCAGTACATAGTTGTATATTCTTCGTTGTGGGTCCTTCTAGTTGTGGCATGTGGGATGCCGCCTCAGCGTGGTTTGATGAGCAGTGCCATGTCTGCGCCCAGGATTCGAACCAACGAAACACTGAGCCGCCTTGCAGTGGAGCGCGAGAACTCAACCACTTGGCCACGGGGCCAGCCCCTGGAGAGAAGTTTTTATGTAAAATGGATGGATGAATGGACGGATGGATGGGTGGATGGATGGACTAGGTAAGCCCCTGCATCCCTTTTTAAGAAAACCATCACTCAAGATCTACTTTGCAGTGGCTACGTCAGGGGCAGAGGAGACGTCAGGGTCGTCCACAATTCTTTCAGTTTAACGTGTACATTTTTTGTCAGTTTTAAACTTTGGTACAAATGCCTAGTATTTCTATTTTTTTTAGATCTTTAGGAAATAATAAAAATTGCGTTTTGTCATATGTTTATTAAAGACAATCATTTATAGTTTATAAAAAAATATTGCCCTGATATACACAAAAATTTCCTGATAATGGTGATTTAAAACAGCTACTCCCACCCACTCCTTGTGTCCACACCAATATTCAATGTAAATTGGCTTAGTCTTGAAGGGTAATCCAATAAGACTGAAGATAAGCACTTCAGGTTCTGGATAAGGTAATAAAATACCCGTAAGCCTTCTGGATCCTTGGATTGATTGATATCAATAAGCGAACCAATTGTGTGGTTTTTTTGAGGAAGATTAACCCTGAGCTAACATTTGCCACCAATCCTCCTCTTTTTACTGAGGAAGACTGGCCCTGAGCTAGCAACCATGCCCATCTTCCTCTACTTTATATATAGGATGCCTGCCACAGCATGGCTTGCCAAGTAGTGTATAGGTCCGCACTCGGGATCCCAACCAGCGCACCCTGGGCCGCCAAGGTGGAACGTGCAAACTTAACTACTACACCACTGGGCCAGCCCCAAGGGAACCAATTTTTGATGTTGTGAAAGAAATGTGTTAATCTCCAATGACAATTTCTAGCTCCTGCCAGCCCACTCTGTCAGGAGGAGGCCACAGAGCATCATCTTCTTTGGTAATTTCACTGTCATCAATTATTCTCTTCAGTTCCTCCATCACACTTTTATGTACATAAGCCTCTTTTCATGACATCATTTTTGTAATTGCTGTTGTTGGCATGTCTCAGTTTCCATCAGGTTGGAACTCAAACTCCAGGAACTCATGGCTGAACTTGCCCTTGTGACCCACGTAGTAATGCAGATAAAAGTCACTCTCCATGGCTTGCAAATAGTAACCAGATTAAACCTATGTTTCTTAAATATGGCCAGTGGTGGGTGACCATTGTGGGTGAGCTGGCCACTTCAGGAGGAGCCCCATTCCACTCCTGGAAGGCTTTGTCCTCTTTAAGTATTGAAATCTTTTGATCGCGGTGACTGCCACTGTGGATATTGATTCTGTCTTCAGAGTCACAGAACACTCTTCTTCCCTTTGACATATGGCAGCACTTCTTGAAACAACACGCTCGATGCCTAGGTAAGAGTGGAGAGCAATATTCTATGTGTCAGGCTGTGATTGTCAGCATTTAAAGCCTCCATAAAACATTACAGATCATGTTGAACTGGTAGTATTGAGAGTTAATTCCTTCTTTATTTTTCTGATATTCTCCAACTTACAAACCTACAAGCCATGCATTAGTAAAGTTTTTGCAGCTGAGAGTACAACTCAAAATTTACAAGATGTCAAAGTCTCACTATAGGAGCAAACAGGCCCACAAAAAGCCTATTTTATCTATGATGTTCACGAAGTAGAGCACTACGTTATTTTGTAATGTGGTGGCTCTCTATACTATGATGTTTTCACAGAAAAATGGAGTTGTCATCAAAAACCTATCTTCCACTTTTGTAGTGATGTGAAGGTTGAATCTTTCATCCCAGACATTTATCATTCGTTCATTTAACATTTATCCACTTTCTTTATTTATACAGTCATTCATTCATCAAACGTTCACTTGGTTTTTACTATGTACTAGGCATTTGGCTAGGTGCTAGTGCTAGAGATACAGAGTTGAATGAGAATGCCTTTGGCCTAAAATAGCCTGGTCATCAAGGGTTTAAAATAAGAGGTCAGGAGGAGGTGTCAGGAATGGGGATGAGAAAAAGAGTGTGACAAGAGGTCGGTAACCAGTGGTCAAAAGAAGGAAAAGTGGAATTTGAAGTGGAAATACAGGGGTGATGTGAAAATGTCTGTATGGAGATGTGACCCACCAAAGTTGTATAACTGTGGCCTTGGAAGGACCATGTTGCTCTAAATTCTTTATCTACCATAAGAAAAAGCTGAGATCCTGGAAGGACATAGGGCAAGGCAAGGTCTCTTCGGGGTTGGATCTCCTCAAGCCCTTCCCAATGTTTCACTGTAATTCCAGATGACCTCATCTTGTTAGAGGAAGGCATCAGACAATGGGGACCACTTGTTCCCTGCAGGATTTTGTGCTTTTTTTTGTATTTTGGTGCCACTTGTAGCATGCTTTCTATTTCCTATTATAGCCATATAATCTCATAGAATAATAATTTATCCTTTCAACTGCTCATTAGCCGTGCCAAGTTCTCTCCATTTAAAGCTTTTGTTTTTTTTTTTTAACTCCTATTCTAACAACCCTTTGTGGAAGGCATTTTAATTTTCCAGACTAGTTGTTCACTAAATCAGTATGTCAAGAGTTTAAGTGCTCTAAATGGTACCCTCTTAATTTTTAAAAACTAAGGTGGCTTACAGAATTTTCTGATTTAGTTCTCATGAAAGATCAAGGAAAAATGCTAGTGAAAATTCTACACCTAAATTCAATGACAGACATTTAGTTGTTTATTTTTCACCAAATTCCTTAAGTTTATAGAGTTTCCTAACAAAGAATGGTAAAATCTACATTACCATGCAACCAAAAATTTAACAGAAGAGGTTAAATAAAACTACCTTGCTAATCTAATCCTGTATTATATCCATTTGAGTATCATATTGGGCAAATCTTTTTTTAAAAAGTCCCCACTTTTTTTTTTCTTTAGAGAAAATATTGGCCTCAGAGTATGCAGTAAGTTACTGCACCAAAGAAAATTTCAATCTTTTGATTCTTGGCCTAATTTTCTCCCTACATTGCCAATATGGACATAGGGGTTCCGTGCACATATTGAAGCAGAACTTAATAAGAAGGAAAAAAGGAAAAATAAGAAGGGAACAAGAAAAAAATAAAAAGGAATGCAGTAATCTCTCCTTTGATCAGCTCTGGATATAAATAAGGGTGTGGTTAAAAAGTGAGTCATTATTCCATTGCCTACTCCTTTTGTGGCAAAGACAATGACGCTATGGAATAGATGCTGTTAAAGAGGCATTTATATAACTATTAGCCTCTGAAACAATAGACAGGCAGCAGTGTATTGTTCTGGAAAACGTTCAAAGAGGAGGAGTCATTTTGTCCTCTTTAAAATTTAATATCTTTTTTTTTTGTATCATTTGGAGAAGGTTCCTTTTTCTCTTTTCTTAAGCAAAATAAGTGTTCTGCACCAGTAGGTAGTGAGTGAATTCTTCTTGCCAGCAGGAAGAAAAGCAATTTTTGAATGCCAAATATAGCTCTTTTGTGTGAAAATATCACATAGCCAAAGACATTTTAAAGAAGAAAGGAAAGATACAAGTTCTGAATTAATATTTTTAAAATGTAAAAGGCAGGAGAACGTTAGCAATAGAGCAGGAAGAAACAAGTCGTCATATCTACAGTCATGGCAGCCCCGAAGTTTGAATGTTTATCCTTTTTGCAATGCTCCTGGCTTCTTGGGTGGTCTCAGAATGATGATTTATCATCTGAGGCCGTGTCTATAGGAGGTAGGTGTTTCTAATCATCTTGTTTAGTTCAAGACATTTCTTGCCTTCCTTGACCTTCGCTATTTGTTTCTACGCAACATTGCCAACTAAGCAAAGCGTGAGCCACCTTGGATATAGAAGATGGCTCTAGTGTTGGGGACAGACATAGAATAATCTCATGCTTGTCTTTGTCTTTAAATTTTTAAATCACTCTGACACCTTTGCAAGCCATACACTCTATAGAGTCTCTACTCATTATTTACATGTGACAGATCATCAGCCAGTTACACAGAGTTTTGATAGGCATGATGGGCATCTATGTCTTTTACCCACCCGGTATCCTTTCCTGCTTCATTTGGTGATTACATATGCTTTTTCCTTGAAGAACTAATCATCCTTGTCCCATGTGATCTTGGTGTCACCATCAGTCCAGTGGTCTTGCCTTTCTCCCCATTAGTGAGTAGACATGTGACCCAAGCTTGAACAGTGAGGCACTTCTCATGAATTTGAATCTTGAATGGAATGACATAAAGATGGAACATGGTCACTGAGTCATTTTGTAAGTGATACCCTAAAAAGAGTCCCCATTGATTCATTAATCCTCTTACCTGGACCATATGAGTTGTCCTGATTTCTTCTTCCCTAGGCCAGCCTAATCAGCTTCTTTGATTCCATTAGATAACTTACATGGTTGCAACAGATTTGATTTTCAAAACCAGGATGTTTGCAATCAAAAAATCTGAACTACAACAAGCAGAAATATTTCCTCAATATGACTCATATGTTAGAAAAATACCTAGGTGAAAAGCTTGTGGGGAGACAGTGTTCATATTTTCAGAAACTCATGCATTGGCTTATATCTTCCCATTACATTTGTCTCAGTTTTATTCATTTGTTCATTTATTCAGTTATATACTCTTCTATCCACTCATTTGTTGACTATCTGCCATTGTCTAGGCACTAAGGATATTCCCTTCAGATATCTGCATGGCACACTCCCTCATCTCTTTTAAGACTGAACAAATATCACCTTCGCAATGAGACCGATAGCCTCCTTCCCCAGTCTACAGTCCCAATCCCCTGATTTTTTATAGCACTTTTCACCTTCTCAGATACCATATTATTTACTAGAGGTTTTGATTGTTGTCAATCCTCCTGAAGTAGAGAATCAACTCCAAGAAAATAGGAACTTTTGTCTGTTTTGTTCATTTTTGTATTCCCAGCACTCAGAATAGTACCTGGCATTTGTTGAATAGACGAATGCATTGAAGTTTCTTTAAAAGTACATACATACATTATTAAAGGAGCTTATTGTGGCTTTGTAATGTATCAACTTGGCTATGCTGAACTACAGTCCTTAAAGTTCCCTTTCCTACAGGTTTTTGATGAGGATGGGCCACAAGATAGACTCTTGTAGGAGATTTGGAGGGTGGAAGTGAGGCAGCAGCTGTTTCGTAGCTAGGACCCGTGTGGCTTAGCTGCTGGCTCACCTCACTGGTGTGAAGCAGCAGCAGGCCCGCAGCCGCCCCATCGTCTTACAGATCTTCCTTTAGCTTTGTGACGCTTGGGCCAGGTGCATGTTTTAGCTTCATGACCAAGGGCCCCGGCTTCTTCGGACACTCCCACCACCAAGGTCAGAGGCAATAAGAACACACAAGTTTTATAGCTTTATGGGCTCAAAATCATGCCTGTGAATTCCAGCTTGTCTTTGATTTGATCCACTTTATGTCAGTCTCTGCTGTCCAATTGCTTGCCTTGGACTTCAACCTTCAGTGTCAAACTGAAGACAACAGTCTTATAGAGGCTGATTAACCATCTCCCAGAATTGTATAGGGTCAAGTTCTATTTTCTTAAAAAATCTATCTTTCTACCTACCTACCTACCTATCTATCATCTATCTATCTATCCTAATGTCTGAATGTTGAATGAACTCTAATCCCTGACTGATCCAAATGCTGGTACCTAGAAATGGGGTGCTGCCATAACAAAAGCTAAAATGTGAGAGTGATTTTCAAACCAGGCCATGTGTAGAAGTTGGAAATGCTGTAAGAATATTGAGGAAGTCTTAGTGAAAGCTTTAAGTGCCTTGAATGTAATTCTCATAATGTTCATAGAATTTCTAATTGTGTGGTGCCTGGCAGTGAGGGCTTAAAGGAATGGGAGAAAAGTCTTATTGGAAACTGGAGTAAAGGGAAGAAATTTAACAGCACTCTTGCCTGCAATAATGTGAAAAGTAGAAAATGTGCCTAATGAACTGGAGATCTAGCTAAGGAGATTTCCAAGCAAAGTGTTTAGGTTCCACCTGGTTTCTTCTTGCTGCTTGAAGTAAAATGTAAGATGAAAGTGAAACTCAGGGAAGTACTGTTAAACAAAAATAAATCAGAATATGATGTTTTGAAAGCTCTCAGACTCTTCAGATGGTCCAGGATGCTAAAAAAAAAAAAAGGCTCTGTGCAAAGATCAAATCCAGAGCAATGCCAGGAAAACATTATGTGAAGAAAGATAAAGTCCAGGGTGTGGCCATAGAATTTTTTTATTAAGATCTCAAAAAGATCTAAGGTGGTGCCTCAGAGAACCTTCAGTCAGACTAAAGGCCCTTGAAAGAGATTAAGAGCACATCTGCCACAGAGGGTCTCTCAGTCAAATAATAGAGCTTGTAGGAAGTTTCAAGGCATTGTCCCTCAGTCATCTCAGCAGAAGCCCAAGGTAGACAGCAGTTTATCCAGAAGAAGATTGTGGGTGTGGCTTTTGTGTGTTGGGTTTGACCCCAGGAAGTTTCATATGGGACTCACAAAGTTCTCAAAAGCGATACATGCAGAAACATCACCAACTAGGACTGAGGGAGATTGAGACAGTATAGAATAAGCAGAGATTGGCCTTCGAATGTCCAGAATTTTAACACTTGCTACCTTTTGTGAAAATGGAAAGATAACTCAGAGAGGAGCCAGGAGCCCAGAGGGCAGAGTTGGGAGACATGAAGAATTATTTCTGATATGAGGCCTAAGTAAGGACATTCCAACATTTACCTAACTGAATTTCAGAGTTGTGGTGGACCAGTAATCCCCCTGTGTCTCCCACCCCCAACATTGAACATAGCTATCTATAATGAGTATTCTATGCCTGTCCTGCCATTGTATGTTGGATGTGTGTGTGTGGGGGGGGGGGGGAAGATAATTTGTCTGTTTCATTTCACAGGTTTACAAGGAACTGTTTTGAGGAGTTGTGCTTGAGGAATTACACATGAGGAACCTCTTCCATCCTTGAACGTGATTTAGATGATGAGATTCTGGGCTTTGAGCTGATATTGTAGTATGACGAGAATTTTGAGGTCTTTGGGGGCAACAAGTATATTTTGCATTTGAGAGGAATGTGAATCATTGGGGGCCAGAAGATGGATTACAGGTAGTCTCCAAGGTGGCCCCCCAGTGATCCTTGCCTCCCAGTATTCACACTTTTGTATAATCTCTTCCTGTAAGGTGCGGTCTGAGCTTATTGACTCATTCTAACAAGCAGAATACAGCAGAAGTGATGGGATGTCCATTCAGAGATGAGATTATAAAAGACTGTTGTTTCCATCTGGGAGGTGCTCTCACTCTCTTTGAATGGCCCACTCTGGGAGAAGCCAGCTGCCATGTCGTGAGACAGCCCTGTGGTGAGTTCCATGGGAGTGAACTTGAACGTGGACCTTCTGAGGCCTGCCAACAGCCGTGTGACTAAGCTTGGATGCAGATCCTCCCCAGTCAATCATTGAGATGACCACAGCCCCAGCCAGAACCTTGATGGTAGCTCGTAAGACAATCCGAGCTAAAATTAGCCAGATAGCTGCCCCTGGATTCCTGACCTACAAAACTGTTGGATTACAAAGTTTGGTAATTTTCAGCTCCTAAATGTCAAGATAATTTGTTATGCAGAAATGGATAAAAACTACGTTTATATTCTAGAGGATAGACTATACTGGATGACATTGTAAATGAGTCCTTTCATCACCAACTGAAGACTGCCAACCCCAAGTTTGGTCCTATCTTTCCACTGTCTTGCTAGATCTTTTGATTAATTAATTATTATAAAAGGACATTAGGGCATGATTTTCGCTTGTGTCCTTGAAATTCTCCCAGGTTAGAATGCTCAAAGAAAAGATGGTTGGATTAATATGTAACAATATATAGCCTTTGTGATATGCTTCATCTGTACTAGGAATTGTGAAAATTGCTTTTTATGTGATAATTTTAGATAATTTTCCTGCCAACCCTTTTAAGTATGTATCACTATTATCCCTACTTTAAAGAGACTTGCTCAATATCACACATTGGTAAGAGGTGGATCTGAAATTTGAGCCCAGGGCTGCCTGTCTCCAAGGCCTAAGCTCTCAATCACTGTGGGTGGAGAAGATCTGTGCCTCTTTGCATGAACAAGCTAATAAACTGTAACGAGTAGGTTCCCTTCGTGGCCCAATACTTAGGAAACAGAACCAGAGCAAGCCCTTTCCATGTCTTCATGGGTGCAACTTGAGAGGCGTTTTGAATCCAGAGAGGCCCCTTTGCCAAATCTGAGCCCATGATGTTTGTGAAGAGAGGGGAGAATGCCAAAGCTGAAATAAATGCTGTCACCACGTTACAGTGTCTGCCCCTAAGAAAACTTTGGCTGGTCTTAAACGTTGTTCAGAATGTGGGAGAGGTTTGAACTGTCGGGTTCTATTGATTTTCAAGAGCAGGAGTACCTGATCCTGAGGGATCAATCTCAAAGTTTACAGAGACATTTGGTTGAATAGAACAAAAATTCCCAGCCTATGCCTGTAACCAAGACTGCCACTTTGGTTTCTCATTGAGGGGAAAGGGAGCTTGCATGGATGGTAAACTTCATGCATCAGAGAATTTACTAGAGGACTTATGCATATAGGGTCATTCTGACAAATGCCATTGACTCATTTGTGGGTTTTTATGTGAGGAAGATTGACCCTGAACTAACATCCATTGCCAATCCTCCTCTTTCTGCTTGCGGAAGAGTGTTGCTGAGTCAACATCTGTGCCAATCTTCCTCCATTTTGTATGTGGGATGCTGCCACAGCATAGCTTGATGAGCAGTATGTAGGTCTGCACCCAGGATCTGAATCTGTCAACCCCGGGGCCCCCAAAGCAGAGTGCGTGAACTCAACCACTACACCACTGGGTCAGCCTCCATTTGTTCATTATTTTTAGAAAACACTTGAAATATAAAATACAATAGACTCATTGATATTAACAAGTGTGTTTGTTCTATTTGAGAAAGCAGATCTTTTTAAGGCATTTAAAAGCATTAGTACTAAGGCACTAGTACGATTTTTAAAAATGGAATTTTGGTCAAGATTCTTAAACATTAACTTTTATTTGTTTTTTCCTCTTACTAATTTTCCTACAGACTTAATTTCTCCAAAATTGAATTCCTTATATCTCTCACTTCTAAGTTTCAGCATAATTTTTAAAAACAAGTGTTGGAAAATACACTCTATTTTTTTTGGTCAACTTTCTCATACTCAGACTATGTACGCACTCAGTTAGAGGGTGATGGCCAGGCCAAAGTTTATCTTATCACACCAGAGTTTTTAGGTCACTTCCAGTTTTCTTATTTTTTCTTTTCAAACTTTCACTTGAAAGGAAAATTAATTGGGAAACACCAGCAAAGCTTTTTTCCTTCCTCTTTCGGCGACTCAACTGCCAACTGCCAATTCGTTCTGAATTCTTTATCTGATGTGCGCAAGCTACAGGGAAATTGTGGCTGTTCCTGGAGTTGGCAATAGTTAAATGGAATTATAGAGAGTGACTCAAACCAACAAGTATTTTGTAGAGTCTTTTGATTACACACAGCTTTCTCTGAGACATAAAAACCTCTTGAAGGATTAGCTTGCTAGAGAGAATTAGCATTTTGGAAGATTTGTGTCACATTTCAATGATAAAATTATTCAGAAAAAATGCTCTCTGTAAATAATCTCTAAATTCTCACAAATGTCGGAGCTCTTGGGGGCCAGAATCAGGGTGCAATTTGCATTGATTAAATGTACACATACACACACATGCATTTCATAATCCAAAGGTCTCTCAGTCATGTTATGATCCTCTCTGGAAAGTTTCATCAGAATAACTGTACCGTCTTTTCAAAAAAGCTTGTGACACAGACCATAAAAACCCTGTTGTAGAAACCTTATTTTAACCACTGGTGTGTTGCAGCTATATTAAGGTAGCAGCTGAATTAACTTGGTTAAAATTCAAGTATGTTATATGTATCTTTTCCTCAAGGACTAGCATGAAATAAAAAATTTACATTTTTTTTACTTAACACCTTAAGGGAACTAAATCATATATTATAAATAACTTACCCTATGATAATTCTTCTGATAGATTTAAATACTCTTTTTCTTCAAAATGGGATTTTGCACATTGCTATTATCTGAGTTAGTTACATCAACAAGTTCCTCGAGGTTAATTATTTTTGCCAGAATATCTGATCTGCTGGTTGAAATTTCTTATTGTGTTGTGAAATTCTATCTCATTAGAATTTCAAGACAACAAAGTATTAATGTTGGAAAGGAACTTAGAGAAACTCCTGTGCAACTGGTTAATTTCTAATCAGAAACTCTCCAGAGAGGTTGAGTAACTTTTCACATTTGACTGATGACAGACCCCTGCAATCAAGGAATAAAATGTGACTCAAATGCTATCTTCTCTGTGAAGATGGAGTCCACATCAAACAAAAAAATCTGACTTTAGAAACTCTGCAAATTAACCCAATAGCTGTGAATAAGGCCAAATGACCTGGGCTCGCATCAAACATTTCATAGGGGAGAGGTGGCAGAGTGAATCTGTGCTATTCCTTCTTATTTATTCAGATTGGGCCATGCTCGCACATTCCAGCTTTCTCATCCCAATATAAACTGGGGTGAGAAGTTTTGGAGAGGTTAGCTCTGAGTACAAAATGCTCTATGACAGGAAAAATTCAGAGAATGTGCTGTGTGAATATGAGAGCATGTTTGTATGGCAGGTGTGAGAGTGGGCAAGATGGAAAGGTAGGTGGAGGGGAGAAGGGAGCTGGGATATTCCTGGAAATAATTTGCTCCCATGTCACCCTGGTAAAAGGCAGCTCCTTTAAATCAGGCAGGCATAATGAATGATGTGATACCCGGTAGCCCGCACAGTTATAAATACATACCCTTTCATCCTAGAGATGGCCCATTACCACACACTAAAACAGTCTGTCACAGTGGTGCTCTGGGGCCATTCATTTTTCATGACCCTCTTGGCAACGTGACTGGGATTTCCTGAAGCCACACTCAGGTCCCTGCCCAGTGAGTGCCCCACATTAATGCCCTTTGATTCCTTTCTTCTAAAGGTTATAATGTCTTGGTTTTATGTGTGTATGTGTGTACTCTCCCCAAAGACAAACAAAGAAACAAACAAACCGTGCAAACTGAGCTCGACTTTGCTGGAAACAGCTGATTCACAGAGTGAAGATTGGCTAGAACTTGATCTGATGATATCAGGAACGTTCAGAGTTTATAGTTTAATGCGTAGGAGGTAAGAAATTTTACAAAGCAGTTTAAAAATCACCCCACCATTCTCCAGGCTCAGGTTTCACATCATGAAAGGCAAACTTTAACATAGCAATTGCAGTGCCTTCTGATTTGCTGGTTGCTTCAAATAACAGTTGTCCCTTTGATAATATTGACACCTATCTCCTTTCACAATCTAGTGCTTCTCTTGCACTTTGTAACATATCCCATCTGTTTTTTAGGGCCACTGTCATAAGGAGGCCTGGAAGAGTGAAGAAAGGTCTGATTGATCATAAGGTCCTATCGAATGTCAAAGCTGGCCCTGGCTGACCTCCCATCTATTCAGAGCCGCTTTGATTTAATCTCCAAACTGGCTGCTTCTCCAGGCTGTGACTTCTATCTGCAACCCATGTGTCAGCATTGAGATACGACCTGCTTCACGCTCCATTCATCTCATTTGAAGGACGGAAATTAAACTGGAGGGTCGAAGAGGGGAACTGCTCAAAATACACACACATTAACTGAAGCCTTTTGTGTGGGTGCATTATAGGAGTCTGAACAACCATTAAAAATGATATGAAAATGAAATTGATCTTTACTCCACTGAAACGGCTTAGAACTTTGCCTCCCTCCACCTCCCCCTTCATCTAGTCTTCTTTCTTCCCTCCCCGGTTTGTAGTAATCATATGCACCTCATCTCATTATGGTTCAAAGTAAAAGGAGAGAAAAATTTACAGTTTTTCAGTTTCTTTTAAAGGTGTCCTTTAGAAAATTCACTTATTGCCTGCATTTGCACAGATAATATTTGAAAAAAATGGAGATACAAAAAGCTGTTGACCAGACTAACAGAAATGTTGACTGCTTTCTTTAGCATTATGGATTCATTGAAGTTTCACCCTTCAAGGTTTTTAAAAAAAATGCAATTAAAACTCAAACTTTGGGAATAGTCCTATAACCATCAGGACACCTTGCTACAGTATAAATCTATATATCCTCGGTTCCATTTTTTATTTCTAAACTCCCCTTTGTTCTTTTCATTGGCCCTTTTACACTATTAATTAAGGTTAGTAACTAAGTGAAAGCTTGATTACTTATAGATTTGTTTGTTATAATAAGCAGAAAAGCAAACTCTATTTCATTTACTTAGAGGGGTCCCCTAACTATAAGAATAAGATCATTATATTTTAAGCGTGTTGGGAAGGTTAACTATATTTATTTCTGTGTTTATTCATTTGCTCATCCATTCATGCATTTGTTATTTGAGCTCTGTACTATGATGATATCCAGGTAAGAACATTTTTTTTATTTTTTATTTAAAAAGTATATTATATACTTCCTGTTATAATGGATGTACATATTCAATATCGAAAAACCAATCAGCAAAGACAGGTGAGGAGAGAGAATGAGAGAGAGATACAGAGACAGAGACAGGGAGAGAGACAGAGAGAGACAAAATAGCAAACACCAAAAATACTATTGACCAGAATAACCAACATTAATACTTCAGTCTTTATCTTTCCTAGTGGTTTTTTTGGTATATGCACACTTTTTATTCCTCTTATATGAAGTTATACTGTTCCTGCTTGGGATAAAACTATATTTTCAGTTATTCTAATCATCCTCTTTTATGTCTATATAATATCACTTTGTATGGAAGTGATTGTCTTATTTTGTTAATATTGCATCGATGACCATTCAGATCTTCTAAATTTTTCACTACTATAAATGTTATCATGTAAAAACATTTTTATGCCTCCATGATTTCTTCCAAAATTCTCTAATTTTGGAAAAAGGATGTGCCCAATTTAATATTTGTAGTCAAAAGTATTTTCTGCTGTGGTTTTTCATTTAAATACTCATTTGGAAAAAAGTTTCCTTCCTAAATAATCATTTGTGTTTTCTTTCACACATAGTGTTTATTTGTTTTATATTTAATATATATGCAAGGGAATACGTACTACAGTGAATATCAATGCCATTTCTACATAAACCACTTCACAGGACTTATGGGAAAGCTTTCAAACTCTGGTTATATAGCGAGAAAGGTTTTGAGCATCTGAGGCATTCAAAGAATGCCACTTAGGCATTTAGTTTTGCAAGTAGGGAAGCAGGAAAAGACAAGAAGATTGGATCCTTTTTGTAATGCTTCTCACTAAAATTTGTTTTCCAGCATATCCTTATGTAAATATCTTGTTACTCAAGGCAGAACGTGTTGAAAAAGATGCATTTTGAAAGTTAATCCATTGCCAAGTGGAAGTGGGTTCATTGCATTCATGTAGTACTTTGCAACAGAAATTTTTGCAATGATGGAAATATTCCATATCTCTGTTGTTCACTATAGTGGCCACTGTAATGTGGCTGTTGAACATGTAAAATGTGTCTAGTGTGACTGTGGAACTGAATAATTAATTTATGTAATTTAAATTTAAATCAATTAGCCACTTGTGGCCAGTGGCTATCTTATTGAACAACACAGCCTTAATAGTTTTATCATCATCTGAACCATTGTAATAGTTTATGAAGTATTCTAGCTGTTTACACAACTACTCAAGCTCATTTCATTGAAGAATAAGTACTAGATGGTAAAGAACTTCCCATACTGAAATACAATAAGAAGAAGAAAGATAACGAAAACTACTTGTGCATTCAGAGACATTTTTCACAGATTCTTTCAGAGAAGAGGATGGAAAATTTCAATAAGGCAAAGGTGATGAAAGTGTTTTCATGGAACCCTTGGGTAAGGTGGATTAGTAAAGAATAAGATGATCTGGATTCTAAGATCTGGCTTTGACATTAACCACCTATTGACCTGGAGTAAGTGCCTTTTAGTGGTCTTAGTTACTTGATATTCATGAAAAGGGGGTTGGAATAAATGATTTTCTTTGTGCTTACTGTGGATAAATTATATGAATCTGTTCTCTTCTATATTCAGAGTCAAATGCTACTTTTTTCTTCACATCTCAATAATGTGTGTAAGCACCCAGTGCCACATATCTTGTAAATACGTGTTTGTTGACTGAGTGGATGCACTTAGTTGTCCGCCTGGATCAACAGCAACTTTCACCATCCATTCTTTTAGCTTCTGTTTTCTACACCCAGACTTGAGCAAAGTTTTTAAACATGGATGGTTTTGATGCAGGAGAAATCTTTTGCTACAGAGTAGTAGAGGATTGATTAATGGGCACAACTCTCCGCTCTCGAGTTGCTAAAAGGTTCTACTTCCAGAGATGGTTAAGGAAGTGAGATCCCAGAACTTGGCTGACCTTCCTAAAGGGAACCCCTCGGGATGATCCCAAAGGCCTGCATCAGGTGCACTGAGGTGATGAAGGGAAGGCAGGAGACTGACCAGAATGTAAGGAAGGCTTAACTTCCTGGGACACATCACACATGACTCTTCTGAATAGGAGTTTCCATACTTCAGTAATATTAGCTGCCTTGATCACTCAAGTCCAGAATAATTAAACTTTCCTTCTTTTATATTCTGACACATTATATATTTTGCTTTTTAGATATTTAATATTGCCCTCTTTGGTATATAGTTAACTTTTAATGTGGTGATGTCTTTTTAATTAATGAAATTGAACTTCAATAAGGACAGAGGCATCACCATTATTCCTGGCACAGAGTTCTCTGTATCTCACAAACCCCAGCCTAGTGTAATCTATTCTCCCCCAAAGATCAAACATATGGCAAAATACTGTCCACACTGGAAAACGTTGTAGAGACATTAGTTGTTATTATGGTAAGAATTGACAATGGAGGTAATTTAATAATTACCCTTATTTCTGGCACATACTCTCTCCTCCAAGAACTTAGCAACTGGCTGACATTTTCTGGGCTCACTAGTGATGTCCCGAAATCTTCCCAGAATGTCTAGGACTTCAAACCTACAAGAATATCTAAGGAAAATTCATTACATACACTCTTTACTGAGAAGAGATAACGTTAAAAATTAATGACCATTTAAGTCCTCTGAGATGTGAATAATTTAGGGCAGGGTAGGAGGGCTGTCACTATCTTTTTCAAGGGCAACTCACAACAACACTTTGAGTGATGAATCCCTGAGGCTTGATGTCCTCTCTGTTGTAGAAAGTGAGTGTTGACGTCTCCTTTTAAAAATAGCAATATTTCATTTTAAATTAGTGCATCTTTTTGAGAAAAAAGGGGCAGTGCATCCTAAGAGCTACATAGATGTTCATATCCTTTACTCCCATGAATTTCACAGCTAAAACTGTATATTAAAGAAATAGCTCAATAGAAACAAAAATCTAAGGGAATTGTTATCTTACTTCCGCCTTATCTACAATAAAAAGAGCTTGGAAACAATTGAGATGCCCAATATTAGGGAAACGCTTAAAGAAATTTTGCTAGGAAGAAAATACAATAGAAAGATGTTAACATTTAGCATTTTAAAGCCTATACACATACATGGAAAAATGTTTATGCCATAAAGTCAAGTGAAAAAAAAAGTAGAATGTAATATTTGTACTCAGGGGCGTGAGCTGTTCACATATGTAGGGACAGTAACATTCCCCAAGTGGAAAGAATTGTTTCATTGGGTAGCAGGTTTATATTATGTAAAGAACACAGGCTTGGGAGTAGTGCTAGGCTTGAAGTCCAACTCAGCCACAAGCTCTGTGACACCGGCAAATTGTGGAACCTCTCTGAAGATCCATTTCTTCATCAGCTAAACAAGAAAATTCACTTAAAGAGCCTACGATGTAGTAGGAGCTCAGTACCATTATTTCTCTTTCTCTTTGCTAAATACTTGAGACTTCCTTGGGACGAAAACTTTTACTTAAATTAATTGATTTTTATAAGAAGGTCAATATTCTTGCTTTTGATCCAAGTAAGAGTTTTTATAAGCTCTTAGAAATTAATGATTAATGTGATAACTCTTTCCTAATTGGTCAATAATCTCATATTTGAATGCATTTCAGAAGGATATTAAATATTCTGGATTGGAGGTTGATTTCTATATACAGTTGAAAATATAAAGCTAAGAATTATATATAAATTTGTGATGGTTAATTTTGTGTCAACTTGACTGGCCACAGGGTCCCAGATTAAGCATTATGTCTGGGTGTGTCTGTGAGGGTATATCCAGATGATGTTAGCATTTGAATCAGTGCACTCAGTAAAGTGGGTTGCCCTTCTGAATGTGGATGGGCAACATTCGATCCACTGAAGGCCTAAATAGAACGAAAGGAGGAGGACGGAGAAATTCATCCCTTTCTGTCCCTTTTTCCTGCCTCAGTACTTGAGCTGGGACATCTCACCTCAACTCATCTCACCTTCTCTGGCCCTCAGATTGGGGTTTGCACCACAGGCTTCCCCGGTTCTGGAGATATTTGGATTGGACTGAAGTACACCATCAGCTTTCTGGAGTCTACAGCTTACAGACGGCAGATCACAGGACTTCTCAGCCTCCATAATTGAAAGAGCCAATTTCTCACGATATATATATCGTTCTATCTCTATATATCTCCTACAGCTTCTGTTTCTCTGGAGAACATTGACTAATACAAATTTTGGTACCAAGAGTGTGGAATTGTTTCTTTAATCTAATTAGATTTAAAGATGCTAATGGCTATTTCCAGTAGCAAGGGAACACTGATGGCCCACAGTGGGAACTGTTTCTAGAGATATGCAGAATATCTGCATTGGATACTCCTAATCAATCACTTATAAGAAGCAAGGAGCTAGGTGATGCTTTATATGATACTTTCAAACATTTTTGGAAAATTAATGACTATAATGACATTGGCTGGTTGTTCCTAACATTGCTGACAAAGTGGCAAAAGAAAAGGATGAGCTCAGGGATTCAAATTCCCAGCTCAGGCGCTGCATAAATGACCTAACAGCTTTTATGTGTGCCCTGAAGGACCCTTATCTCCTGTAGCTCCAGGGCTGAAATTGCTGAAAATCAAATGCAGAACCTCATCCTGAGGCTTGCTGAATTACAATGCAAGTTGAACTCCCAGCTTCACAGGTTGTCCACTGTTAAGGTGAGGGCATTTACTGGAAAAGAATGGGATCATAAGATGGAATGGGGATCTTTGTGAAGACTCTAATGAAGCTGGGGACATGAAGCCACTAAATTCTGATGTCTTATTTACCAGTGGAAGAAATCTCCCCACTCTGAGCAGAATTGGTCTCCACGCCCCTGGTGGCAGTGGTATTCCTACCTCCAGTGGTAATGACCCCTTCACCCATAGTGGTGAGTCCTAAGGAGAATCAGCATTGTCTTGCATGGCAACTACCTCAAGGGAGGCCATTAAAGTTTTCTTAGGCAATGTAGAGTTAATCCCTTCCGACGGAGGTGGAAAGGCCTACCAGTCAGAGTAGGAGCTTATGGAGGTCAGACGATCAATGGAGTTTTAGCTCAGGTCCATCTTAGAGTGGTCCAGTGGGTCCCTCAACCCATCCTTTGGTTATTTCTCCAGTTCCAGGGTGCGTAATTGGAATAGACATACTGAGTAACTGATAGAATCCCCACACTGGTTCCCTGAACTACAGAGGAAGAGCTATTAAGGTGAGAAAGGCCCAGTGGAAGTCATTAGTACTGCTCCTATTTAGCAAAATAGTAAATTAAAGCAATACCAAATTCCTGGATGATAGCACAGATCAGTGCCACCATCAAGGATTTGAAGGATGCGAGGGTATTGATTCCCACCACATTTCCATTCAACTCTTCCATTTGGCCTGTGCGGAAGACAGTTGGATTTTGGAGAATGACAGCGGATTGTCAAAAGTTTAGCTACGTGGTGGTGACTCCAATTGCAGCTGCTGTACCAGAAGTGGTCTCATTGCTTGAGCAAATTAACATATTCCTTGACACCTAGTATGCAGTTATTGATCTGGCAAATGCCTTTTTCTCCTTCCTTGTCCATAAGGTGTGTCAAAAGCAGTTTGCTTCCAGCTGATATTTCCCTTTCACAAGATATCACACTGGTCCATCACATTGATGGCATTATGCAGATTGGACCTAGTGAGCAAAAAGGAGCAACTGCCCTAGACTTATTGGTAAGACATTTGTGTGTCAGAGGGTGGGAAATAAATCTGACAGGCCTTCTACCTCAGCGAAATTTCTGGGGATCCATTGGTGTGGGGCATGCAGAGAGATCCCTTCTAAGGTGAAGGATAAGCTGCTGCATCTGGCCCCTCCTACAACCCAAAATGAGGCACACTGCCGCCTGGGCCTCTTTGGATTTTGAAGGCAACATATTCCTGATTTGGGTGTGCTATTCCAGCCCATTTATCAAGTGACCTGAAAAACTGCTGGCTTTGAGTGGTGTCCGGAACAAGAGAAGGCTCTGCAACAGATTCAGGCTGCTTTGCAAGCTTCTCTGTCTCTAGGGCCATATGATCCAGCAGATCCAATGGTGTTTGAAGTGTCAGTGGCAGGCAGGGATGCTGTTTGGAGCCTTTGGCAGGCCCCAGAGGTGAATTATCATGGAGGCTTTTAAGATTTTGGAGCAAGGCCCTGCCATCATCCACAGATAATCGATACCCTTTTGAGAAACAGCTTTTGGCCTGCTATGGAACCTTAGTAGAGAATGAATGCTTTACTGTGGGCCATAAAGTTACTATGTGACCTGAGCTGTCCATCACGAACCAGGTATTATCTGACACTCTAAACCATAAAGTTGGGCATTACAGCAACACTCCATCATCAAACAGAAGTGATATGTCCGTAATTGGTCCCAAGCAGGCCCTGAAGGCACAAGTAAGTTACATGAATAAAAGGGGCCCAAATGCCCATGCCCATCCTGCTACACTGCCTTCTCTCACCCAGCCTACACTTATAGCTTCATAGGGAGTTCCCTAAGATCAGTTGATAGAGGAAGAGAAGACAGGCCTGGTTTACAAATGGTTCTGCACAATACGCATGTATCATCTGAAAGTAGACAGCTGTAGCATGACAGCCCCTCTCTGGGACATCCTGAAGGACAGTGGTGAAAGGAAAACCTCCCAGTGGACAGAACTTTGAGCAGTGCACCAGGTTGTTCACTTTACTGGGAAAGAAAAATGGCCTAACATGTGATCATGTATCAATTCATGGACTGTGGCCAATGGTTTGGCTGGATAATCAGGGACTTGCAAGAAACATGATTAAGATCTTGGTGAGAAAGAAATTTGGGGAAGAGGTATATGGATAGACCTTTCTGAATGAGCAAACGACATGAAAATATTTGTGTCCCTTGTGAATGCTCATCAAGGGTAAGCTCAGCAGAGGAGGACTCTAAAAATCAAGTGGTAGGATGACCTGTTTTGTGAATATCAGTCAGCCTCTTTCCGCAGACATTTTTGTCATCATCCAGTGGGCTCACGAACAAAGTGGCCATGGTGGCAGAGATGGAGGTTGTGCAAGGGCTCGGCAACATGGACTCTCACTTGCCGAGGTTGACCTGGCTACTGTCACCACTGAGTGCCCAATCCCCCAGCAGCAGAGAGACCAACACTGATCCCCAGATATGGCACCAGTCCCAGGCTGAACAGCCAGCCTCCTGGTGACAGGTTAATTACATTAGATTGCTTTCATCATGGAAGGGGCAATGTTTTGTTCTTATTAGAGTAGACTCTTACTCTGGATATAGATTTGCTTTCACTGCACGCAATGCTTCTGACAAAACTCCCATCCTTGGAATTACAGAATGTCTTATCCACCATAATGGTATTTCACGCAGCATTGCTTCTGATCGAGGAACTCACTTCACTGCAAATAAAGTGTAGCAGTGGGCCCATGCTCTCAAGATTCACCGTCTTACCATGTTCCCTACCATCCTGAAGCAGCTGGCTTAATAGAACGGTGGAATGGCCTTTTGAAGACTCAGTTGAAGTTCAGCTAGGTGGCAATATCTTGCAGACCTGGGGAAATGTCCTCCAGAAGGCAGTATTTGCTCTGAATCAGTGTCCAGTATATGATACTATTTCTCTGATAGCCAGGATTCAGGGGTCCAAGAGTCAAGGGGGTGGAAATGGGAGTGGCACCACTCACTCTTACTGCTAGTAATCCACCAGCAAAATCTTTGCTTCCTATTCACGCAGCACTACACTCTGCTGGCCTAGAGGTCCTGATCCCAGAGGGAGGAATGCTTTCACCAGGAGACGCAATAATGATTCCTTTGAACTGGAGTTAAGACTACCACCTCGCCACTCTGGGCACCTGGTGCCTCTGAATCAACAAGCAAAGTAACATGACTTGGTTTAATGTAGAGTAAGGGATTTAAAGAAGGGATACAAAAGCAAGAGAATTCAAAGGCAAGGAAGAGATACAAAGGCAAAGAAAGGAGTTAACATGATGGCTCTGCTGATTGATTCTGACCACCACGGGGAAATTGGATTACTACTCCACAGTGGAGGTACAGAAGGGTATGTCTGGAACACACGAGATGCCTTAGGGTGTCTCTTAGCATTACAATGCCCTGTGATTAAGGTCAATGGAAAACTACAACAATCAAGTCCAGGCAAGACCATGGCCCAAACTACAACAACCCAGTCCAATGGCCCAGACTCTTCAGGAATGAAGGTTTGGGTCACCCCACCAGGTAAAGAACCATGATCAGCTAACCATGATCATGGTGCCTGGTGAAGGCAAAGGGAACGCAAGACGGGTAGTAGAAGAAGGTAGTTATAAATACAAACTATGACGATGTGACCAGTTACAGAAATGAGAACTGTAATTATCATGAATATTTCCTCCTTATTTTGCCATGAATACATTTGTGTGTGGTATGTGTATATGTGTGTATATATATATAATATATATGTAATATATATAAAATATATATACGTTATATATATATATATTTTATGGTTGTTTCCTTTCCTCTCTATTCTCATATCATGTAACATTAAGGGTATTGACTTTATATCGTAGCATTTAAGTATTGCTAACTTGACATCATAGTATTTAAGTTAGGGGATATCAAGGAGAACAGTAAACATCAGTCAAGAAATTTACCTCCTCTTTGGAGGAAGGGGATAGTAAATTTTTGGTTGTATGCAGGATAGTTGTATCATGTTAGGTGAACTTATGACCTTAATATTGTCTTCATTTGAAGATTAAGCGTGGTTTAAGGAGATGTGTATGGGTGCTGAGTTGACAAGGGGTGGACTTGTGATAGTTAATTTTATATGTCTATTGACTGGCCGGGGCTGTGCAGATTGCACATTATTTCTGGGTGCATCTGTGACAGTGTGTGTGGGCATCATCCAATCCATTGGTTCTGTTTCTCTGGAGAACCCTGATTAACACAAAACTGATCTTGACTATGAAATAGTGCAATTTGCATTCACTTCCCCCACACTGTTGGTGTTCAATTCTGGAACACTTATGTACTTTCCGTTAACCTTCTTGGAGTTTCTCCCCATGGATTTGAAGGTGGAATGTTTTCCAAATACAAGGCAGTTTCAGGATACTTAGAAACTTACTACATGGTATATATGAGTATTTAAGAGAAATTGCTCTTATACATGGAAAAAGAAGGGGAATATTGGACAAAGTGACTTTTGTGATTTGGGCATAGGGGCCAGAGAGGATAAGGGACAGTTCAAACAAGAGGATTAAAGTTCTTTGTCAAGTGAAGCTTTGCCTTGTACCCATGCTTAGTGACAAAAGGAAATTATGAACAAGTGCATGTATATTACTGCATGTATTAGTGTAGAGTTTAATTGATTTGGAGTAAATTAATGGCTACCTGCAATATTTCTGGCAATTTGTTATAAGCTGTGCAATTTTAAATTGGTTTCTTGAAAATACTGGGTAAAACATTTTAATTCACACGTTGCTTTAGGAACTGATTTGGGGATAATAAAATATAATGAATTGTTTTACCTCAGATAGATGTAAGGCCTATTTGCGCTGCAATTTTTTTTTTACTTGAATGCAAATAATGAGCACACTGCTAGGATATTTAGAAGAGCTGTAGCTGTTTGTGAATTACTCATCTTTCTCTCCACTGGGCAAACTATAGCTATTTTAAAATTCTATTTTCTTGAAGCAAGAGAGAACAGGGAAAATCCTCTAGGGCTTTTCTCTTTTATCCAAGAAAAATAGTACGTGAAATTGAAAGGCAAGGAGGTATAAAAATCTGTCAACTCAGCAAAAAAATTATTATAAGACTAGAAATTGGGGCACTTGCATTTGGTCCACTCAGGAGAAATTCCATGAGTTCTCAGCTAGTTTGTGAGAACAACAGGATACATATGACCAACCGTGAAACGAAGATGTCAGTTACTTTTACGTAATGTGAAAATTAACTGCAGGTAATTTTAGAAAAAGATGATAGTTATTCTTCCAAGATAGTCAAGAAAAATAAAGCAAAGGTGTTTATTAGCATATTATTTTCAGATTTGTGAATATTGTTTTTCCTGCTCTGACCATATGTACTGGGAGAATTTCAAAAGAAAAGAAATCTGGGTGTATGAAACTACTCAAAGAAGTTAGAGCCCCTCCATGTCATGGAAATCAGAATGGTGGCAGACTCCCTTCCATTCTTGCTGGCTGGGTGTTCATTTTCTGCTGACTTTCTTCATTTCGGCTAAAATTTTCAGCTTTCAGGAATACAGTCACCCACAATTTCCCCATTCTGTTTTTAGAAAATTCTTTTGC